>NW_026000174.1:51550394-51608035 GCF_001458135.2 Marmota marmota marmota | reverse complement strand
TTTCTCTCTCTCTCTCTCTCTCTCTCTCTCTCTCTATATATATATATATATATATATATATATATATAGAGAGAGAGAGAGAGAGAGAGAGAGAGAGAGAAATATATAAATTTCTTTTTACATATTATGTGTGATCTCGCCTGAACTTGTCAATTCTTTTTATAATCATGGAATTATTTTCATAAAAGCACTGTGTTTGTGTGTGTGTGTGTGTGTGTGTGTGTGTGGTGCTGGGAACTGAATCCAGGCCCTTGTGCGTGCTAAGCACATGTCTACAACTGAACTGCCCCTCAGCCTCTCATGAGGGCACTGTTAATACATCGAGATGTTAGAACTCACTGTGTTGCTGAAATTACCTTCACAATGAATCAAGTACTTTCCTTTGCTATCTGAACATGTTAACAAGCATGAAAATGACCACTTTTGCTTATCATTGACTTTTGTGGTTAAGGTAACATGACTCTGAGTTTTATGACAAACACTTAAAACTTCCTTGTACTGAGTTAATAAGTAGACATTGATTTTTTTTCCTTTGATAATTAACTACAAGCTGTCTTGGGTAATCCAATCAAAAAGCTGGCTGTGTCTCGGGCCTCCCACCTTTAAGAAGAACTTGCAGAAGGGCTTAGTTTAGCCTAATTTTCTTCTCTTTTACCCCAAAGAAGCAATAGTTTTTTTGCTATAGTTGCCATTTTTAGTGGTTTGATCTCTCTTGATGTGACAGCAACATTGGGCCAGCAATGATTTACTCTGTAATGAGGCTTTAGGGACAGTTTTCTCTACTAATCCCTTACTCCACTTGAGCTGAGACAACTGTGGCTTATAAATGTTGCCATTCTGTAACTCCCAGAAAGACTTGCTGATCCTGTGAAATGTCAATGTCACTGTTATTTCCTTGAACTTGAGTTATTTTAGTATCGTACCTCAAGCCTTAAATGAAGTTCCCAAACCATAAATAAATGTAGTAATTGGCCCCAACCACAGTCACACTGGCGAGGCTTTGATAAATTGCTAAGCAGTCATATGCTTCTCTTGGAATCAAAGCACTTCAGAGCTGGATGAGGCCATAGAGGTCATTGGCTTCTGCTCTGTATCCTACCCTCTAGTTATATTTCAGGGAAGGTATTAAAGGTCACCCAGTCCTTTGATATTTAAAGAAAATTGGTTTGAACTGCCTTACCCCTCATCCTGTGAAATTACAGCCATCTTCAAAGGATCTTTATGAATTTCCCCCCACACATCCTTTCCTCTCAATGAGCCTCCTTCTTGTTTTAGGCTGGCACCAACAAACGATGGCATTCTGATCCTTTCCCTTGATTTTCTCCAAATACTACCTGAACGGGCCATTCACTGAATATATAAAATTTTACTGAAGACCCCAGGTGAGTTACGTTACAGGACAAACAAGTTAAAATCAAAAGGAAAAGTTGTCCTAACTTGGAGATTTCCTCTGACTTTCCTACTACTAAGAGATCCTTGCGAGAGCTCCTCCTTAGCCCTTCATGCTTCTTTATGCTGCTGTAAAGCTGCGAATTTTGTTCTACTCCATTGTAAAATGTATCAACTTCTTTCAATGCATTAAATAATTTTTAACCCACTCTTACAAAGGCAGTCGGAGGCTCTCATCTGCAAGAATGAACATACCCAGCGAAGTGGGCTCCTGAGCACACACTTTTCTTTTCCCTGGAGGAACTTGCTCCTGAGGGATTTCCCTCCCCTCCATCCTTCTCCTCCTCCCTCTATTCTCTCCCCACTGATTGACTCATTCCCACGGTCTCTCTTCCTTCTTTTTTAAAACTAAAAATCATTTTTACACAGCTGAGGTAAAAGACAAAACACTTCTAAGATGCTCCTCAAGTTTTAATGAGATGGGAAAATGAAACTTTAAGTTTAAAAATACTGCCCAAGGACAAACATGTTAAGATTTTATATATATATATATATATATATATATATATATATATATATATATATGTTTAAATCACACAAATGTTAATATGTTGCAACTAAAATTCTTTTCATTCTCATTTTCTTATTTTCAATCTTGGACCCCTGAGTTAAGGAGTTATGCTAAATTTCAGTTACATTTTTCTTGAAAATCAGATTCTATAGATATGTGTCTATTGCTGGGCTGCTTCTTCTGTTCCATTGTATTGTTAACTATTCTTGCATTACTTGTAATTCAACTGTGATCAAAGAACAAACTAGAGTTGGCTCTCCATGTCCATGATTTCTGCATCCATGGATTAAACCAACTGTGAATAGAAAATAGTTTTTAAAATCTTGTCTGTACTGTACATACACAGACTTTTTTCTTGTCGTTATTCTCTAAATAATAGAATACTAAAACTATTTGCAAAGCATTTACATGTATTGTATATTATAAGTAATCTAGAAATGAATTCATGTATAAGAGAATGCATGCATGCATTATAAACAAGTACTACACAGTTATATGTAACAGAATCGTGTACTATCGAGTTTGGTGTTGCAACGAAGTTCCTGCAACCAATTTCCAGTAGATACTGACAGACAATTGTATATGATTTTAATCCTAGACAGTTATTGAAGAATGTTTTATGATTTAACATAAAATCTTGGTAGATGTTTTATGTGCACTTGGGGAAAAAAGTTATTGTAAAATTTTACAAATATTTACTAATTTTTAGTCAGCCATGTTATCAGTTTTTCATAAAACTGTGATCAGTTTTTCATAAAACTCCAAATGTGATTGTGAATTATTTTATTTTCATTTTTATCTTTGTTACCTTATTTGATTTAGAACTAAATTATAAACAAATAAATTTAGTACTATATTTTTCTGTCAAATTGGATCTTTAGGTTTTATAGACTTTTCATATTTATCTTTATTCATATTTTTCCCATTTAATAGAACTTGCTTCATATTGATGAGAATTCCTCACTGTTTGAAATCATTTTATTTTTAAGACATATTAACCTTATTTTAATATTGTATATTTTAAAATGCAACTTCTTTTATAATTTTAATTTTCATGTATATATACACATATATAATAATTTGGGGGGGTGGTTTGACACATGTACATATCCATGAAATCAATGACATAGTGAAGAAAATGAGTATAACAATGAAACCCCCAAAATCTTGTGTTATTTTGAATGTTCCTTTCATTGTTTCTATTGTTTCCAAAAGTAAGTCTTTTCTCATTATCATCTCTGTTCTTCCATAAGTTATGTCTTATCATTCCTGCTGTTTGTATGAGAATGTTTTAAACACTGATTTTTGAGTAATTTCATCATGATGTACCTTGGAATAATTTATTTCTTTTACATTTTTTTCCTTTTTTTTTTTGTCTTTTTTCCCCTCTCTTTTATTTGTTCTTTGTTTTTACTTTTTATTTATTTTTTTTCCTTTTTGACCTAAGCATCCTTGACCTTGTTGGGTCCTACTATAAACTATATCTATACTTTTTATCAAATTTGTAGCATTTTGACAACATTTATTTCAATGCTTTTTCTACACCAAAACTCTCCATTTTTTAAGGGATTGTAATTACATGAAGATTAAGCTGCTTGAATTTTTCCTACAGCTAACAGATACTACGCACATTATGTCAGTCTTGATTCTCTTCCATCACAAGAAATAGAACCCTTCAGGGTTGTTTTTATTTGTTTTGTTTTATGTAGGAGAAAGACTTAAGACAGGGAAATATGTGCTTATAAGGAGTCCTATGAGAACCAGCTCTCAGTTGGGCTTCCAGGAGAGACTACTACAATGCAATAGAAAACTTGTTCCAGGAATATATCACTTTAATTATTGTTCAAGGAACTGGAAGCCATCACTGCAACTATTGACTCCAGGGTCAGATCAGTGAACTTGCTGAATTGTTTTGTGAAATATGGATTCCCTCATATATTGCTGATCACCTTCCATGATGCTAGGGATCATACCTGGGGAACTATATTACTCCTCTGTAGTAACAGAGAAATAGAAACATAAGGAAAAAAAACCCAATAATAAAAATATATAAAACCAAACACTGTTTCCTCAACTCCATTTGCCAAAAAAAAATTGCAAGAAGAAAAAGATGGAACCTAAACCTCATTTATAGCTTTTATATTATGTGCATGTGCTCCTGATTATCTAGAATTAAGTCACATGTTAAAAAGTTGCTGTTAGCTGGGTGGGGTGGTGCACTCCTGCAATCCAAGTGGCTCAGGAGGCTGAGGCAGGAGGATTACAAGTTCAAAGCCAGCCTCAGCAATTTAACAAGACTCTAGCAACTCAGTAATACTCTGTCTCTAAATAAAATATAAAAAAAGGGCTGGGGGATGTGGCTCAATGGTAGAGCACCAGGTTCAATCCCTGGTACACACACAAAAAAAGTTGCTATTAGAGAATCTGGGAAGTCAATCTTTCTTTTTTTTTTTTTTCTTTCTTTCTTTTTTAAATCTTTCCCACTTGGGGCACAAGAGACACAGTAGAAGTAAGGCCAGAATAAATATCATGAGATTTTCATATTTACCACATTTTCATTACTGGAAACTAGTTTTGATAACTACCAAATTTAAGCTTGAAGCTATATTTTCCAGTACTTTGAGGATATATCCCATTTATAACTTCTAAACTCACTATGTGAAATCTGGCCTCTCTCTGATTTATAATTTGTATAATCTATCTTTACTTTCTGACTACTTTTGTTGTCAGAAACTCAGGTTGTGCAGTTTTACCTTCATGTGTCTGGGGGTGAATTTCTTGTCTTTTCTCCTGTTTGGGATTTTTCATATTTCTTTACATGATAATTAGTATTTTTAACCAATTCTGGAAATTTTTCATGTAATGTCTCACCAGATCTCATCACTGCCTGTTTCTTCTCCTGAAACTCCAACTGGACATATGTTAGATCTTCATATCTCTCCTCCACACCTCTAAACCCCTGCTCCAGGTTTCTTCTTTCTTCCTCTCAGTAATAACATTCTGTGTTACATCTTTACCTACTTCCTGTAGTTAACCAATAATATCCTTAGCTATGTCTAATCTACTTTCTACCTAGCTATTTAGTTTTTCACTTATAAAATTAATTTGGTTAAAAACACGCAACTGGTCATTTTTTTGTAGGTGCTAGTTTTTATTCACATTTTTGTTCCCCCATTAAAATTCATTATACACAATTAATATTTCAGTTTTATTTTATGTGCCATATAAAAAAAAACTATTGTCTGAAATCTGTGCAAATGTGATTCTAGATTTTGTTAGTTTATTTCTAATTACTTTTTAAAAATAAATTCTAATAATGTTCGTTAAAGTTCCTTCCTATTTAAACTTTGTATTTAAACCTCTAAAGTTTAGAGATGAGTTTGTATCACCTAAGACTTATGTTGACATTTGTCTGGAGACACAATGAAACCATGAACCTTGCACTCTGCAGTTGTCATATCTTCCTCTTACTTTACAAAGTAGCCTTAATTTAGTCCTGAATCCTAAGCAAATATTAAACCTCACAGAAAAATTCACTTTTTTTGGTTGTTTTTTTTTTTTTAATTTGTCTCTCTAGCAAGTCCAAACTTAATGATTCAGAGTTCCTTCCCATCCCTCTTAGGAGGGAAGGTCTTTTCCTCCTTATATAAACTTCTCTTCATTTTTCATGAACTAGTATTTGTCTCTTAAGGCTGTTAGTAATCTTTTAGGCCAGAGCACTTGGTAATCCCAAAATGTCATATATCAGAAAACCTTAATTTTAGTATTTGCTTATAATTATGAATGAGTCTAGGCCTGCTTGTCTCTATGATATATATCATTGTGTAATAATTTTGGTTATTTACATATGACATTTTTTACTATTTCTAACAAGACAGTTTTTAGGAAACATGAGAGAAATAAAAACTACAGTATTTATTTTATATTCATAAGTTCAACCACCTTTTGAAGACTTTTTCTAAATCTTATTTTAGGGGAATGTACCATAGAAACCTTTTTTTTTTTTGTATTAATTTTAAAGATTATTTAATGTATTTAAGTAATTATTGAATGTGAGATTGTTATAGTTAAAGCAACGTCCCAGGGTTTCATAAATTGACTTCCAGACCACTCATGTATAATTGAATCAAACCTTTATTGAAGCACATTGGTGGTGACTGACCAGAACTTAAAGCTGTTTCCCTGATCAGCCCCAAACAATTGTAATGGTGCTCCTTATAAGCCTAAAAACCACAAAAGGGGTGTTTCGGGGTCTATCCAATGCAAGCAAGCCAAGTTACAGAAGCGGGAGATTGCAGTCAGGCGGCGGGACACTTAGCTAATCACAATTAGCTCAGTCACCCCAATTACAGAAGCACAGCCCCATTACCCTTGTTACAGAAACAATGCCCCATTAAGTAGTTCAGTGTTCTTAAGGGTTTCTATAGCAAAAGGAAAAGAACAACTTGCCCCAGTCATGACCTTTCTATTTGGCATGGCTGTTTTACAAAATGGAGTTACAAAACAAAATGGAGTTACTTTGGCTTGACTATCACAAGACCAGTTGTGATAAACATCCTTATATATTTTCAAAGAGAAAACGAGACAATTATACTAACTCATTATTCTTTGGTAAAGTAATTATTGCAGTGAGCATTGTGGCATATGGATAGTTACCCACTAACATGAAGGCAAATAGAATTTATACCTCAAAAGCATCAAATGATTTTCTTTGGGAAATCAGAGCTGGGTTTATTTGAAATTATGTCATTTGATACATTTTTATTGATTCTCAGAAATGTTTCTGTGACTCTACTCTTAATTAGGAAAAAAATAAAGAAAAATAAAAGTAATTAAAGCTATTTTACAAAAAAATAAACAAAGTGATTAATTATTTTGGGGAAATATTTAAGAGGTCTCCCAAGAGCTATTGAATGTCCCCTTTGTGAAAATTTAGAGTGCACAAAATATGTTGTTTAATATTCATTTACATTTTATTATGTCTTTTATACATCGTTAATTACTCTAATTTACCTGTTTATCACAACATTCATGTAAAATTTGGTAAAATAATAATTATTATCATTATTGTTTTCTAGGTCACAGATAAAGAATACCCATTTAGAAGGGGGACTTGGCATGTGAACTCTATCAAAATGGAGACTGGACCCAAGCCTTTGATCCAAACTTTTTACACTGTATTTTATTATTAGTTCAAAACTTTACAGAAACAAGTTGAATTTCCATGAGGTTCCTAGGAATAAATGTTGTAGATTTTAAAACTGGGCCACAAAATAAAGGACAGGGTCAGGGGGATAAAACAAACAAACAACAACTACAACAACAACAACAAACAGAGAGAAAGGAAAAAAGGGAGAGGGAAATTCATCAAAATAGAAGAAGGATCAGTAATGTAGATGAAGAGGATTGAGGAGGATGAAGAGGGAGTAGAAAAGGAAAAGTACAGTGAAATTAATCTGACTCAACTTTCCTATGGGCATGCATGGAATGGCAAGGTGGTCCCCTGGCACTGGGTGTATCCACAGGGACACTAAAAAAATAAATAAATAAAGTTAAATGTAAATGGATTGAGGAGAGATTGGTGGAGTAAAGTGGGGTGGTAAGAGGGAAGTGCTGGAGATTTAAATGGAGTGGGTTGAGTTCCATACCTTTGTGAAAACGTCAGAGAGTATCTTGATGATGTACAGAACTAAAAAGAACAAATAAAATAAACTGGGCCATATTTTCACAAGACAGGACCTATCAGTTCTCTCTGACTGGCAGTTTCAACATCTGGAGGAAGTTTGGGTAGATACTGAATAAAAGTTGCTGGGGTTCTCGGTGTTTCTATCCACTTCAAGACACAGATTCAGGGTATTTATTTCTGTGAGTTAGTGTAGTGTGCTTTTGTATTTCAAGGATAGGCAACTCCAGAATTTCCAACTCTTTATGTGCAAATAGCAAGCGCTTCATCACAGGATTGATCCCTGAGCATTCTCAAAGGATATTTGTCTTTTGGAAAGATTATGGACAGTTCTCCTGCCCCACTCTGATTTGAATGCCAATAATATAGATGCTGTTCCACTGTAGAAGATCCAGGATTACAGCTTGGTTAGTGATAAAAAAAAATCATCACTCAATATCTGAGTAAACCCACATGTTTTTCAACCACAAGGGGAATATTTGAAAAAGAATCATAGTCTGCTCATTATGTGTACTACATATTTCCATTGCTTCTGTGTCTGAAAAATACATTGCATGTCTTTTGGGGATGATATTGTAGAAGAGAAGTTAGGATATAATTCATGACAGATAGTAAAAGAACAGAAAACAATCAGTTTAAAGTTGATAGCACCATAGGAACATGAAGAAAAAGCTGAGGATCAGGGAAAAATAAAGCTCATCTGCTATGAAGATTGTCATGCTCAAGTGCAAGTCTGTTGTCTAGCAGCTGTGATTTGAGGAGCACTGAAGATGTGCCTCCCCTTTTGCAATGTCTCATTAAAGTTAAACTGTAGAGAAAATCTAAATGTCTCTGAAACTTTTGACAGACTATTCACTTACTATTTGTCATTTTTAAAAAATCAGTAAAATGCTCTAATCTATTTTTGCTCTAGGCAATTAGGTATTATTTCTGAACATATTTTACTAAGGATAGTATACATGTAGAAATGCACACAGGTCAAATCTCAACGGTTTTACACAAATTTGAAGACACTCAAATAGCACCAGAACAAGAAACAGAATCTTACCTGCTTCCAGATGCCCAACATCTCCCTCAATACTCAGAGTCTACAAGACAACAATAACCCAATACCTAATGCTATGAACTGGCATGTTCATGGACCTTATATGAATGAAGTCAGTATTATTTTGTTTTAATGTGATTCATTTTACTCAATATCATTTTTTTTTTGTATAATTCAGTCCTATGCATTCCTTTATGATATTTCTTGTGAAATTTCAGCTATTCATGTATTGTTAAAGAATGTCTTTGATGACATTTATTCACACATTTACTAAATAATTATTCAGAGCCTAATGTGGTAGAGGACAAAATGCAGCAAAGAAAGAAATAATAGTCATTCCTTTAGGGAGTTTGTTGGCCACAAGCAGGATAAGTAATACTTAAGTCTAAAAACCCAACAAATAATTTTATATATGGTGCACCTTTGCATGCTAAACTATTTTCATTCAAAGGATTTGTTTTATATTGACAATAAGTTTATAATTTTAAGAAATCAAAAATAAATTGTTATCATCCTTGAAGAAATTTCTTCTTTATTCCCTTTAAACTTTTCTCCACATTCATGTTTTTCTTTTTCTTTTTTTTTTTTTTTGCTAAGCAAATAATCTTTTGAATGCAACATTATTGGTAAATAATCTTCAATTAATTTTTCAGGGAGAATTCATGCATATATATATATATATATATATATATATATACTCCTTGGGATTTCATTTTACTACCTCATCCTTATCCTTCATTGACTCCCTCTCTCTCTCTCTCTCTCTCTCTCACACACACACACACACACACACACCAATAATCCTAAATTTGTATATCATCTTAATACTCAGAGAAGTCACTACCACCAAATTACCACTTACTCATTAAGACTTGCATCTCTCATCACAAATCCTGAATTAGTTGCTGATATTAGAGTACCTTTCTTTGCATTGCAGAAATCTGAAGGCTAACCTGTTCGAATTTACATGGCTATTCAATAGCAGATTTGCTATTTCAATCCAGATCTCTTTCCGTCAAATCAGTGCCCATTACGATACCCAAGAAAAAATAATGTAGATTTATCACCTCCTTCTTCCATTAACATTAAAACAACATAAGGGAATAACACTCCCAGAGAAAGAGTAGGAATTTAAGGAAAGTAGAGAGAAAAGGAAAGATAGATGAGGTGAATGATTCAAATTTTAATTTCATCTAGATTCTGCTTATGCTTAAAGTTTGTATGCCTCTAGAGGAACATTTCCCAAACTATGTTCTGGTTTTCTTTGGAATAGTAATAGAAACTGAAAATAAAAATGCTACTAATAAACATCTAGAGCTAGAGATAGTTGAAAAATTTAGTGTTGACCAACACTAAAACAAATAAAATTAAACAAGTTTCTTTGCTCTGAAATATTTCTGTATCTTTAATATGGTAGTGTAGGGGAAAAGAAACTTAATTAAACAGGGAATTTTTTTCCCCATGAGATATGTCACATAGTATTTAACATAACACACTTAAAAAGACAATGCATTAAGGAACTAGCCAGCTGTGTTAGGAAAATCATACCATACATGGATTCATATAAGAAAATTTAAGAAAAAATACATATATCCCCAATACAATTTATACAACATAGCAAAAGAAGTTTGCTCCTTAATGTTCTAACTATAGATCATGTGCCCATATTCCCAGGGGAAAAAACTTCATTTTATACCCCAATCCCCTATCAAAACTAAGCCTTAGACTTTAGAGTGGGAAACCACAGGACAGATTATTTACAGAAATATTTATTTGTTTAATTATCAGTGAAAAAAACAACTTTTATTAAACTATATTCATATTAGAAAGTTAAAATAGCATCCATTAAGGGGAAAATATCTTTAAAGATTTGTTACTGAAAATCCTTCCAAGGTGATCTCCTCCTTCAGACACAAAAGATCTAGAAATTGGCTAGAGGGGTCATGATCCATGAAGAAACTTGACACTTCATTTTAACCCAAGTCAGCACAAATGGGCTAATAGTCAGATGCTTTTTGACCCCAGATGATTAAATAGGCAATGCCACTCAATAAAGCATGGGACCTATGCCCTGACCTCTCTTTTGGTCCATCTGCTATTGTTTCAAGATACCACACTGTTTGGATTTCTGCCTGGGATGGAATGATAATGTTTATGACTTTTAAAAAATACATCCATCAATAGGTTTCTCTTCCAGGAAGGTAGAAACAACCCATGCCTTAGATAATTAAGTTTTAGTGTTCCAGATCTTTTAACAGTCCTTCCACATGGTGAGGGTTATTTCTCATTCTCAACCATTCCGAGGAGCATTTAATATCAATGTACAGCATAAGAAGAATTAGAAAAGTTAGCACAGTGCTATTTGTGTCCCACTCGTTACCTGGTATTTCCTTCTCTGGTTTGGCTGTGGCACTCATCCCTCCATCCCTCAGTTGCCCTAATTTCCTTGATTGACATCTTTTTCCTGCAATCTTCCCCTGAAGACTGTCCTCAAGAGGTTCAAGCTTCAGATGTCACCTTCCTCCTCTTGCTTCAAGGAAAGACAGCTGACTTAGCTGCAGTCTGAAATCCCTGAGAGATCATGCTGAACTTCAACTTCATATGAACTCACACTCCTGCTTTGCCCCTTCAGCTTTCCTGCCAAGTTTCTCTCACTCTAGCTTGTTTCTCTTGAGAACTTTCCCACAGTACATCATACACACAAATATTGGCATCAGGCTCTGATTGTAGAGTAACTACTCCAAAATGGTTGTCAAATAGAAAGTGGTAAGGGCAGACAGAACAAAAACATGCAGGTCCCAAACTTACCCAAAGGTCAGGAACCAATGACGATGCAATGCTCTAGTGTACTCGAACGTAGATTATAAGAAACAAAACAGAGGAAGGATCTGCCAGATGGATCAGACCAGATAGACTACACCAAACCAATAGTTAACAGCAAAGGGGTAACAAAAGTAATAGCATAGAAGTGGATAGAGTGGTTTTATGTCAGTGTATGATGTACAAAGAACATTAACACCAACTAATCCACTTTAATAAAAATCTTGGGTGAAACTCTCAACGAATGGTGACTTTTAGAAAGTCCAGAAGAATTCACTTCAAAAGAGAGGATTCACTTCCCAAGTGAGGATGAGTCCCAGCCTTTGCCTAGGAGAAAATATCAGGTCTAGAATAAGGCAGGGTGTTGGAGGCTGTGTATGAATGACGTGTGTTTGAGCCATCACAAGGCAGACAGGAGGTGCTTCTCTGAAAACAACTGGAGTGAATCCACAAGTTGCATATTGCTCAGATTAAAGCTGAGACCCTACCTTAGCTCATAGCCTGAGGTTCAAATGCAGCCCCTGGAGGTGGGTGTAACCTGCCTAGCCCTGAACAACTTGTTTTTCTCATCTTTTCCTGTTTTCCTGCCACAGTAAAACCTTTTGATGTATTTTCCCGGAAATAAAGATGTGGGGCCTTTTTCCTTGTTCAATTTCAGTGCCTGCCAGGATGGGAAAACCCAAAGGCCCCAGCTTTGAAAACTATGCTTTGCCTCTTGTCTTTTTTTCTTTATTGTTTATTTTGAGATTTTTAAATTTTCCCAGCTGGTTCACCCAACCCAGACACTAGGGGAGAACACCTTCCAGAGAATTCAACAGGCTGAAGAGACACCAACAGTGGGATTCGGCTACAAACAATGGCAGGGAAGATGAGAAGGTTTGGAATTGGAAGTCTCCTTAAAGTAAAAATCAACATATTATTAATCTGGCAATCTGCAAATCATTCAATTTGCCTTAGTAAATGGTCACAAAGGCAGGCCTTAAAATAATACTCCTCCAGGAAGTGGAATACTTTTGGACATTCAGAATAAACATAAAGGAAAACAGGGAAAAAAAGATTTAGGTTTTTGTGTGTGTTTGTTGTTGTTGTTTTATCAGAATAAATATTCAATACTATGAAGTGACAACTTGCTGAACTAGGAGTTATATACCAGGTTTTCAGTCCAGAGTTATTCCCTGATTTCTCCTGTGGGGTAAGTGGTCATTTTTCTTCCCCAGGCTCAGTATCCTTTTCTGTAATATAAAGTTTTTAGAGAGGAATCATACGCTTCTAAAATTCTGAGATCAATTGTTTAATTTAGGAGTAAGCTGTGGCTGAGGACCCCATCTGAGGACCACATCTCTTCTCTTGTAGAGAAGTTTTATTAGGACACAGCCATGCTCATTTGCTACCACATTTTTTATGGCCACTTGCAAGCTTCAGTGGCAGAGCTGAGTAGGTGCAATAAAGAACAGGTGGCCAGCAAAGCCTAGAGCATGTACTCTTCACACCTCCACAGACACAGTTCACCAACCTTGGTTTATGTGAATGAAAAGTGAACTGCTTGAAACCATCCCGAGTCCTAGTTCAGGGTTTCTTTGTGCAGCCCAGGGGAATTGCAGGTCTGTTTCACCAATTCTCTGCTCTTGAGAAGCACAGACAGCCCTTCTCAAGCACCTGAACACCAGATTCCTCCAGAAAGGGTGGTGATGCTAAATTATAAGGATCAGAAGAGTTTCAAGGAGAAAATAATGTATAACCAGAAAAAATGGATTTCAAAAGGAAAGAAGTATGTGCACATTGTTGTCTAGAGAAGATACTTTATAGAGAATATTTGAGCATGACTATTGCTGACAAATAATCTGTTTCTATTTCTAGAGGTAGAATAGTTTCTGTCATGTAATGATAGATACAATGTACCATATACAGATACAGTCCCAAAAATGAAGGTCAAACATCTTGTGGGAGGAACTCTCCAGGGAGCAAGTGTGACTTTAATAATCAATTTATCAATTCTATTAATCTGTCCAAGAAGCAACTTGTAGACTAAATATATTTTTTGTTTTATGAATTTTCTTAATTACAGGAACTTTCACACTGAGTTACACCCCTAGACCTCATTTTTTATGTTTTTTTTTTTTGTTGTTGTTGTTGTGTGTGTGTGTGTGTTTTGCTGTGATTCAACCCAGGGCCTTGAATGTGCCGGCAACCACTTTACCAATTAGATACATCCCTGGCCCCACCTTTGTTTTTTAATTCATTGATATCTATTTTGATCATTATTATGTTTCTGAATAATTAAATATGGATACAGTTTACATTTTGGCCCAATATCTAGGGTGGAAATCATAGATTTTTGGGTCTATTTTCTTGAATAAGAGGATCTAAGGTTACTCATTACTCGGTAAGTGCTGTTTTAGCAGTATCCATAAATTTAGATATGTTGTAAGTTTACTGTCATTTGATTGAAACTATAGGTTGTTAATTTACCTTTTAGCTTTTTTCTTGACACATATATTAGTCACAATTGTTTTATTTTTCATTCATTTGTGGACTTTCTGGATATTGCTATTTATTTCTGATTTAATTCTATTGTGATCAGAATTAATACATGTAATTTTAATCCTGTGAGGAATATTGAGACATTTTATTGCAAATCATAAGGTACAAGGATGTCCTTGTTGTCTCCTCATGTGTATATAAATTATGTACTGTTGAAGTATGAATGCCATGCTCTATAAATTTTAATTAGACCGAGTTGGTTGATAGTATTTTTCAAATATTATCTAACTTAACTAAATTTTTTATGGTTCTTCTACTATTTAGAAAGGGAAAGTGAAATCCCCAATTATGACTATGGATTTCTCCCTTTCTACCTTTATTCTTTGTTAGACTTTCTATAGGTATTTTGAAGTGATATTATCAGTTAAATAAGCCTTAGCGCTATCATACCTTTCTAATTGACTTTTACCGTTATGAAATATAGCAATTCTCTCTGGCAGTAGGTTTCATCTTGAAGTCTACTTGGATATGCAATTGATTAGATCAGTGTTTTTATTCTCATCATAGGAATGATATGTTTATGATTTAATCTTTCTCCTTTCAATCTATCTCTACTTTTATTTAGGCATCCCTTGGGGAGAACATGGAGATTTTTTATGAAATTTTACTAATTTTTAGTTTTTTAATGAAATTTTACTAATTTTTCCCTTTCATTCATGTTTTAATCTCTTTATATTCAGTGTACTTCTTGATTTGTCTTTGAGTTTAAAATTTGCTACTTGTTTTCTAACTGCTCCGCTCTCCCCCCTGTTTTGTTTTTCTTAGATTATATTTTGGGAGTAATCAGGCACTTTTTAATAAGCCATTTCATTTTCTCTGTTGACTATTTAGCCATGCCTTTTAGACTGCTTAAAGGTTTATTATGTGCATCTTTACATTATCTCAGGCATTTTATATTTTACACTGTTACTCTTCATATAACCTATTCTTTCATACTCATTTCATGTATCTCCGATAAACACTGCATAGTGTCATAATATATGTGAATATATATGAATATATAATCATGTTTATGTAGATATAGTATCTGTGTGTATGCATATGCATTAATATAGAATAATATAATCTTTTTCCTGATATAGTTTGTGGAACTTCCTGGATTTGGAATTAATTTTTTTCACCCACTTGGAAACTCTAGCCATTTTAAAAAAATATGCTTTTAACATACTTCTTTTTCTTCACATCACTTACATGTATGATGTTAGATCTTTTGATATGGTCCTTCAGTTGAGTGAAGTTCTATTAAATTTTAAAATATTTTCTCTCTTCTTTGATTAGAAAATTTGACTGGTCTCTTCTCAGTAGATTGTCTCTTTCTTTGGTGTGACATTAATTCTACTAAGTATATGAGTTTTTAAAAGAATACATTTTCATTGTCGAATTTCCTATTGAAAAAGAATTCTATATAGCTCCTGTGCTATTTCTGATAAATTCCTGGGTCTCCAGAAAGTCAGTGCTACTCAGAAAACACATTCTAGAGTTGTGTGTATATTTATTGGTGTCCTGAATATGTGTACCCACATTCATAAGGAGCTAAAAGTAATCTTGACCCTCTATTTCAAGGTACAGATTAGGGTACCTATATATAGTTACATATCCTATTATAACTTTAACTTTTATCAATGCATCCATTTAGGATACCTAAAAATGTAGGGTCATCAAAATGTCGGTTAAGAAAACTTACAGAGAATAGACAAGACAAATAAGGCATAAACATAAGAAGATACCTATTCTAGCAAAGACAAAACAGCGTCTGAACAACTACAAAACATTTTATCTTCACAATGTGTAGGAATCAATATGCGGTGATCTATAACCTGTTTTTACAAAGCTGTGGCCATATAAATTCCACCTATACATATTAAGTTCTTACTCATTTAAAATAACATGCTAATGATGAGGGAATAAAGAGGGAAGACTGTAGAGATAGAAGTTCACAGTCTAATAGAATTTTTTATGTTCTCAATTCACAGATATCATTAAAGAAACGACAGGTTGCTTTGTAGGGAATATGACTTCTTTGCAGAAATTAGGATGACATACTTAATAGATACACAGTTGCTGAGGCATATACATCTAATGTGTTATAATAAAAAGCATATTTTAACTAAGAGAGATCTGGCTGTGAATTTTATCTAATTCTGTCACTTACTAATAATGTAATGCTTCTTAAACTCATTTTCATCATATACGCCTTTAGAAAAATGTCTGTCTTGCAAGATTTTCTTGATGATTAAAGAAGGTATACAAATCTGTGTCAGTTCACACTCAATAATTAATGCATTTCATTAATAATATTAACATCATAAACACTAAGTTGGCTACCAAGTTATAACACATTACAGAGAATAGCTTTAAAAAAAAGACTTAAAACCAACTTGAAGCATTTAAATGCTTTATTCTTTGTGCACATGTATATTATTCCTGGCATACTAACATGTCTACCATGTGGATGATCTTTCAATGTGTCACTCAGAATGTAGCTATGGTAAAAAACAAACTATTTTGTGTAAATTTTCATGTCATATGAGAATAATTAGGGATTCATCCTAAAGGCATAAATTTATGACAGATTACTAGATCATTTCCCATAAAGTTCCCTTTTTCACTGTACCAAAGCCAAAGTCATTAAATAATTTTTGTCCAATATTTTCTCACCAGAAACATTATTCTATCTTCCCACACATCACTAACATGTAGGGTCATTAAAGTGCTGGACAAGTACATAATGGGAAAAAGACAAATAAGCATATCCCTCAATCGGCTCATTGATGGAAAGAATAAGCACACATATTTTCTCTCTTCGTTGTGTATTTCTTTCGTAGTGCATATTTTGCGAGGAGACTAGGACAAATTTCTGTACACCTTCTTATTGTTCCATCCCTTTCTCTCTGTCACCTCTATACCTTGTCCTTCTTCTACCCTTCCCTTTATTTATTTATTTATTTATTTATTTATTGTTTATAGATGTCATGGATGTGAATGATGTCTTTGTGAGCCTGTGGATGTATCTATGTGTGAGGGTGGGTGTCACTAAGTAACTGGGTGTTTGGTAATGAGCCACACCACTTAGCCCATTAACAATCAATAATCAAGGAAAAATACAACTAAACAAAACAAAGGCATGCTAGAGTGAAAATTCAAATCGTGGTTCAGAAGACAAGCTGACTCTAGTTAGCCAGATGATATAAAGTGCCAATCCCACATGACTCCAAGAGATAATGACAGCAAGAAAAGCCATACTCTCAAGACACACTAACATTAGGACTTTCTCAGGAGAAGCTTAAAGTATTTCAAATTTAAGCCTTGGAATTAAAGCCTTGCATGTGTGTATTTATTGAAAGTCAGCCATTACACAGTGTCGAAAAAAGAAATGGGTCAGGCTTATGTCAAACAAATATTTTGTACTAGATAGAAGATGTTTTAATGACTAGTTTCCTTCTGATTTTTTTTCAACTAGCACTTTGGTTTATTCTTTAATGAACCAAACCAAGAGTTTCAGATGTTTCCATTAAATCTCAGAAAAATATCATTTTAAATCACCATTTTTCCTTCAAAGCAGATGCTATTATTAAAGTGTATTGATGAACTATAGGTCTTGCCCCTAGTTTGTATAACTGATGTTTCTCCAATATTTTATTGCCCCAAAATAAGAAAAAAAAACTATATGTATTTTTTTTTTCTTTTTGAGAGACAAACATTTCTAATCTTGGAATGAAGAATAGTAGCTTTTCTTTTCTTCTTCCCCTTTCTCTTCTAATTTAAAAGAATATGAAATTGAGACCTGACATTTTTTTTTCGTAACTTATTAGAAACAGTAAAAGGACTTTTACTACTTTTTTTTTTTTTCACTACAGCTGTACCGTCTCTTATCCCTCCTATCTTTGTGTTATACCAAGCCTGGGGAAGATATGAATATAAAAATATACATAGAACTCTATCCCAAGTGATACTCCAATTATGGCCTACCTAAAACTGGTTTTCCTTTCTGCTTCTAAACAGAAATAAAGGAACCAATTAATACTGCTCCTGGCTACTTCCCTACAGTCTGAAACATAAAAAATGAAAAGATGAAGTCCTGTCCTGCATCACAAAACCTTTGAATAGCCTGAAGTTCAGATATGGCAAGCACAGTTATTGACTGAAGAAAGCTCTGAAAACTGATCTCTAGTGTAGTGCTTTTAGGTTCTGCAAAAGATGGTTAATAGCCCTCCCCACACAAAGTTCATCATCAAAGACAGATGCCACAAATTTTCTTCCATTTGCAACACTGCTGCTACCCAGTTACACATCATGACAACAGATTTAACTTTTATAGGCCTAAGGCATTTTGTGAACATATAGTTAGAGGTTCCATATTATATCCATTTCCCATTTTCAAATGCCTTTTTCTTATTTTCTTTGTTGTAATTGCATGACTTACATTATTTCTGCATATTTCCCCTTAAATGAACTTGAAAATTTTCTATTGCTGCACAATATGTTAGTACAGACTTACACTTTAAACACACAAACTGTTTTAGTCAGCTTTTTCAGCATTGTGACCAAAAGAACTGACAAAAACAATTAGAGGAGGAAAAGTTTATTTGGAGGATCATGGTTTCAGAGATCTTAGTCTATAGAAAGCTGACTCCATACCTTGGGGACTGAGGTGAAGGAATACATCATGGTGGACGTGTGTGGTGGAGGAAAGTGGGTGAGGACATGGCACCAGGAAGGAGAGAAAGAGGGGGCAGGGAGAGAGAGAGAGAAAGGGAGAGAGGGAGAGAGCACACTCAAGAATAACAAAATATATACCCCAAAGGCACACCCACACTAACCTACCTCCTCCAGCCACATCCCACCTGCCTACAGTAACCACCAAGTTAATCCCTGTCAGGAGATTAATTTACTGATTGAATTAAGGCTTTCATAACTCAATCATTTCACCTATAAACCTTCTTGCATTGTTTCATGCATGAGCTTTTGAGGGACACCACATATCTAAACCATAACATTCATTAATACATTTATTATCTTATACTTTCTGTAGATCAAGAGTCTGGTTATGACTTAACCATTTGTAAGGATGCAATTCAGATGTTGTCCAGGACTTTGGTTTATTCTAGATAATCAACTTGCAATGGATCCACATATAAACTCACTCAGATTATTAACAGAATTCATCTTCCTGGGATGGTAAGCCTGGGGTCTTGGCTACTTTTTTGGATATTGACCAGACAGTGCTCTCAATTCCTATTGCTAACTGTCAAGCTCTAGAATATATTGCATTCCTCTGCCACATGGTCCTTTCTCATAGATCATCTTATGAGATGGAAGATTGCTCCTTTGCACTAAAGGAGAAGGATATCAAGGATGTTATAGCATTTACAGTCCAATTGAGGTAGAAGAAAAAGCTATTCACTGAAGCCATGATTCTCATGATCCATAAAAGTCCTGATATAAGCTTAGTCAACAGTGTTCTTTATGCACAATAACTTCAAAAGTGCCTTTATTTGCCTCAGCCAACAGTTTTTCCTGTGAATAATGAGTGATTTTGATCATTCTGCATAACAATGTGATTTCCTAGCTTCTTCATTTTTCTAAGCTATTCCTCATAAGTTGGCTGTCTTCTCATTAGAAAGATGACTAACAATCATAGCAAACAATATACTAAAAACACAGATTTCAAATTCCCTGAACAGCTTGATTGTGAATATTGTAATCAGGGGGCATGACATCTGTAAGGAGATCCTCTGTACCACTCAAGTTAGCAACTGAATGGGGTAAGATTGCAAAGAATCATGACCAAAGGCAATCAGTGCTTGTTTAACAAGTCCCAGACTCTTTTTGTTTCTCCTATATAGGAAATGGAAAATACTAAAGTTTGGTTTTTCCAGGTGTTTTTCATTTTTACTTAAAATCTACCTATAATAGAAGCACTACTCAGGTTTCTAGTAGCTTCAACAGTTCCTTCTTAAGATGATAAGGTACCAAGCAGATGGTTTTCCCAATCTTACTCAATTAAAAAAAAAATAGCAACCTAAAAATGTGTGGAATCTTGTTATCTTTTAGCCTCTCTCACTAAAAATACATATTTTTGTATTGTTCTGTAAAAAAAGAAAATATAAGTGTTAATATAGAGCTCTGAAGTGGAAAGAAAGAATGCAATAAAAGCACCCAAGTTCTGATTAGCTGTGTATTTCTCAAGTGCCTTGAGATCTGGGTTTTGTAGTCTGAAAGATAAACTCTTTATAAATTCCTTCCATTTAACTTTGTTTGTATAATAAACATATTTTTATGCAACTGTTTTTAATAGGAAATATCAGGTTTTCCCATTATTGAAGATATTTATTTTGGACCATTTCATTGATAGCAAATGAATATTAAAGCCTATAATACAGATAACCTTTATTGTTAGTTATTTGCTATTTATTTTGCTGCCTGTGTAGAGGTATTTTTAGTCTTTCCTCTATAGGGGCTGAAAATGATGAATTTTATGAATACTTCCTCTGCAGTTGAAGCCATTTGCATTTATACACATGAAACTATGTGTTTGTTATTAAAACGTGATGTAGAACTTCATATATTGATGGTATTTTTCAATAGTCATAAGATCCACACTCCTCAAGGCTAAGAGTCAACCTAGGCATACCTATTTTTTTAATGTCTTCTACATCTGTCTCCATTTTCTGGGAGAACAACAACAAAAATAAGTTTTTAGGAGAAAGAATGTTTTCTAGGGCACGTCCAATAAATGTTCCAAAAGTAATGCTCTTTCAAAGTTTTAAGAATGTTATACAGAAGAAATTACTGAAGCAAATCAGCATTGCCATCAATATGGGATGGCTGATGTCAGTTATGGTATGGCCACACAATCAATCACATTGAACCATTTGGATCATTGCCATTTTATAGATCATAAGCAATTGAATATTGACAATTTGGGTGGGTAACCCTAACATTATCCAGCCATTTAAAAAATATGCATAATTAAATCAAAAAGCAAATTATAGATGAATATACTGTCCATGATCTCATTTTTAAAGAAAAATAAATATACATGGAAATATGTGGAAAATCCCCAAATGATACAAAAACTACAAAAATCTTGGAAAGAGATTAGAAGATGGGTGAAATGTGAATCTATGGGGAACATGAACTGCTGTAATAAAATAACGTATATATATGCAGGTCGATTTCACAGAAAAATTCAGAGGACAGTACAGTTCACCTGCATCTATATATGTACAGCTCCTCCCATAATCAACATTCTTCACCAGAGTTCTACATTTGTTATGACTAATGAACCTGCATGAATATCTCATAATCACCCAAAGTCCAAAGTTTACAGTACAGTTTGCTGTTGGTGTCATTTATTCTATTGGTTACTACAAATGTATAACGACATGGGTTAGTATCTACTGTTTTAGTATCATACTAGTTTCACTGCCCCAACAATCTTTTGTTCTCTGCCTCTTTATTCCTCTACCTTTTAATCCCTGGAAAATACTGATCTATGTATGGTCTCCCAAACTTTTCTTTATCCAAAATGTCATATATATGGAATCATACAGCATGTACCAATTTAAAAAATTAGCTCTCATTTTACTCAGTAATATTCATTTATGTTTCTTGGTAATAATTCATATCTTAACAGCTCATTTATTTTTGATGCAGATTGGTATTATATTGTGTATATATAGTACAGTTTGTTATTAATTCACCTCTGGAAGTATATGTTGGTTGCTTCCAAGTTTGGGCAATTAAGAAGAAAGCTGTTTTAAACACCCATATTCTGGCTTTTGTGTGGATACATTTTTAGCACCTTTGGGGAAATTTCAAGGTGCATGGTTGCTGGATTACATAGTAAGACTACATTGGATTTTATAAGAAATTGCCAAATTGTCTGGTAAAATGGCTATTTCGTTCCCACCAGCAGTAAATGGATGAGAGTTCCTCAGTGTTGTCAGTGTGGGATTTTGACCATTTTAAGATCATGAAGTAGTAGCTCACCCATGTACTATAGATAGATAGATATTTACACTCCCCCCACACACAAAAAAGTAATTAAGCCCTCTCTCTTCATTACTACCTGGAGTGTAATCTATGAATAACACAGTTTGCAAACTTTACTGGTCTGCCAAGAGATATGTACAAATGGAGAGAAACATTTAGAAACATTTTGATAGCAATTTGGTAAGCAATTTTATGTTTATTGAATCTAATGGTGAGGAAAACAACTAGAGCTTTTATTTTGTATGTTCTTTCTCATTTAATTATTTCAATAATTGATTTTGAAAATATTTTTCAAAAAATATATATGACTTTTCAGACCTCCTTAAAAAAATCCATTTCCACAGATAATTTAGGAGCACTTATTTATCTTTTGTTTTTCCAGCTTTTTTGAAGTATGATTGACAGATAAATCTCACATACATTTGAAGTGTGAGACAGTGTTTTGACAAAAGTATACCTTGCTTCATGATTCTTACAATTGACCTAAAACGAAAAGTACAGAAATCAAGTCAATGTTCAACCTTAATCTAGAAGCTGTAAAGATAAATAAACTAAGAAATCTTCCAATTATTAATGAGTCAATGTGAATGTAGTAGGCAATAGAGACTGATTTATGTTCTGTGCCCTCAAATAAAACACTTTATTATGCTCTGACTTGCATTATTTCTTTATTGTTTTATGAATAATATTAGTAATTAAATTAATGCTACTAAGAAACAATTTATTGAATGATCATTACATGGAATCCTTATACTCACTATGCATTATTTCATATTTTCTTAATAACAAATTCATGAAATGAGTTTTCATATTCATTTTGCAGAATGAGAATACTTATATTTAAATGACTTGTCCAGCATCATTAGGTAATGGTGGAATCCGAAAGTAACTCAGCATCATATCCTTTTTGAAAACTAAATTAATGTTTCTACTTTCATTTCTTGAATGTTAGAAAAAATACATATGTTATTTCAAAAATGTATTTGCTATCAGCAGTTTATATATATTTCATTCATCAGCTCCTGGAAGTCAGGAAAGAGACTTTGACTAGAGTTCAGCAGTCTTGTATACTTAGTTAAACATTCTCAAAATTGGTTGCATTTCCTGGGACAAGAAATTTTCCAGTTGATCTGAGTTATATAATGTGAATGCAGTATTTTAAGCTAAATAGCCTATGATATTCCTTTCTTCTCTTCTTTTATCACTTCTTGTTGTATTTCTCAATTTTCTGGTGTAACACATCAATATATGAAAAGGATCTAAGGAATGCCTTTTCATTTATCTATCTCAGAGTTCTCAAAATAATTTGAGAATGAGACATTTTTCTGATGTTATGTCTATTAACATTATAAAAGGAACTATGCCATGCTCTGATGAGAAAAATCCAGTTGCTATTGTCATTCTTATATTCATTATTATCAAAATCATTATTAATTAGTTATGCTTCTCACAGCCAGCTTCTTGAGAGATTACATTAGGATGGTTACATTTTGATGGAGAGTAGAACTTGAAGAATTCATTCACTAACTAGAGGTTTAAATGGAAAGAGGTTTATTTGGCTCATGGTTCTGAAGGCTAGGAAGTCTAAGAGCATGGCACTGGCATCTGGTACTTTGATAACAAAGCCACTTCCACAAGATCCCAGGAATTCTTCCTTCCGTGAATGGATCATTAGGGCATTTCCCTCCCACGTTCCCAATATATGAACTTTTAAGAGATATATTCAAACTCTGTCACCCAAGAACTATTTTGCTATTAACTATTTTAGTCAACCATATCCTCCTCTCCACCTAACAAATAAACTCAACAATGATTTCGTGGAGAAGGTGAGCCAGGAAACTTCTGATCTTGGTGATATTAGGAACAGCTAAGGGCTGGACTGTCATAATTAAATTAAGGTGTATAAGGTGAAAATTGAGACCACATTTACACCTTTTCCCTTAGGCTTCCAGAGTGATGGCAACCATATTTTAATTTTTAAGGCATGAGAATAGGTGTTTCTTTTCTGGGTAAATGAATAGTTCAAAAGAAAAAATGTCTTTAAGAATAGATCTGCGATCCTCCTAAGAAAGAGTTCGACAAGGTCACCCTGAAGAGAAGCTCACTGCTGACAAGCCTGGACTGCACATAAACCATTACTGATCAACTTGTTTCACTTTTATCTTAAATAAAATAAATTCAGAATACCCAATATTGCCAAACACTGGGGGGTAATTTTGTAACATTAAATGCAAAAGCTGAATAAAAACAGAAGAAAAAAGAAACTCAGAAGAAACAGACGATACAGAGAACAAAGCAAGGGAACACGTAAAACCAAACCATAAAAATCCTATTATATGTTTCCAAGTTTCTGGATAGATATAGTTGGGACAGATTGAGTTTAGCAGCTTCTCCAGAGAGGTCCATAATTCATAGAATGACAATTATTGTGGCAGGAAAGGCCAGTGAAAGAGCATCCATGTTAACTCTTACTCTCAAAATAATATGTATATAGGAAGGAATCTCATCCCTGAAAAACACTAGTGATTTTTAAGAGTGAATGATTTATTAAACACACACACAAACACACAAACCTTTTTAAGTCTTCAGCTTGAGTGCAGAGGATAAATAGCTTCTAGAAAAGATAGGAAATGATATCAAACGTTGTGGTTACATTTAATAAGCAGATACATAGATGGAATTAGAAGGACAAAAAGAGTTATTGGACTGTAATATCTGCAAAAAGAAAGAAAGAGGTAGCAGACTCAGGCAAGGATATCCATAAGACCATGATGAAGATCTGATGGAATCTATTGCCACTCTGCCAGGGAGCTCCAGTGTAAAAATGTCCCTTGAGAGAAGCCACACTCTGGGCAAATAATAGCTGGGCTACTTTCCACTCACCACACTCACAGGTCATATTCTTCTCAGGAGTCACCTTGAAGGTATGAAATTGGAAGGTTGAAATTGGAAACTGAAGGTGGGGGTTGTCAGATTACCACATTTTTTTGCAGCTGGGCAGCAAGTTGTTTCTTTAGGGGAGACCTACATGGGACATTTCAATAGCTCCCAAGATTCCAGAGAGTGACACTGATTAAAGCTATCGTGCTGTATATACTGTCATTTGAGCAATTCAAAACAGCCATTGGTATCTTCATACTGTCATTGATCTGATTAATATATTTAACCCAGTAAACTGAAAATACTAGAATTATTCTATAGTCATGTGACTTTGCTGTTATATATCACCATTAAACCATCTTTTTTACCATAGTTCTGTGTCACTATTTAGTTTACTGGTATCCTGTGTCTCTTGACTCATAGGCATTATGCAGATTGACTTATGATGACCCATTTTTATATAATCTTGAAAGCAGAAAGTAGCAGTGTCTTATATGCCTCAGTGCAACATATGCACATAATAAAGCTAGAGATAGAGTTTATGTGGATCCAATAACCTGGGGCATGTGGAATATCGCCTGCAAAGTCCTATAGTTTTTCATTCTTATACTAAGAACTATAACCAATGCTTGGTGCATCTTTGAATTTTGAGAGGGAAATAAGCCACATTCTGGTGAATTTCTCTGATCCCTTTTCCAAGCGGTCTGAAATTCTTCCAGTTTGGGGAGGTGGTATTAGAGGATGGCAGATATTCCAGTAGATAGATGAGTAAGCAGCACTGCCACATGACCCTTCTGGATGAAGAGAACAAGTGCTTGAATGTCTGGACAAGATGAAGAAATCATATGGTGCCTGTGAAATGCTCTAGTTTTGGATCCGTGGTGTACTCCTTTATAGTTTTGGAACAAAACTGTACCATCTTCTATAATTAAATTCTCATTATTTTAGAAATATATATCATCATTTATATCATGCGATATAAACTCACTTTTCAAGGAAAGGATGAGGTAATGATATCTGTAGGAATCACTGGTCTTATCATGTACCTTATCGTCCACACAACAGAATTCAGAATGGTAGAAAGCCAAGTGAGAACTGTGCAAGCTCTAGCTCTCATAAAGTTGGAGTACTTTTGTATGGGATGTGTAATATGCAATTCAGGATGTGTGCATAGATTTTGAAAACAAAGAACAAAAATACAGAGCATTCTATTTATCATTTCTCCTAACTACCTTCTGTTGACATTTTGGCTCATAAACTATGATGCTGGGGCCCAAAGACACAATAATGCTGAAGGAGGACCCAACCTTGTTCCAGAGCACAGGTTGAATTCAATTGGAAGCTAGGCATTCTATTTGGCCATGCGATACTCTTCTTGTCAGTAAGACAAGCAGGTAATGTAGGAAGTTGTGGCATAGTTTGTATCATCTATCCTATCAAGAGAAAATGAGGTTGCTGATACGCTAATCAACATGGAGTAGTTTGGAAACAAGTCAGATGACTTGTTTTCTGTTACCTTACACTACTCCACTCAATATTAAAGTTAGTGTAAAAATGTAGAAAACATACAGGAAGCACCAGCATAGACTTAGATCCTTCAGAAATGAACCTGTGATCCTTCAAAAGGCAAAATAAGTTCTAAATGACCCTATTATCTAAAAATTTATAACGATGGAGAACTGACTATTCTCTATTAGGTAATATGACAAAATAGTATGCATGTAACTTTGCATGTACAAAGGCTGAGTAGAACTCTCCATTTGTAGAATATACTTGTTGAGGGCAAATAGCTCTGTTGGAAAGACTTGGCCATTCTTAGTCCTTAGAAGTAATAATAGGGTCATTTCTCATCTGCCTACATGACATGGTGTGCTCCAGAGAGTGAGAAGTGGGTTTTGACACCAGAGTCACTCTCTCACCCTCTCTTTTATATGACTTGTCAAAAGTCTAAGGTAAAATGAAAAATGAACCAGCTAGCAATGGGGTGAAAAATGAGCTTCGGGGTTATGAGTTTTAATCGACTCTGGTGATGTCTGGGATACATTTTCATTGTATGAGGGTTGAAAGGGGAATACTAGGTTCCTTTTCCCTTTGAAAAAAATATATAGTTTGGGATTTTTTTTTTTTATTCCCTAAGGAGCCAATGCTTTTTCAGCACTAGGCACCACCTTTGAATCCCAGAAAGATTGTTAGCACTCTGTAAAATCAGAGAAGTCTCAGGGGTGTCACCCACAGCATTCCATGTTGGGTAGAGCAAACACAAAGTTGTAAGTCAATCTGTATCTTCTACTGGATCAAAGAAGAAATCCTTTCAGATGGTTCATGGAGTATCATTCCTTCCATTGATTTATCTATCCACACACTCGCCCATCCAGATAGCTGTCAGCCAGCCAGCAACCTAAGCAGCCAGATAGCCAACCAGCCACCCCAATGAAATTTACATATTTATTGAAGAATTATATAACTTCAACATTTCATGATATTTTCTTGAAAATAAGAGAAACAGAATCTGATAAATCCAATAAAAACTCTGAGTAGTAAAGGAAAATATATCCATCTACTCCAGCATCACCTCTTTAGGGTAGAAACTGAAGTCACTGCACAATAGGGAGTGAATTTTCCAAGGCAGAGGTGCATATGACTTTACGACAGCTATGACCAAACTCTGACACACTTTGGCAACAGACCCAGGGCTCACTCTCAGATCTACTCTGCTCTTTCTGAAATCATAATTCAACTGTATGTGCGTATATAAGTATGTACACAAGCACAGTTGAGATAATTCAAAACAATGAAGTATATAATGTATTCACTGTATCAGTTCACTGTTTTTAATTATTTTACATACGTTGGTCTATATGTAAATAAACAGGAGAAGTAGATAGTGGGCTAGTGGGAAGCAGCATTCTGTGTTGCTCTGTGAACCAGATCTCACTTAGTGGGAATACTGCATCTCTGAGAGTGTTAGAGGAGCCCTATTCAGCTGCTTTCATGCAGAAATCACCAGCTCTGTGCCCTTGTGCAGGGCTCCAGGCCTCAGCATTAGAGCAGGACTTCTGGCTCCTGACACCCAACCCCCAAAGTTCTAGCCAATGCAGGGGTCTCCAGCGCCTTAGCAGCATCACCTATCAGCACCACTGCAGAACACCCGGACGCCACTCCACACCCATGCAGGGTACTCAGCTGCTACCTACCCTCAGCACAATGCCATTGCCTGGCTCCCCCCACCCCACCCAACACCCCAGTGCTGGAAGCAGACTGCCTCCATCTTGTCTCAACTTCCTCACCAAATTTGGTAGGGGCAGCTCCCAGATTGGATCTCCAGCTGGCCAGGTACCAGGTTTTCAATTCCCCCTTCTCCCCAGTGGCGGTAACCCTGCACAGTAGCTTCCCAACACAAAACAGCTCTCAGTGGGACAGGTGTGCAGGGTGACCAGGGCAGCCCCTTTGTGAGAGGTTCCTCAATTGGGAACTGCTAAGGGAGAGGGAAATGGGGCTAAAGATTGGAGACTAACAGAGAGACCAGGATTTGGGAAATCTCCAGGCAAGATAGGGAGATAGAACTGGGCACTCAAGTCATATGAGCAGTCTCAAAAAGAGACCCTTGAGGTGCAGTCTCCATGCAGGGACTGGCGGGTGCCACTCCCAGTTTCCAGATGCCAGACACCAGCACCAGCCTTTCAATTCTGGTTTCCTCAACCATCTCGAGGGCAGAGACATGGGCTTACAACAGACAACCCCACTTGTTGGATGAGAAGGGAAGCAGGAAAGATATGGATCTCTAAAACTAGCAACAATCCTGTTTTCTTCCTTTGAAATTTTTTTTTCTTTCTTTTTCTTCTCCCCCTCTATCCTGCCACCCTCACATCCCCAACATATGTGAAACCAAGAATTTTGTATGAATTAGGATTTTGAGGGCTAGGACATCTATATTACAGACTTTATAATATAGAGGTGTTGAATATGCCCTTTCTTTTCTTTTCTTTTTTCTTCTTTTATTTTTATTTTCCCCTCCAGTTTTTACTATTTTAACATCCTTTATTTATCTAAATACATATGTGTGTTTGTTTTATGTACTCTATTGTTTTCCCAAATACTTGTCTACTCTAAATTACTTCCTGTCCATTCTCTTGCTACAAACCCTCTTCATAGATTTCTCTTTCACACTTTTTAAGATACATTAACTCTATATCCTCACATCCTACATCTTCAGCATACCATCCTATGCCCCACCCCCAGTTCATTGTTCACCATCAGAAACTGTAAACCCTTTTACAAAACCACTGATTATATTATAGACAATAATTGAATCCAACATTTCTGTACATTGAGACCAAACTGTAAACGTCTTAGTAATAATAAATTGGTCATAGGTGGTATATTGTTGATACTGGGATCTGTTAACATTGTCCTTCCCCACAAGGAGAGGTTTTGGAACCCTAAAAGAGCACTACAAACCTATAGGTTAAAAACAATAATACTCTGGGCCCACAGAGCTGGAAGGGAAGACACATGAGCAACATGAAAAGATCAGTGAATAAAGTGTCCCACACAAATCAACATACCATGTTATTAGAATCCATGGCAACCACAGCAGGAGAAATTACAGAGAAAGGGTTCAGAATGTACATGAATAAAATGTTATGGGAATTGAAGGAAGAGATAAGAGAGAAAATACAGGCAGCAAAAGATCATTTCTCCAAGGATCAACATAAACAAATACAGGAAGCAAAAGATCACTTCAACAGGGAGATAGAGGTTCTAAACAAACAAAACAAAACAAAACAAACAAACAAACAAAAACAAACAGAAATCCTTGAAATGTAACAAACAATAAACCAAATTAAAAGCTCAAATGAAAGCATCATCACCAGAGTAGACCACTTCGAAGACAGGAGATCAGACAATGAAGACAAAATACATAAAAATATATTATCTTGAAAATAATGTAGGCCACACAATTATAATGGTAAGAAACCATAAACAGAACATTCAAGAAATATGGGATAGCATAAAGGACCAAATTTAAGAATTACTGGGATAGAGGAGGCATAGACGTCCAAACCAAAGGAATGAACAATCTATTCAATGATATGATATCAGAATACTTTTCAAACATGAAGAATGAATTGGAAGTCCAAATTCAAGAAGGCTTCAGGTCGCTGAATGTACAAAATCAAAACAGATCCACACCAAGGCACATTATAATGAAAATGCCCAACATACAGAATAAGGAGAGAATTTTAAAAGCCATGAGAGAAAGGAATCAGATTACATATAGGGGAAACCAATTAGAATAAGGGAAGATTTTTCAACACAGACCCTGAAAGCTAGAAGATCTTGGAACAACACACATCTAGCTCTGAAAGTAAATGGATGGCAACCAAGAAACTTGTATACAACAAAATTAAGCTTTAAATTTGATGATGAAATAAAACCTTCCATGATAAACAAAATTTCAAAGAATTTATAGCTAGGAAACCAGCACTACAAAACATCCTTGGCAAAATATTCCACGAAGAGGAAATGAAAAACAACAATGAAAACCAGCAGGGGGAGGTAGTACCCTAAAGGAAAAACTAATCAAAGAAGAAAATCAAGTCACATCAAATAACAAAAATAAACAAATATGGCTTGGAATATAAACCATGTCTCAAAAATAACCCTGAATGTTAATAGCTTAAATTCATCAATCTAAAGACATAAGCTAGCAGGCTGGATTAAAAAAAAAAAAAAGACCCCCAAATATGCTACCTCCAGGAGACTCATCTGATAAGAAAAGACATACACAGACTGAAGGTGAAAGATTGGGAAAATCATACCACTTACATGGACTATAGAAGCAAGCAGGGATATCCATTTGCATATCAAATAAAGTAAACTTCAAGCCAAAGTTAATCAAAAGGGATAAAGAAGGACATTACATGCTGCTCAAGGCAACCATACATCAACAAGACATACTATCATAAACATATATGCCCCAATCAATGGAGCAGTTTTGTTCAGCAAACAAATTCTTCTCAAGTTCAAGAGTTGAATTGACCACAATACAATAATCGTGGGTGATTTTAACACACCTTTCTCACCACTGGATAGATCTTCCAAACAAATTTGAATAAAGAAACTATAGATCTCAATAATACAATCAATAACTTTTGCTAAACTGACATATATAGAATATTTCATCCTTCATCAAGCAAATATACTCTCTTCCCAGCAGCATATGGATCCTTCTCTAAAATAAACCATATAGTATGCCACAAAGCAACTCTTAGCAAATACAAAAAAGTAGAGATAGTACCCTGCATTCTATCAGATCATAATGGAATGAAATTAGAAATCAATGACGAAATAAAAAATAAAAATTACTCCAATAACTGGAGACTAAACAATATGCTACTGAATGAACAGTGGATTACAAAAGACATCAAGGAGGAGATTAAAAAATTCTTAGCGGTAAATGAAAACATAGATACAACATATCGAAATCTCTGGGACACTATGAAAGCAGTACTAAGAGGAAAATTCATTGTGTGGAGTTCATTCCTTTAAAGAAGAAAAAGTCAACAAATGACCTAACATTACATCTCAAAGCCCTACAAAAAGAAAAATAAATAAACACCAAAAGCAGTAGAAGACAGGAAATAATTAAAATTAGAGCTGAAATAAATGAAATCAAAAAAAGAAAAAATTGAAAAACAAAAAGTTGGTTCTTTAAAAAATAAATAAAATTGACAGACCCTTAGCCATGCTAATGAAGAGAAGAAGAGAGAAAACTCAAATTACTAACAAATGTGATGAAAAAGGTAATATCACAACAAACACTACAGAAATATGGAGGATAATTAAAAATTATTTTGAAAACATGTACTCTAATTAAATAGAAGATATTGAAGGCATTGATAAATTTCTTAAGTCATATGATTTTCCCAAATTTGAATCAGGATGATATACACAATTAAAACAGACCAATATCAAGCAATGAAATAAAAAATACCACCAGAAGCCTACCAACCAAGAAAAGCCTGGGATGGGATGGTTACACAGCCGAGTTCTACAAGACCTTTAAAGAAGATCTAATACCAATACTCTTCAATTCATTTCAGAAAATATAAAGAGGGCACACTTCCAAACTCATTCTATAAGGCCAATATCACCCTGATTCCAAAACCAAGAAAAGACACATTAAAGAAAGAAAACTTTAGATCAATATTTCTAATAAACAAAGATGCAAACATTCTCAATAAAATTCTGGCAAATTGACTACAAAACCATATCAACAAGATAGTGCACCATGATCAAGTGAGGTGCATCCCAGGGATGCAAGGATTGTTCAACATATGGAAATCAATAAGTGTAATTCGTCACATCAATAGACTGAAAGATAAAAATCATATGATCATCTCAATAGACACAGAAAAACCCCTTCATGTTCAAAACTCTAGAAAAAATAGGGATAATAGGAACATATCTCAACATCATAAAGGCTACCTAGCTAAGACTCAGGCCAACATCATTCTAAATGGAGAAAAATTGAAGGCATTTCCTCTAAAAATTGGAACAAGACAGGGATTCCTTCTTTTACCCCTTCTATTTAACATGGTTCTTTAAACACTGGCCAGAGCAATTAGACAGATGAAAAAATTGAAGGGATATGTATTGGTAAAGAAGAACTTAAATTAGCACAATTTTTTGATGATATGATTCTATACCTAGAAGACCTAAAACGTTCCACTAGAAAACTTCTAGAACAAGTAAATGAGTTCAGCAAATTAGTAGGACATAAAATAAATATCCATAAATCAAAGATATTTCTATATATCAGTGACAACTCCTTTGAAAGGGAAATGAGGAAAACTACCCCATTTATAATAGCCTCAAAAAAAAAATCTTGGGAATCAACATAATGAGAGGTGAAAAAACTATACAATGAAAACTACAGAACCCTAAAGAAAGAAATAAAAGAAGACCTTAGAAGATGGAAAGATCTACCTTGCTCTTGGATAGGCAGAATTAATATTATCAAAATGATCATACTACCAAAAACACTATACAGATTTAATGCAATTCTGATCAAAATCCCAATGGCATTCCTCACAGAAATAAAAAAAGCAATCATGAAGTTCATCTGGAAAAGTAAGAGACCCAGAATAGCTAAAGCAATCCTTAGGGTACACACCTGAAATCCTAGCTACTTGGGAGGCAGAGGCAGGGGATTGAGAGATGGTGACCAGCCTGAACACCTTAGTGAGATCCTGCCTCAAAAAAAAAAAAAAAAAAAAAAGAAAAGAAGGATTGGGGATACAGCTCAGAGGTAGCATGCTTCTGCTTCTGGACTGAATACCTAATACCATTATTAAAAAAAGAAAGGAAGGGGGGAATGAAGGAAGGACAGACAAATTGAGTTTGACTTATGGTCCTGAGTGGGATTTACTAATTGGGAGGCAGAAGAGGAGGTACTATGGGAGGGTCATGGGTGCTGCTGGAACTATTATGTGGTGGATGATTTGACCTTTCTTATTGTACTAGAGGGTGAAGGCTGTCAATAGTGATCCAAGTGTATTCTTTCTCTGAAGATAATCTTCATACTCTTATCCTTTCTACCCACATACCCCCTCCCATCCCTTTACTCCCCTCTACCTAATCTAAAATAATTCTACTCTCTCCTAGCCACCTTCTCCAACCCTGCCACATTTTGAGTTAGCATCCACCTATCAGAAAGGACATTCAGCCTATCAGAGAGTACATTTTTGGGGATTGGCTTATTTCACTTAGCATGATATTCTCCAGTTTCATCCATTTACCTATAAATGCCATAATGTCATTCTTCTTTTAGGCTGAGTAGTAGTGCATTCTGTATAGATGCCACATTTTCTTTATCCATTCATCTGTTGGGGGGCACTTAGGTTGGTTCCATAGTTTAGCTATTGTAAGTTGAGCTGCTATAAACATTGATGTGGCTGTGTCATTGTAATATGCTGATTTTAAGTTCTTTGGGTATAAATCGAGAAATGGGAATATCTGGGTCCTATGGTGGCTCCATTCCAAGTTTTCTGAGGAATCTCCATATCACTTTCCATATGGTTTGCACCATTCCCACCAGCAATGAGTTTATATAACTAAATAACTGGTGGGAGTCTACATTGTGTACAACCACAAGAATAAGAAATAATACTCTATGTACGTATGATGTGTCAAAGTGCATTCTACTGTCATGTATAATTAATAAAACATAAAAAATTTAAAAAACACAGAGAGAGAAATACTAGCCAAAATTTTCCATGAATCAAATTATTACACTAATTTCCATTTTGGTTTTCTGGCAGCTTTAATTCTGTTTGAGAATATTTGCTTCTCAAATGATAGTCATTTTGCACTTGAATATACAACTACATTAGATTTAAAAATAGATAAACTTGACAATTTTAATTCTTAGGTTACTTCTAGGTGGTTTTTAATCTAGTTTTGTTATTGTAGGTTTTTTTGTTTTTGTTTTCTGATTTAATCTTTCCTTTTTTGTCCATTTGTTTTCTTTTGGTTTGAGTTTACTTTCTTGAGCTGCAAGTAATTAAGGTGTCCATGCATGGATTACTACTTCAGGGTTACCCATAAAGAGAGTGTGTAGGTGTCTGGGGGCAGTGCAGGAACTCTGCAGATGTGAAGCAGAGTCAGACTTCAGGCCCCTTGATTCAGACTTCAGGCCTCCTGATCCATTTTCCCACCAGTGCAATTGACTTGCTCCTTCCCACTCAGCTTTCTTCAGTATGTATTGGCAAATCTGAAAAGCTTTTACCCTTGTTGATCTGCATGGAGAACCCCTGCTAATTCCTAAACTGCAAATTAAATGCTTGAAGCTGAACAGAGATCAGATTAAAAACTTCACACTTCACAGACACCAGCTCAGCAGGAGCAGTCAGACTCTTTAAGCCATCTTGAAGAAGTGAAAACAGGCTGCTCTTGTCTGGAAACCCATTAAAGAAGGATCTAGAGGAGCTGTAATGTGATATTAAAGCAAATTTCCTACAGGCTGAGAGGTGCCTTGAATGCAATAAATAATAATAACAATATTATGCTGTCTTGTCAAAACATGTTTTATACACACATTAATATGACTTATTATTTAACCAGAAGAGTGTTGGCTACAATCTCATAGACATCTATTACAGTTTTATGAATGGAATTAGTATTACAATGTGTTCATTTTCTGAGGGACTTTGATGCAATAAATGACTATTTATGCCAGATTGAGAAGTGTTGAGATATAATTATTCCTAATGCATGTTTTCATTGTTGTTGATTTGTAGTTGTTTTGGTACTGAGGATTGAACCCAGGGGTGCTCTACCACTGAGCTACATTCTCAGGCCTTTTAATTTTATTTATTTATTCATTTATTTAGAGACAGGATCTCAGTAAGTTGCAGAGGCTGGCCTCTCAAATTTATGATCCTCCTGTCTCGTTCCCCCATGTCTCTGGGATTACAGCCCTACACACCCAGGGTATTAACCCTTTTGAGCTGTTCTTGTGATGCATCTTAGTAAAACTATTTCTCTGTAAAAAATATAAAACTGATAAGAATTGGCAATTTCAGAGTCCATAATTTCATTGTTTTGAAATTTATTGATTCATTAAGTAATATAATCTTAAAATCATGCTAAAATAATGTAGTCATTTAAATTAATTACATAGAGTTAGGAGTTCGTATCCTCAGTGTCTTGAAGACCAAGGGCCTGAAATTATTTTCTCATACTCTTATTAGAACACCCGCCACTCCTAGTGACTTGCTCCTAACTGTTGAATTAGAATTCTGTGATGCTTTAGCACAAGTCTCAGAAAAGCTCAAGAGCTAAGGAATGAATATTTGATCCACACCTTGTGCTAATGCACCATTCCTAACACCAAAGCCTCTTATTTGAATTGAGCTTCCTTGTTATTCAACATGGCAAAAGCTGTTGGCTGCAAGCCTTACAGTCATTTTCCTCACCTTCACTGGTAGCAGAATATGGATTTTTTAAAGCAGCCTTATGCCCACCCACCGTCTTGGGAAGAATATAATTCTAAATAAATTGATCATGGCAATTCTATTTGCTTCCTCCAGGGATGGTACAGAGGTAGATTTCAACACAACTCTAGGAAGTATTGGAGGAATCACCTAGAACTTGTGGGGAAAAAAAGAGAACTTTTTAATGAAAAGAGATGGGATAGCTTCCCTCTACCATTTCCTTCATTATTTTGGTATTGGTGTAAAAATATGATGTATGGTACCATCGCAGCCCAGTTGCTACCATGTAGAAGAGTGTAAATACTCTAAGTATGGCAGGTGAGCTGGCAGGTGGTGCAATGGGGATATGTTGGTGACCAAATGGGGTCCTGTCAAAGAAGATGAAGATGACTGAGTGCAATTGAATAGAAATGTACTGGGGAAAACCAAGAAAAGTTGGTATTTTACATTGAAAGAAAAGTAAGTGATGAAAGTTGATCAGATGTCTCAAAGAAATAACGTAGAATAGAGAAAAAAATGAATTCAGTAACATAAAAAAAGCAAAACAATAAGAACAACAAAAATACCTATAAGTAGTACCAAATTAAATTTCAGATAAAGGGATTGGTCAGTATATGGAGAGGCAGTAATAAAATGTGGAATGGGTGCTGGCAAAAATTAGGGAAGAGATTGTTTCAAGTGATAAGAACTGTCAACACTAAAACCAGGCTGATAAGAGGTTGAAAAATGTCACTTTCGGGATTACCTAAAGTCTTCAGGAATGAAAGTGTTCTTGGTGTCCTTGGTATGAACAGTTCCCTTGGATCTATTGTTCTGAGAGGTACTCGAACCTCAGGGGGCCAAACTACTTCTCTGAAGGTGACTAGTGGTCTCCTGTAGCTAGTTACCACTGTACTAGGAGTGTGCATTGAAAATACCGGAGGCCAGTTCTAACGACATGATTTGCTGTAAGTCATAGGAATGGCACATGGAGCAGAAAGTGCAGAGACTCCTTGATAAGGAATAGGTAGAATAACAGGACCAGGGCCAAGGAGGAGTCCAGGGTTTGGGATCAAATGGCTGTTCAGAGTAGAAGTATTTCAGAATCAGAAACACCAAAGTGACTAGGAAAATTAATCGTTCATTTTTTTCTTATATTTTCCCTCGGATTATGTCATCATCATACATTATTTTAATTACTATTTGTGGTTATGATTCCCAGATTTATGCTTCAAATCTGTATCTTGACTTTGAGTTTTAAAACCAAATATCAAAGTGCCTGTAGGGCATCACTTAAGTGTTCTGCAAACATCAAAAATTCAACCTGCAAATTAAAGTAATGATATAGCTCCTTTAAATCTGCTTCTTGTTTCTCCTATCTCAATTGATCATATTTTAATTCATCTAGCTGGATGAATGCTTTATGATTTGTTTGTAATGTGTCTTTTCTTTTATTGCTAACACCTAATTATGTACCAACTCTTATTGATTTCATGTGCTAAATACTTCTCACTTCATTCACTTATTTTTGTCTTTCTTAACATGATCTCATTATAAAACCACCATTACCTCTTGTCTGATCATCACAATACCTGCTTACTTGTCTTCCTATCATCAGATGAGCTCTTGACACATCACCCTCTATAATGCAGATAGAATGGTAATTTTAACATGCATAATTAATTTTGCCATTCTCCTTATTACAATCATTCAAAGACTTTCCAGGGCCCTTAAAGTAAGGCACATTTTTATTAATTTAATTTTAAGACTGTTATAAATTAGACATTGCTTATTTTTGCATACAATTTCACACCTTTCTTCCCAGGGCTTCTAACTTGAGCCTCACTGACCTTCTCTCAGTTCTTCTAACTGAAAACTCAGAAACTACCTCTTCAGGTAAATAAATATTCTTTGTCTTTTCCAATTTTAGTGTAGAAGTTTCATTATATGGTTTTTAACTGGATCCTAAATAGCCCCTATAAACAAGTTACATTTTATTTAGATTTCTTTTTCTCTCCTCCACAGGCCACAAGAGGCCAAGAAGCATCTTGATCTTCTCGGCAGTGTATTATCAAGAACTAGTACAACAGAGAGGTCCTCAGTGAATGGTACTGGATGCCTGAATAACTGACTGATGATAAGCATTGTCTTGGGTGTAGCTCAAGTTTCAACAATACTCTCATCCATACCTGGCATTTTATTGCACTCATTGTCCATCAGCATTCAAGGTAGACATCCTTAACTGATGATGTCACTCTGCTGTTGTGAGTGCTGTTGGGACTTTATAGTCCCCCTAACATGCAACCCCTAGAACCACCTAGAGTTGATCTGTGAGATGAAGTTCATTTTCCTTTCATAATCTGGACTATGTAAAGTAAATCCAAATGGATAACTCAAGGTCCATAAATCACCCCTATGTTCACGGGTTATCAAGGTGCATAAATCACTCCTACGTTGATATCTTACTGCTTCTTTTTTAGAAGCCCCCAAATGCTGCCTTTTACAAAATGTGCAATTCTAAATTTAAAAGTAATTTCCGAAAGATTGAAATTTTCCCACTGAAGCTGAATAATAAACTCATATATCTATGCTTTGTTGTGATTTATGAGGGCCTTGTTCTCTCCCCACCAAAAAAAAAAAAAAGGAAAGAAGAAAGAAAGGAATAAACAGTGGTCATTAGAACATTCATTCTTCAAATGAGCTACACCCAAGACAATTTCATAGAGATTATTTACTGTGTGTTCAAAACTGTGCCATGGTTACTCTGATGAGTCAATTATTACTCTTACCTCTGAAAAGCTGACATTTCTCCAGGGAGAAGAAGCACAGAAGTGACGATGATGAATACAGAAAAGGAGCAACACAGAAAGTACTTGTGGGGTTAAACAGAAAAAGCAAATTAACAATGAGTGGGCAAGAAGGGAAAATTCACAGGAAAAGTGAAATGTGGTGTGGAGTTGTGTCTCCACCCAAGATATTAGTTCTTCTCTGCAGTCCTGGGCAAATCCCTAGCCATCCCTTCAGAATCCTTCTCCCTTCCGCAACTGGGTTCTTCCTGAATTTAGAGATTTTTTTTTTCTTGAAATCTCTAAAACCTTAGCTTCCTCTTTCAATGATGAATTTAATTCCTGTTTAACTGAGAAAGTCTGAAAAGGAACTACCGGAAGTTCCCAACTTCCCTACCGGAAGTTAATTTGCCTGCTGCTCCAGGGTCTTGTGATGCCCTGGTTCCTACTTCATTCCCTACTTCATTCCCAGACACGCTCACCCCACTGTGGGCACATGGGACTCCTCCGCTTTTCTCCAACCAATAAGGCATATATTTCTGCCCTAGGCATTGTGCTTGGGATTCCCTCTGTGTAAAAACTTTCTCCCCAGATAACCAAAGCCCCATGCTTCTTCACATCACTGAGGTAACAGATATAGAGCTACCTTAAGTCTGGGTCAACTTGGCTACCCTGTGTAAATCTGCAGCCTCTCACCACAATGTCATTTCTTCAAAATTTGCGGTTTTATCCCCCCATACATTTACATACTACCTATGATCTCCATCTTGTTCACTGTCTCTTTCCCACAGAAAATAAACTCCATGAACAGAGACATTAACAGTCTTGTTCATTGATAGCATCCAAAAGAGTAACAATTTTATTTACCGATATTTTCCCGTATGTTAGATGCTGAATAAAAATGTTTGAATGAAAGAATGGGTTCAGGTAATGACAGCAAATAAGTATGTAAATAATGTTACGTAAAAGTTACAAAAAATAATGTTAACTTAATAAATTAATACTGGTAAAAGTGATAAATTTACTGGATAGGGCTGTACAGTGCAGAGATAATATGTACATATTAAAACATAATAAAAACTTTTAAGCAAAATCTGTGCCTTTTCATCTTTGTGGCTTTAATATCTGCCATGGTGTTTGGAAAGCAGTACATTCAAATAAATGAAAGAAAAATAAATACTATCCACTAAACACAGGAAGTTCTTTCACCTCCATTAAACCATGCACTTAATAGTTAATGATGCAGGGCAATATTTTCGGTAACTGAAAGAGACTTGTTTTAGAACTTTATACAGATTGCAACGTAAAAGAATATATTTAGGATAAAAATAGGTGTAGAAGACCAAAATGACAAACTTGAACATGGTCACGTTTGTGTCTTCTACCTTGTGCATTTTCATATTTTCTATAATTCCTGTCATTAAATCCAAGAAAAAAAGGTCATGTTATAAAAAATCATACTATAGTATTAAAATAGGAATAGGAGAAGCAGAAGAGGAAAAAAAAATAGCAATCGGGGGCGTAAGCTTACCTTTTTGCATTAGCGCAGCTTTATGAACCATTCAAACATTGGGTATTTATATGTTGCATACAAAGGCTGAGCTGCCATCAGCAGTTTTCAGAATGTCGCTTGAACTCCTGTCAAGTAACGGGATATTCATTCATCTTTATCAGCTATAAATTTGGAATCCCAATTCAATTTAAAAATATTTATTGAGCCCTTAATATGTGCCAGGCACTCTGCCAGGTATTGGAGACACAAAGGCAAACAAGACACAGTACGCGACCTCATGACCTTCCCTTTAGAGAGAAGAGGGATACATTAAGAGAGAGAGAAAAAAAAATCCCTGCAAAACAAAGCCAAGCACACAAACGGAAACCATTGAAATTCAGTGTATTCATTATAATGGAATACATGTGCAAGCAGAAGCCATGTCTACCTTTTCCACTTACGCATTTTGAATGCCCAAAATACAGAAGGCATGCGAGAGCTGTTTGCTCCATTGTAAGTTAATGAAAATTGTGTAAAACTCTAGAAGTATTTTTAAATATTATAGTATTGTTGTTACGGTTTAGATATGAGGTATCCCCCAAGAACTCATGTGTGGGACAGTGCAAGAGTTTCCAGAGGTGAAATGATTATATTATGAGGGGTCTGACCTGATCAGTAGATTAATCCACTGATGGATTAACTGGGTGGGAATTTAGGCAGATAGAGTGTGACTGGAGGAAGTAAGTCATTGGGATTGTGCCTTTGGGGCTTATATTTTGTCCCAAGTGAGCAGAGCGCTGGCTCCCTGTATTTTCTGGTTGCCGTCTCCTGAGCAGCTTCCCTCTGCCTTGTCCATCCACCATCATGTGATTCTGCCTCACCTTCAGCCCAGACCTATGGAATTGGCTGTCTATGCACTAAACCTCTGCAACTTTGAACTAAAACAACTTTTTTCTCCTATAAGTTGTTCTTGTCAGGTTTTTTGGTCCGTGGTGAAAAACTAACTAAAACAACTAAGAACCAGAATGCCTTGCCCAACGTATTGTTGGTTTCTTGTCTTTTTCAGAGGCAATTCCATGAATGCTAATAATTAGTTCTGTGATTAAATAGGCTGTTGTTGTATTTTGAAAAATAAAATCTCACTAAACACAGGACAGTATAAAACAGGCAGCATTTAAAAGGAAAGGCTCAGGGATTTGGAGTCAGAACACCCTGAATTTTATCTGCAGTTCTCGAGCATCTAGGTACAGTAAGCTGCCTTATCCCCCTAAGCCTTAGATTCTGCATTTTCACACCAAAGGTGATAGATACATCTCTTGACTAACAAGGAAATTAAATGAAATAATGTGTAAAATATTTTTTCAAACATTAGACGTGACAAACATAATATATTGATTGGTTTGCTTGGGCTACCATAACTAATCCCAACAGATTGAGTGGCTTAAACAATAAAAATATAATTTTTCTGGCAATTCTGGAGTTTGTAAGTTCATGTTCAAGGAGATGGCATGCCTCATTCCTTGATTTGAAGGTGCCTACCCTTTTCTTGGGCCTATATAGGGTCTTCCCAGGTGTGTCCCGATTGCCTCTTCTCATAAGAATGGACGAGGGTGTACTAGTGACTTCATTTTAACCTACTCACCCTTAAAGAGCCTATCTCCAAATGGAGATTCACATTCTGAGGTATTGAGGATTAGGATTTCAACATATGGATTTGGAGGAACACAATTAACCCATAATACATAGACTTCTTTTCTTATTTTTATCACTGCTTTTAGTAAAAATTTTGTATTGAAAATTATTAAAAGCTGCTAGTAAATGAAAGATTCCCCCATCCCAAAATTAAGCAAGCATATAGGCATGACTAGAATATGAGTACTCTTCTCTGGGATCAGCATTTATTCTCAGATGTAAATTGGTTTTAATGCAGGTACATAATGACATTTTAGATCCAATGGAAAAAGGGCAACTTTATTAACTACTTAAAAATGTTTGGTATGTTTTGTATGTTTATATCCAGCCAAACTTATAAGTAGAAAGAAATTGGGGTTCATGGACTACTTTCAGTTCATTTGACTACCCTTAAAAACTCGATTCTCTCTAACATCCTGTATAAACCAGAAGCAGATGTAATAAAACAAAGTATATAGATGCTCCATGTTGCAGAACTTACTGATTGTCCCAGCCGAGCTCAGACAGGTGCAATATTACCAGCGTCATTTTCTGTGCATAGTAAAATTGATATAAAGAGCAGCTCAATAGAAGAGATACAGTCTGCAGTGAAGAGTTTATAACACTTGTCATAATGGATCTGTCAGAAGAAAAAATGTTTACAGTTCATTGCTGAATATAAAATGTTTGCTAAATCAGCAGTAAAAGTCGAAGCTCAGATAAATTTGTAGCAAGGGTAGCAACACAACACGGCATAACATAAATACACCCAGCAGGAGAGTAGGAGGGGGGAAAAAAAGCAGCAACAACTTAGTTCTGAGCAGGATTTGATTTATGTCATAAATAAATATAAGGGGTATTAGGAAGATTAGTGCATTAGAATGTTAACACAAATCAAGATGTCCTGTGCCAAGCGGGATTGCTTGCACAACAATAAACTGTGCCAATACCAGGTAAGTTGCTGCAGCTTCTTACAGAGCTCTTTTTAAGCTGAGGAGTTTCTGTATGTGGGGTAGCAATGGAATTGTAGCTAGTGCTGCCAGCATGTCCAATTATAGCTCAAAAGGTGTGGACCATGGTCTGCCTATTGATTCAGCTCCTCCTAGATAAGAAGAAGCCTCTGGGTTTTAGCTTTGAAAAAAAAAAAAAGGCAGGCAGGCAGGCTGAAATTTTAGTGACTCTTTATGGGTTGGTGTGAGGAGTTAGAAAATATTTTTAAGGGTTTGCAAGTTAACAAGAAGTTGCTCTAATAGCCATATTGGTCCTTATGTGACTCTCTGTTCTTGCTTATAGCCACAAGGATCAGGAGTGATCAAAACCTGCAATTTAGATAAATCAGAAGCATTCAACCACATTTTAGAATTTGATTGTAAATGAGGGTCTCTGTGTCATTAAATCTGTGTATGTTCCTCTGAGACACGGCATACCCTGCACCCAACCACTGGTCCTGGAGTGAGGGTACTGTCTCTCCTTGCTGCCAATTTTTTCTTCCAAATTAATATTCCTTCTACCTTCTTAAAAATTTCCACTGCCAGCTTCGTTATCCTCACCCTGAAGTTACTTCTTCATTCCTTAAAGACATTATCCTCCAGTTCCTCAATTTACTCTCCAATATTACTTCTGTCATAATTATCCGTGATTTTAATGGCCTCCTATGTGTTTCCATTATCTTGGAATTTTTATTCTCAACCTTCTCTGATCTAATAACCATGCACTCCACCCTACATAAAACACTCACTGCTATGCTCATAGCCTAGGACTAGTCATTCTATGTAAAAGCAATCCCTCTATGTTTTAAATTCCAGGCATTCCCACACCCAGATCATCACCTTGAATCTTTACAAGTCACTTCTTAGACTACCTGACTTTAACAAGTTTCCTGCCCTTTCAGAACCTGCAGTGTTTTGACCTTATCTCCGTTTCAATGTTCTTCATGTACTCTACCTTCTGCATCCTCACTCTGAGTCTTAGATGGGAGTTCATGGCCTTTCATTATAATAACTCCATTGCATACACCTTCAACTCTCTGCTTATTTCTCATTTCCTATAGTCATCCAACAGAATTCCCACCTTGATTACATGTACCTCATCACACTTTGCCTAAACCACACAGTGGCTAGAGAAAAATGTACAGCCATCCTGCCTGGTCTTAAAGTCTTGACCACTGTCCTCAGGGGGCCTCTTACTTCTGTCCAATGATCTAATTACAGCTCTCTGTCCCTGAGCTCTCTCACGTGTCTGATTCACATTTTCTCTTCAAACTTTCTCTTAAACATCTAACACTTCCTCTTCCCTCCTCATTCTTAGCTGTTTGCATTATGCTCTATTCCACTAAGAAAATAGAAACAGAGGAAAGAACTTCCATTCATTTCTACCCATCTACATGCTTCTTTGGCCTGGTATTTTCCTTTCCTGTCCTGGAGTGAGGGTACTCTCATTTCAATTCTAGTCACAGAAATGGGGGAATGGTTTGCATTCTTCTCTGGGGTCTTCATCTCTACTTGTGCCTGAGTTTCATTTAGTATCAACAGCTTTAAGAGAATCATTTCAAAAATTCTCCCCTCTCCCTTTTATCATTATTTTCCTTTATCTTATTAGGTCATTTTCCCATGTTAATAAACCTGTAGTAACATCTCCCATCATAAATAGCAACAACAAAAATCTTTTTGTTGATTACACTTTTTCCAGACCTTACAACCATCTTTCCACACCACTCCGACTGCTTTTGTAAATGTCAGCATTGACCTGACTAAATCCAACAGTCCTTATTCTAGTAATCCTACTCTAATCATTTCATTACCAGAATGCAATGCAGTTGAGTGCCTCTTTCCTAAATGTTAACCTTTCCTTTCATTGACTTGACGGGCATTATAGGCTCTATATTCTCTATTATTTTCTGGTCTTTGATCTCAGTATCATTTGCCATTTCTTCTTTATCTCCCCAACAACTGAAACTCTCCATTCATAGACTTTTTTGTCTGTATTTATTCTCTGTGAATCTCATTGTCTTCATCTAGACACAAAGATAGAAATACCATATATCTGCCCTTAATCCTCAAATATGTACCTCTATTACAGAATTCTTGCCTGGAATTCAGATTCATACATTAGTTTTTACTCAACTTTTCCACTTGAATGCATAAAATTTATCTCAAAATTTCATTTTTCCAAAAGCAAAATTCCTTCTATGCCCTCCAAAGCTACTACTATTCCCATAAGGTGACAATTCCATCCTTCCAATTTCTGGAAACAAGACTTTTATGAAAAGCCAGGAATAATAACACAACCAATTTGTGGCTTGATCAAATCTTCCACCACTTCTCTAACCCATGAAATTTATAGTATAATTTACACAATCTGAGTAACGTGTTGTTATGCCTAGGACAAAGCACCGGAGCCACATTTTAGAGATGGTTTATCAAGCAATAACCAAGCACTATTTATAAGATACGGCTGCACAAAATATAAAAGTTAAAGGACCATCAGAGCTCCTGGCATCCCTGAGGTGATATCAGCATTTTCCATTTTGCTTTTTTCCTTATGAACTTGGACATGGCCAATATGGTAATCTGTGGAGTACAGACATTGCTCATAGGAGTCCCAAGATCTCTGTTGGGCCATTGCAATGAATTCTACATTGATTCCTATCTTGCACCTTCTCCTAAGGCTGAGTAAAGAGGATACTTAGTGAAAATTATTGTAACCAATGAATTTTACCATCAATCTGAAACTTAGACCAAGATTGCTGGTCAGGCACTGTTATAGTTTAGAATCACATGAAACTGTTCCTTCTCTCATCCCTCATATTTCATCAGCCAATAATCCTTGTTAGCTATATCTTTTAAATAAATTCATAATCTGCTGAAGTCTTACACATCTGTGCTACTCTCATTTCAATTCTAGTCACAGATAGGTAATAACTAGTATCTCTGTTCTTACTGTGGTCACCTAACTTATTTCAAAACTCCAGTGTTCCTTTCATGATATGAGTCAGATCATGATACTCCTGTGCTAAGAGTCCACCCAGTGATTTTCTATTTTGTTCAAACAAAATTTTAAGTACTTGCAGTGATCCACAAATTCCTACCTTATCCTAGTTCCTGACCCTTTCAGATTTTCTTTCTTTTCCTCTTCCCACAGATCTCTCTATATGGATGTTGGCACCCTGGTTGCCCAAATGATCAGAACTTCTTCCTGGAGGACTTTGTGCCTGCAGTTGTTCTGTGCTGGAAAGATACTTCTCAGAACATCAGCATGAGTTGTCCACTCACCTCCTTTAGTGCCTTTCCAAGGTCATCTTACAATTGAAGCTCTCCATGACCATTCTATAAAACATCCCAAACTTTCTCCTTTATCTTTTTTTTAATACTCCTTAATGGCCATTGATATATAAAATAGTTCATCTATTACCTGTATCCCTCCATCAGAATGTAAGTTCTGATGGGGCATGACTTTGTTTTTTCACTTCTGTGGTTCTAGTAGGATGAATAAGCCTAAGACATGTGCTCAACAAGTGCTCAGTGAATAAATAGAGATGATTGGCTATTAGAAATGCCTCGTGTGTGGGACACTTTGATGCCCTCATTGGTATCTTTTCTAGTTGAGTGCACTCATCTGCCTGCTGCATGAGCCCACTGCTAGTGTCAGCAGGTACATTTTTCTCTGAAGGGTTGACTCTTACCTACCAGGGTGGAATCTGGTTGGTTACAACTGCCCTGGGGAGGCAGTCCAGACACAAAATCTAGCTCATGTTTTGGTACAAAAACTTCCCCTTTCCCTCCAGGGTAGACTAAGTGCATAGGGTATTCATTGTCTGTTGAATGTGGTCTATTCTCAGGGATTGAATTGAAGTTAGTCTTTAGTAAAAAACAGCCTGGATTACCATTTTCCTTCCCAATCTGCTTTCTTCACAAGACATCTCACATTTTATTCTGAGTAAATCACTTGAGTGAGAGTCTTCAGCTTGATTTCTACTTCTAGGGAACCCACTTCAAAAGAGGGTGGGGACCTATAAAAACAGAACTAGACATGCTTCTTCAATCTGAATTTTGAAGAAAAATAGGAAAAACAGTGAAATGCAGAAGCAGCTCTCTGTGGAAGATTTTAATAAAGTTTGTTGTTGTTGTTTTATGGTAAAAAGCAGCATGTTATTCCAGCCAGTAGTCTTTGACATGGGGAGGGTAAAACAGAATCTCCAGACTTCCAATTCAGGTCTTATCTTATTATAGTACTTGGGTTTTGATAGAAATGAAACTTCTAATTTTAAGTGAACTATAATAACTTGGACATTTTTCTTTAAATCTTTGAGACACACATAACATTTAGAGTTAAGACAAAAATACTTAGTTTCTTAGAATCTTGGAGCCAAAAATAAAATTTGGAATTAAAACAAAACACCTGGCTTACAGTGTAAAATCAGAATTATATGAGATGATGTAGGTGAAACAACACTATATTCCTGTGATGTGACCTATAAATCAGGTTTCTTTTACGTTGTTGTTCTAATTATTTACATGTGACAGTAGAATGCACTTAATGTACTTTGATACATCATACATAAATAAAGTATAATTTTTCATTTTTCTGGTTGTACGTGATGTAGAATCACACCGGCCGTGTAGTCGTATATGTATATGGGGTAATAATGTCCGATTCATTCTATTATCCTTTCTACCCCCACATCCTCTTCACTCCTTTCACTCCCCTCTACCTAATCTAAAGTAACTCTGTTCTTAAGGGTGAATTCTTACTACTTTTGTTTACAAATGCATTTCTTGAAACTTGTTGCAGACTGGGTTCTTTGGGAAGTAGATTCAAAGACAGAAGTTATCCTGCAATGTTTATATTAAGAGCTGTCCTGCTTGAGCCCAATACTTCCTTGAGCCACTGCTCAAGGAAGGGGAAGGGGGACAAACAGATATGAGTCAATAGAAAGGTCATACTGATATGAAGGTTATATCCACAGGCAGATACAATGGCTGCCTTAGACAACCCTAAGGGAACTCTGGAATTTTAATGGCCCTTCTTTTGTGTGTGTGTGTGTGTGTGTGTGTGTGTGTTGGACAAGATGGGCAAACTCTTGCAGTCCCATGTATATCAATCACTGCATGTGGTCTACCATGGAAATGGGTCTGACCTTGAACAAGACAGTTCTATGCAACTAAGACAATCCCTGAAGGTACCAATAGCTGATGGCAGGATACTGACAACATTTCCAGCAGCACAGGCAAAAAGGCAAAGGAAAGACCAGGGGGCATATAACATTGCCCCCCCCCCAATAGAAATATATTAGCAGAAAATTGACCTTGGTTCCATCACTTGGGTAATGTCTTTTAGGCTCTTATTATGTATATGGCTCTGTGGTCGGTTCTAAAGACAGAATAAAGAATAAGATCTTTGACCTTGGAAACCTAATAGTCAAATTCAGCAGAAGACTTGTATGAAAATAACAAAGTATTCGCTGGTGTGTGCTATTTCAGAAGAGGGAAGTGCTGTGGGATCACAGAGGACAGAACAAACACCTCAGCATGGGAATTGGGGAACACACTTCACCTTGGCTGCACCACTCATTTATGTTTAAGTAGCTGAGCTGTTTCTACAGACAACTGCAAAGAAATTGCTTGCATAATACATCATTTTTCAATAGGTGCTCACTGTAATGTTTTAAACTGTTGTTTAGGGCAAAAGTCTGTCTCCAGATAAATGTGTGCCCCAAACTATCCATTTGGCTGATGGCATATAGCAAATCAAGCTCTGGTTCAAAAATTATGAGGCCTTAGGTATGTGTATCCTGGGATGTGTATTCTTTGACTTGGGGAAATTTTAAATGGCTGAAGATAAGACTATTTAAGGAAAAAATTGTGTAGGAAAAAAAATAAAGATAAAAGCAGCCTAACTTATTGTTGAACTAATTCAACAGGGTCATTAGACAGAAGTATTCAACTAATGCCAGTGGTTAGTTAGTAATAAAAAGGAGTCATTCCCTGAGCAAGCAAAGGTATAGTGAGGGCCTGCATTCATCAGGAATTACTGAACTTACACATCGTTATGTTCATTAGAAACATAAGTCAGGCACCAATAATGTGAATACTGGTACTTTCTTTGATTTGGTTGCTGTCTGAACTTCTACTTTAATCACTGATGTCAATATAACTATTTCCAAATTTTTGAAGATGCCCTAAAAAGAAAATTTAAGGAACATAACTGAAAGTTCTAGGAAACATAGGAAAGTTGAAATCTGATTTGAACATTATCCAAGGGAAGCAGTAGAGGGTACTTTGAAACAGGGGATTTGGGATCACAAGAATCTGTAGCTATTACTTAACTCTGTCTATATCTTAGCTGCTTCTTCTCTTTCTTCTCCCACAAAGGGAAATCATATTCTCCCCAAAAGTTGCAATATTTAGATAATACATATAAAGTGCTTGACTCAGAGTAATTACTTGTAAATGTCAGTCCTGTACCCTCACATTCCCTGAAAATACTTTCTAATACAATTACAGAGGGAAGCTACAATGTTTAATAGGACCAACTCCATCAGTGAATGAAAATAGCACTTTCAGTGTTCAGAAAGGTTAATGCTGATGCTTATTATAAATAACTATCATAAATAACTATTGCATCAGTAATGACCCATAATGTCATTTACATAAATGCATGAGAATAAAAGTGCCTGGCATAAACAGAAAACTTTAGGAAGCCTTGAAAATAGCAGAAAAACAATGGGCACCACAGCATGGAGTCTTGAATTTTAATTCCATTAGCATCCCTGCAGCATGACCCTGTATGACCTTGTAGTGATGATTACTTAACCTCTCTGAAGTTTCATCATTCATATAAATTTGGAGATTAAATATCGCAAGTCCACAGAGCTTCTGCAAGGATTAAATAAGATATTATGCAGTAAGTACTGGGCATGGGAACTGTTTCAGTTCATCATTAAATGAAAATAGAACCTAATGAAGCTTCCACAAACTGCACACTATCCTCTCCTTTAGGACTCCTAGACAACGCTTAATTTGTTTAATTGTCGGTTGCCTTCTTACCTCATGTTACGAAAGTTTGGAATATAACTTCTCCAATGCCACCAACCTTCTATTCAATAGATTGAGAGCCCATCCACTAAATTTTATTCCTGTTTTATCAAACAGCACCTAATATTATCATTAACAATATAGGAATGATGTTTCAGAACATAAACATTCACAGGGTTGCAGATGGTTAGAACATAAAGGTACCTTAAAGATAATTCCTCTCTGCATACCTACCTTAACAGATGAGGAGACTGTGATCATAGAGTGCCTCTCATCCTGAGACCAAGACTAACATTCTGATAAGGCACTGGCTATATAGGAGGAATGACGGAGATCAACTAGGTCAGTAATGTAGCACTTTTTTCCCCTTGATTGTGTCTTATTTTAATGTCATAAGAGTTTACTGTAATCTGAGACTTCAGATCCCCTAATCTGAGTGTTAGCTGTGTGACTGAGTTTATTCCTCCAGTTTTCTGACTCTCATTGCAACCTGGGAACTGTCATGATTTAGATGAGCAGTGTCCTCTGAAAGCTCATGTAGGAAGCAATGCAAGCAAGTTCAGAGGATAAATGATTGCCATATGATCATCTTCCCAATCAGTGAATTAATCCCCTGATAGGGGTTAACTTGTTGGTAACTGTGGGCAGGTAGGATGTAGCTGGAGGTGGTGGGTCCCTGGGGATATATGTTTGGAGTATATATTTGTCTCTGGTGAGCAAAGTTGTCAGAGTTTACCTGTCTTTGACATTACTGATAACTCTATGCATGGAATTTGTTTTTTAAAATTTGTTTAAACTTGACAAAATTTCAGTAAATGGGTTACCCCCATAGTTACTGAGTAGCAACCAACATGTATTGAATTCTAACATTTGACAAACTTTATTCTTTGTACTTCATATTTATTAACCCCCTTGTCTTTCCTGTCAATCTATTAAGTAGATCTCATCATTATGACCATTTTACAGATGGTAAGGCTAAGTCACAGGCATTAAATCATTCACCAAAATTCACCAAAGCGATAAGTGGAAATATGATTTGAACCCAGGCCAATTGAGTGCCCATGGGTGCCTATGAACTCTTCAGATTACCTATAACCTATCAAGTATGGAATGAATGCTGTACTCACAAGATTCTATTTAGAAGATCAATGAGTGAAATACGCTGGATAAACTGGATGCATTTCTTTATTCTTCTAATTTTTATTTATTCCTATTCTTGGATGTCTGTTTTATACAAGCCCTTATTAGAAACCATGGTGCTACAGATAGGTCACCATTATTTGGCACCATGTGATACTGCACAAAGGAAAGTTCCTGCCCTGAACTAACCAGGTCCCACTGCACTCCCTCATGTCCTTCCTGCCCTTGTCTGCAACACAATCAGAAGCTGAAACCAGGAGTATTGGTAAAGAGGCTTGATTAAATATGAACAGTTGTATAAAGTCATATTTAAGGCAAACTTTTTAGGTCACTGCAGTTGGGAATAGAAAATGGTTTTGGATTTTGAGTATAAAATTAATTTCTAAATAAATGAGGCTGAAAAATAGAGTATATGGCACCTAGGGGTACCCTGAATCCAGAAATGGAGAAAAAAAAATGTAAAAGAACCAGTTAAAAACCTTACCATGGAAAATATGCTATAATATCTTTTGTTTATCTTCCCTCATAAAAAATATCCCAGCTAGGAAGATGGTACATGAAACATGTATAATTATTTCCAGTAGTGGCACCACTTAAAATGAAATAGAAATTTCATTTTTTTTTCACTCACCCAGCTCTCTAACCATAGGAGAAAGCGAATAATATAAATAGAAGACAAGTGTTAAGCTTATTGGAAGAGATGCTTGAAGTTTTTACAAACATTTAGGCTATCAGGAAAATTTGAGGGGTTTCTAGTTCTGCCCAAAATGAAGTATTTCATTCTTTGCAGAACCTCTCCACCTTACAACTAAAACACAACAAATAAGTGTAGGAAAATTAAAAGCTGGTAAAGAAGTTAGGTTGGCTACGAAGCTTGGGACTTCAGTTTCCTGGGTTTCCTATGAACTCCCAGACATCACAAGGAAGGTGCTATAGAAGCTTCCAGTCTGAACTGCCAACAGACCAGAAGCAGCCCTAAGAAAACCTGGCAACCCCAGCCACATGACCTGCAAAGGGGTGGCCTAAGAGAATAAAACCCTTTCTGTCAGTACTTACCTAGCTCAAGCCAAACATGCCCAGAAATCTGCCACCTGGGTTTCAGGAGAGATGATTGAATTGTTAACAGCTCATGTCACCCATCCAGACAACCAAGGGAAGCAAATAGTATTGCTATGATTTCTCTGCCTTGTTAGGATGGTGTCTAGCAATGAGCCAATCTTCCATGCCCTGCTCCACGCAAACAGTTGTCACTTAGTTTCCTCAGCCAACCCAGATTGTTCATATTGATGCAAGGCAGGAGAATGATCACCGTTCCTCCAGGCAGTGGTGCCAAAGAATACAGTAACTAGTTGAGTCTTGTGTTAACTTGCTTCCCATTTCTGTGACCAAAAATACCTGACAAGACCAAATTAGAGTAAGAAAAATTTATTTTGAGCTCATAGTTTCAGAAATACCAATAAATGGTTTACTGACTCCATTGCTTTGGGGTCTGAGGTGTGGCAGAACATTATGGTGGAAGTGTGTGGCATAGGAAAGCTGAACAACAGAAAGACAGAGGGGGGGGGAGGGAAGGAGGGAGAGAGAGAGAGAGAGAGAACACATGAGCACTTAGCCAGGGACAAGATATAGTCCAAAGGCACATGCTTAGTTACCTACTTCCTCCAGTCATGCCCAACCTGCCTACAATTACCATCCAGTTATCCATTCATGTTATTAATCCAAATGAATTAATCCACTTATGAGGTGTCAGCTTTAATCATTGCCTAAGAACCCCACCTCTGAGCGTTGCTATAATAAGGACCTTGTTTTTAAACATAAGCTTTTTGAGGGACATTTAAGTTCCAAACCATAACAACTCCCCACTCCCACCTAACCACCATGAGACTTCATTAAGTGACACAAATCCAGGGAAGACTCTTTCCTTCATCTGTGGTGTCAGTGAGATCTGGTGTGGGAATGGAACCTTATCAACCTACCTGGCATGAAGGAAAAATGATCAAAGCAGTTTGAAGTAGGGCTGCTCATCAATCCAATCCCAGCCACCCACATCTGCCACCTGTGTATCTGAGGGACTAGCGGTGGGGCTCAGCTTCCCCTCCTGTTTTTGGTAAAGCAAATGAGATGGTACCTGGTTGGGTTGGACAGGCTTTTATCATGTCCTCTGCTGACCACATTTTTTCCCTTCTTCCCAATCTCTACTTCTCCCTAGTTTCACTTCAGTTGCTGAATAAAATACTTATGTTCAAACCTTTGCCTCGGGTCAACTTTTCACAGAACCTGAAAGAAAACATCACTCAATTAATATTTTCTGCCCTTTGTCTAAGGTTGGAGCATTGGTGTATGAATTTCTAGAAAAACAGTAGATGGTAAGCTGTTTCTATTTTCTTGGGGCCGAAGGAAGAGACAGAACCCTTATGTCAATAATTACTTAATTTTAATTGTAAACACTATGAGGAGAAAAGAAAAGACACAGGGACAAGCTAATGCAAATGAGATATTTGACACCCTTGTATCTATGACAATCACATTTTATCATCCAGGTTTGAACTCAACCTTTATTCTGAAGCATCACTTCTTCATCAAACTGAGTGTTCCTGAAGGCTCTTCAAACTGTATGTGAAAGCCATACACACTTATTCATTCAATCATTCATCTGCCAAATAAAACTTCATTAAGAATCTAATATGTGTCAGAACTTATATTACAAAATTGACTTTATACTGGCAGTATGAAGTATTGAATCAAATGGAACATAGCATCAGTCGGAAAATGAAATGTTGATCTAAATAGAAGAGAATGACAGAAGAGAGAATATTCCCAGGAAATTGGAGTTTTTAGGAGGAAAATACCAGGAGGCAAAGAAAAATTCTTATTTTCTCAATTTTCAATAGTACATTTGAAAAACCAAAAGGTTCATAGAAAAAAGTAGAAGGAATCTCTGAAAAAGTATTTGCCAAGTACATTTAATTTTATTTCAGTTCATTATTGGTTATCTATCTCATCTAAACAGTTCCTTGAAGTTATCAGGATGGAGTTGGAAAGTATTCAGTAGAGGTCATGAAAGTAGGGACTATGCCCTGTGGAATCAAAAAGGGACTATGGAATCAAACCCCTGTTTTATTTTATTATACCTTTGCATAATCCCAGATCTAACTCCCAAGCTTCAGCATCCTGATGCTTCTGCGGTGATGAGGGTTTGCCAAATCAATTTAAAAATCATTGAATTAAACAGCAAGAAAGAGTTAAATCATTCCTAGGAGACTGAATTGCAATAGATTGTGGTAACTGCCTCATTGAATTACTTAATTCTATGTAAAGAAGAGAAAAGTCTCATCAAGAGAAATGTCTAGATGTCAGGAGTACAATTCCACACAGACCTCCCATACTCAGGTGGGTTGTAAATGAAAGTTCATCCTCTGAGTTGCATAAGCATTAAACAAAGTCATTTGATTTTATCTTTTTTGTTGTGGCTTTTACTGACATTTTTTTTCCATATATACTATTTCAATATCAAGATATATCAAAGAAATAATTTCTTTTTCTATCATATACTCATATACCTCAAATACTCAAATTTCTCCTGCATCTATTTTTACCACATTTATTAAAATTGTAAAGACATAATCAATCAAACACACTATTGTTTAAAGTTTTACTCTGGTTACCTTTTTCTCAGTTTCATCATGACAGAACCATGTGGCTCTTATTTATTACTGAATATGCAGTTTTTAGAAAAGTGCTTTATAGAAAGAAAAACACTTGTTGAATGAAAACGGAATATTTAGAAAGTGTTTTACATTAACACATCACAAACTGCATCACGTATACATTAAAAAAAGTATTGTCTCTCCTTTCCTAGCTAGACATTTTGATTCATGAAATTGGGGTGAGGCTCATGATTTACATTACTAACAAAATCAAAAGTAATGGTCACACTGATGGTTGGGATGCCATGCTGTGGAGAGCACAGGACTACATGATGTTGGCTCACTATATGGCCTAGCCAAGGAAGTACATGGTTATATGCCATATCTGCACTAAAATTCTTATGGCTACCACAGCCCATTTGAGATATAAATTTCTGGTGTCCCCATATAAACAAGGATACTCTGTACAAAGTTAATATCTATGTGATCTCTAGGTGCCAAGAAGAGACTCAAGTAGCCCAAGTGACTGAAATCCCCTACAAAATGTCACTCTGCCCCTTACTACAACATGCATCATTTCATATATCCTCTGCATGGGTCTACCTTCAACTTGACTTTACATGTTTCCTTTGTACCAGTTTGTCCTTGTAAGTCACAAATAAGCTCTTGACCACCATTGTCTTCCTCCTGAATTTCCTGGAAATTGATTTGCTGCTGAGTTTTGGAGGATAGTTTTCAAGGAATTTGAGGTCTTGTCTGTGACCTACTATCCACAGACTGAGAGCCAAACACCGCATGTCAGTTAAAACTGAAGTTATACGTACAATTCTAGATATCTCTTTAAAATACCACAACTAGCTCATCGGCCTACTGCCGTCTCTCTCATTGTAATTCTCTACTCACAATACAATATTTGGTTTCAGGGAAATATAAATTTAACTTCACTATGAATCGTAATACTTCTGGGGTAAATGACATTTTAGTAGCTGTTGGGAACTGAATGAATTACAAGCTACCTCTATGCACCACTGGGAACTGTCTTTAATTTTGAAGGAATAAAAGCATTGAGTTAGTTGAGTGAACTGGAAAATAGTAATGGTACACAGCCAAAGCATCATTGCAACTGCTATGGGTCCTGTTCATTCACAGGAATCAAAGGTGAGCTGTAATTCTACCCTTTTGATATTCATGGAATTTCTCCCTTTGTGAATTGTGAGTGGATAGTGAATAAGTGCCTGCTGCAGAAATTAAAGACAACAATGATTAAAGATAATGCCAGTCTTAGTTCTTGAATAAGAATTCAAACCAAATTGGAGCTCTACAGGACGACACTTTTCCACATGAGGATGGGGGCTTCATCATCATTGCCATCTTGCCTGGTGGTCACCAGATTTTCCTGGACTAAAAAGGGCATATTACCTTCAAATCATCTCCAAGTTTTTTAACTTTCTTTAAAAACAAAACCAAAAACAGACAAGTAAAACTGAAAAGCCTACTCTTTGGACTCTACCATGCTTGGCAAATAGATGACTCAAGGAAAATATAGTTTTATTTTTTCCCTCCAAGATTCTAGTTTGCCCTCGGTGTCACAATACTTTCTTAGAAATCTCATTTTTCTTAGTACTCTAATGGAACTGAAGAAGCCACTACATATTTGGAGGCTTTCAACAGTAACAGATCTATCTCATGGAGAATTTGTCATCCCTGAGCTCTGAACTGAGAATTCTCCCTCTTCTTGTACTGTAAGTGATTGCTCCTTCTTTTTATCTTCTTCAGTTTGTTTTGTTCAAATTTCCACATTCCCATCCATGAGTCAATTATGTTGGCTCTTTATATAGTCTTCAGTAAGTGGGATTCTTCTACATCAATCATTTCTTCCCTTTCTACATGTATCTCCCCCAACCCCTTTATTTTTTTAACATTGATGATTTTACTTCTCTAAATACACACATCCCTCTTCTTCAGCTAGAGAGAGCCAGAATATCATGGCATCCACCTCACAGAACGTGAATGTGTGACCCTGACTTACTTAGGGCTTTGGGTAAACAAACAAACAAACAAACAAAACAGATTATATAATGTTGCCCTATGCAATTTACTGCCTCTGGAAAATATTATAGAAAGTATACGTAAGGAGATCAATGACAACCATATTTGCTAACTCTAGAGTCCTCACCACCAGCATCCCTACCAATATAAAGCTTTTGAATGTATTTTTAAGTAAATATTTCTTAGTTGAGGGATAAGAGTAGTTCTCACTTAGTAACAGTAGCCTTTGGTGCAGAAAAACAAAAAAAGGCTTTCTTGAAACTTCACCAGAATTGAGAGTGTTACACTTCATTGTGGTAAGCCATTCTTATAGACTGTGGCCGCCATTAGAAGATGGCGCCGGCTTCCACTGTGGCCTGTGATAAACAACTCCTTTTATGGAGAGTTGGCACGCAATCCCTTTCCACCCTATGAGAGAGATCCACGTGGCGGCTTAGGATTGGGATGCGGGGGGCTTTATTAAGCTGTGCTTGGGTGTGTCTAGCGGTGGGCGCTAGAAGATGATACATGACTCAAGGCCTGAATAAACTGCTGAAAGAAGAATCCTGTGTCGTGTTTTCCCTTGCCGGCGAGGGGTCGCGACAATTGGTGGCCCGGACGTGGAATTATATTCCTCGAACCCAGGATCCAGAACTTTCAGCAGTCAGGGTGGTGCACCAGTAAGTTCCCAGGTAAGTGGGAATCCGCAAGCAAATAGCGGGGCGCTCTCTCTGTAAATAAAGAGAGAGCGGAAAAAAGGACGCTCCCCTGTAAATAAGGAGAGAGCGGGGATTTGTATTTTTACTTTCATTGTATCTTTGGAGACATTATGGGCACTGTCTCTTCGAGACCAATTTTGTTGGCCCTAGATGGGTTGTTACGTTCAAAAGGACTTAAGGTAAAGCAGAGCACTTTGCAGATGTTTTTGAGAGAAGCTG
>NW_026000174.1:51434576-51548949 GCF_001458135.2 Marmota marmota marmota | reverse complement strand
GGGTTTGATGTCCACGCCCCGCCCTACGAAAAAAGGCGTCGGCTGATATGGGATCAGGTCTGGGGAAGGCGCCTCCTTAGGACTGAACCATACATTGCAGCCACTTCTGCACAGTGGGATAGGACCTCTACTTTCGCCTGCATTGTTATATAAAATAGAAGGGGGAACTGTGGTAAGCCATTCTTATAGACTGTGGCTGCCATTAGAAGATGGCGCCAGCTTCCACTGTGGCCTGTGATAAACAACTCCTTTTATGGAGAGTTGGCACGCAATCCCTTTCCACCCTATGAGAGAGATCCACGTGGCGGCTTAGGATTGGGATGCGGGGGGCTTTATTAAGCTGTGCTTGGGTGTGTCGAGCGGTGGGCGCTAGAAGATGATACATGACTCAAGGCCTGAATAAACTGCTGAAAGAAGAATCCTGTGTCGTGTTTTCCCTTGCCGGCGAGGGGTCGTGACACTTCATATAGGAACTTTAAAATGTTTATTGAGTTGGGTCATGTCACAACACATGACTGAACCGGTCAGGGTCACTCCAAGTGAATTTTGGCTGGCCAAATAAGACGCAGACACAGAAAGTACTTTTTTTGGGTTTAGTAACTCCTCCTCAGTGACCAAGCGGGGCAAGGCAGGCAAGAAAAAGGTTTTATTGGGGAGAAGCCATTCAAATGAGGTAAGTGGTAGGGTCACAACAAACAAGTAGGTATAATCCAACTCCATCGGGGATGCCTACTCCTGGAGCTACACCTCTTTATCAGAGAGGAGGTAAAGTCCAAATTGTATTGTATTGTGGGGTGCAATACCTGTTTAATACCTCTTTACTCAGAACTTAAAGTGTGTACATAGCTCCTGTCTAGAGCGGCTCCTGGCAGGTCATACAGCAAGTAAGTTAAAGCCTTTGGAAAACTATGGAGGTCTTAGTTTGGCATTTCCCTGCAAAAGTTACCAATTGTTTATGCAAGTAATGCAGAATGCCATCATGGAGAAAGAAACTGATATTTCCCTTTCTTCCCCTTCACTTTTATAAGGAAAGACACCTGCCCTTGTCTAATAGAGTTGCCTCTTATGATTTTGAGTTTAACACAAAGATTATTTCTGAGGCAAGGGAATGTGTCATATTGAGTTCTGTGTCCACTGTGCCTAGCGATATGCCTGGGCTATAGCAGGTGAATAATGGATACTTACTGGATGAAAAGAAGACTAGGGAAGGGGGTGCATAAAAAAGCAAAGCCATGAAGGAGTTTTTCCAATTACACCCTCTCCATTCAAATATTCATGAACTGATGAGGCAGAGAAATGGTTCTGCTCCATTACAATATCTGTCTCCATTACCTCTTCCACACATGTAAGCAGCAAGCACTTACTGTCAGATTGTGACCCTGGGGAAGTCATTCATTTCCACTTGAACCAGCTGTTTCAAATAACTTGTGCATGTTGCGTTTACCAAAGGAAAATTATACCTTTTTTTTCTTTGATTCACGGAGGGATTTTTATTTGGAAAACATTTACTTGAATCTTTCAACTGCTGTGATAGATTTCACAGCAAGCTTCTCATTACGAAAGACAAACCCCTGCAAACTCCTAACCTTCTTCAAGGTCTCTCATGGTGCCTGGGCAAAGGGGAACTTGAAGGAAAGTGAAAAGGGAGAAGGGGGCTCTCCTCACCTCAGAACTCACTGGGGACCACATCTGAGAACACGAATTGAAAACAACCCTTGAAACGGAAAAATGTCAAAGGGTAAAGCAGTCAGAGTAGGGTTCGAATCTTGGTTTCAAAATTTTGGCTTATCATAACTTTCTATTTGTGATTACATAAAGTGAGAATATAGATATAATTCTGTAGAGCAGGTAATATAATGTTTCCAATATAGAAGATATGCCCACCAAATTTTAGCTACTCTTGTAGCCATTGAGGAAAAATAATTCTGCCCTTTTTAATAAGGGGACAATAAAATTTATACATCACAAGTGTCATCATTAAGACAATTTAGGAGCACTTATTTTTTTTTTTTCAGCAGAGGAGACAGAATTGCACCAATAGAGGCAGAAATCTCCTACAGTCTTCATTCTCTTCCTGGATCTAATTTGTAACAAACAGTTAGATACAACTTGTAAGGAAGGAATTTATATTTTTGGAGGACAAGTTCTTTGTCTATGACAGCTAGAAAGTGTCCTGGCATAGGATGAGAGATCAACAAACTTAAATTTAATAATAACAATGCATGGATTAGGTGCAGACTGTGATAAGGATAGGCAATAGTGCCACATTTTTTTTTAAGCAGCAATTGAGTAGATACAGAGCTATAGGTTCTGAAGGAGGATAAAACTGAACAAAGCAGACACTCTGTGCCCTCCAGTGTGACTTGGTAGTCAGGACATAGAGGACACGTTACAAGAAGAATGAGTCATCTTAAGACTAGGACATCAGAGTTGGGGAGATTTGAGGATTTATGTTAAATATATTTGGAAATGTGCAATGATATGATGTAAAAAAAAATTATTTTGAAATCTCAGCAACCATCAAGAATGCTTGATCCAGAGGAAAGGATGATCAGATGGAAGCAGTTGGGAGGATATTAAAATAGACTGGTTTGCTAGTTTTCCAGCTGTAACTGACAGGATACAAAGGGATGAGTGGCAGGGCTCTGAGATCTCTATCTTTACTGTGGCTGGAGTCAGTCTACCTTTAAATGGGCTGTATATTGAAAAATAAGTAATCCTGGCCGGGAGGGAGGAAGATGACAAGTTTCTCACCTAACGTCTCAGAGAGAAGGTCTGGACAAATTTGTCAGTTATTAAGTGATTGCCTTTTAGAGCTTAGTAAGTAATTTTCAGGGGAAAAAGAAGGAAAATCGACATATGTTCATAAAGGAATGGTGCCAGAATAAAGATGAAATTAACTAAGGTAAAAATTACAAGAGGAAGAACAGGCTTAGGTGTGTCAAAGAACAATATTTCAGCAAATTGAGTTCCAAGGGTTTAATTAGTCTTTATGAACAATTCATAAATCAAGCAGCACCCTCTCTGGAAAATATGAAAGTGTTCCAATGAGTTAGTTGAGCAGAGGTGGGGGCTGAGGGAGGCTTTCTAGGCAGAAAAGGCCAAAGAAAGAAGAACTAAGAAAGGACACCAACAAAAGATTGGTTGTTTCAAAGTTATGTTTCTTATATGGTTTAAGTAGAGGGGACTTTCTTATAATGCCAGCTTAGACTGACCTAGCACCCTTAGATTGACTGCATTGAATCTCTTGTTTGTTTTTATTAAAAACTGACAATTTAGATTTTTCATTTGAATATCTGGCACCTGGCACAAGTGGTCCAATTCTAAAATGACTCTGTTCTCATTTGGTCTGATCTGTTAGGACTTAGTACAGGAGCACAGTCCAAAACAGTAGAATTCCATAAATTCTATCTAACAAGTATAAGAATGAACAGTTGTAGACATGGAATCAAATGAAACTAATCAGTCTGCAAAGTAGAAAACAAGTGACTTCATGAGAAAGGTACTTCAAGTATCTTAGATTAATTAAATATCAGAGATTGACTCACCAAAATTTGTCCTTAGACTTCTGCCAAAGAGGCCAGATCAGAATTAACTTTGAGATTTAAAAATTACATTTTATTGGCCCTTTCCTTCTGATCTTCTAATTTGGTAGATATGGAGTGGGGCAATAGATGCCATGTTTGTTTTAACAAAATTGTCCCTGTTTTGTCCTGGGCAGCTAAATTGGTAAAGTCTCTGATCTACGCCACTCTCTTGGGTTGTCCACCTGGATCTAAGGTATGAATTAGACCCATGTATGACCAGTAGACAAGTGACTAAAGGAAGAAAGGATGAAAATAATATCAACCATTCTTTTCTAAGATTTTTCAGTACTAATTTAGAATGATGGAAAATATAAATATTAGCCCTTACGAGCTGAAGTTTGGTTAATATCGTTCTTTCAGGCAAGGAGGGAATGCCCTCTTTCTTTCATGGAAATCTTCTCTTCCTGGATGCTCACATCTCCAGAAATTCAACTTAAGATAATAAATTTTCTTCTTGTAAAGGAAATTTAAATATAAAAACTAAGTACACTGTCACTACTTTAGCTGTTGAGGCAACTTTATTACATGAGCCAACTGACTCACTTAAGGACACTGAAAATGTCAAAGGAATTTTTTGATTTGTCTTCCAGGTTAAAAGCTGCTTATGAGCCAAGACAATTTCCTACTTTTATATTCTATACACTCATGTATTTCAGGTACTAAGTAAATATATAGACAGTTTCCAACTTCCCAGTTTGACTTCCAATTTCTAGACCTTACAATGATGTTAAAGAGATATATATTCAATAGAAACTAGACTAAATTTTGAATTTTGATCTTTTTCTGGGCTAATAATATGAAGTCTGATACTCATGCTGGGAAGGAGCCAGTAAGCTACAGCTTGTAGTCAGTCACGTAATCAGGAAGATAAACAACCTATATGTTGTAATGTGCTGTCCTACTAAACTATGATGATTGGTAGGTTAGGTGTAATAAATGCATTTTGACTTATAATATTTTTTCAATTTATGGTGGGTAACCCAATCATAGAGAAACATTTTCACTGTTTTATGAGCTGTGTTAATTTGCCCAAGATGCTATTTCTTACTTCTTTCTCTCTTTCTCTCCCTCTCTATTATAAATACACACACACACACATCAGTCATGATCTATAGGTTAGTTCCCATCAACATAACATCAAGATTGATCATCTGCCAAAATATAGCTTAAATAAACAGACCTACCATCTAGTTTTTCAACAGGCTACTTTGAAAAATTAGTAATGTGAAATCTAATGAATTTTTACTAATTTTTCATTCTTAGAGGATCTTTTCATATACTCAGGTCTTTGTCTATAGGATAGGATTGAAATTCCAAGTCCCTGGAATTTCACACAAACTTATCTATAAAGTTTTATAGATTTTATGGTGAACTTAGTACTTGAATGGCTATTAGGATAGATTTTGAGTGATTTCCCACCCCAAGTGGAATTTAAGAGGAAAATGATCTAAGAGTGGGTAGTGTTTTAAACCTTTACCTCAAACTTTGAAGATATTTGGAGGATCTGATTAAGTAACAGTGAATAATATGATCCTCTGTGAATTTACAGAGAGATTTCCCATTTGTAAAGCACCCTCACAAACATTATTTACCTAATTCTCACAATAGCCATGAATGTGGTTGTTCCAATAGTTATTAGCTACTTCGAAGCATAGGTAAGAAGGTTGAGTTACCAAGAATTAATCAGAAACACTGTGCTGAGTTTTTTTCTGGCACTTAGAAAGATTTCATATTCTCTTTGGTTACATTTAAAAATCAACCCAGGTGGAAGGTGGAAGAGATGCTCTGCGGTTGGTTCTCAGTGGCCAGGAAAGACCACCTTTGAAAAGACACTATGTGATGCTAAGAGGACTGAATCCTGCTGTTGAAAATGACTCTAGCTGAGCTAAGAACTGACTGTAAGCAACCCCATTTTCTCTTTGAAGAACATTTTTTTCCTGGTGAAAACTAAGAACACTGAATTTTCCATCTGCTTTGGCAGCTCTAGGATCCATAATAGCTTGATCCAATTAAAAGCCTATTCGCTTCCACCATTTCCATTACACGAGGTTGTTCTGCAAAGATAACAAAAGTAAGTTGAGCAGGGCAAATCCCATCTGAAGAAGAACAATTCTGCCTACTGATTGAAATCATCACTGTCCTTTGTGGGTTATTTCCTTTTCATTTTCTGGTGCATACAGGAGTGATTATTTGCTAAGAGACTGGAAGACAAATGGACAGAATCAGTGTTTACCTGATCTAATACTTTCATGGAGAGAGCTAAGACTAAAAAGCAAATGAATGAGTACATTAGTCCCCAAACAGAGGCAAATGTTTGGAATGTCTGAGAAACTTCAAATATATTTTATACTATGTTGGAAACATTTAAAAGCTTTGACTTTAGTTCATAACAATCTAGATTTAAAAAAAAAAAAAGAGAGAAGAGAAATGAAGTCTGAGTTGCAAATGATTTAACAAACTGAATTTTGTGTTTGTTAATGTGAAATTTTTATTTAGGCCAGCATGCCATAATGTGGTAATCCACAAAATATGGAAAGAGGTCATGCCTTCTAGATGTACCCAATATTAGGGTACTTCTTATAAACCCTTTAAACTTTCAGGGTTTGATAGAGAAGATCCATGCAAAATGATTGTTCTTCAGCTAGCAAAACCTAGAACAGTATTCTAAAATCTATAAGGAATCCTTTGTTCTATGAATAGTTAAATCAAGTGTGGTCCCAAATGGTGGTATTATATCTTTGCCTTAATGCTTAAACCACAAACTATTATTAGCCATTTTCCTTGGGGCTTTCCAGATTGAGCCAACTCCTAATTGAGAGAGAAGCTAAATGTCATTTAACATAGCAGTTCTGGCAACATATAACGCCTGGGCTCCCACAGAGGCCAGGAAAAGAGCAAATTCCAACAGATAATATCCTTCATATGTCTAAGTTCTGGCCTCGGTATGTCCCTTTGTTCTTCATCTCAACCTATTTTCTGGAGACAAATAAAAATGAAGCAGAGAGCCTGGTGCTGTGGTGCATGCCTGTAGTTCCAGTAGCTTGGGAGGTTAAGGCAGGAGGATTACAAATTCAAATCCAGCCTAAGCAAAAAATGAAGTGTATAGAAATATGTGTAACAAGGATTACTGAAACCTCACCAAAATAATTGAGAAAATATCAAGCATATGAAAGTATTAAATACATTTTAGTTTTTGTCATCTTTGTGAACAGTAGTTGCAGCACAACAAAAGAATCCTCTAGGTTGGTAGTAGTCATAAAATAGTCCCTGGGCTAGCAATGGTGAGTATAGTCTCTATTTTGAAATGACTCAACTTGAACTTAAAATCCATAAGGTTATAAATCAAGGGAATAATGCTTTTAGGTAATCTGGACTGCATCAAACAAAACAAATGATGATAACACTCTGTAGGCAAATACGAAACACAGAATCATAAAATATACAGTTATTCATGATTTGATCATGTCCCGTTTAACCTTACCAAAAGAAAAATTGTGTTGAAAATAGCAAGTACTCCCAGCTCCTGACTGCCCTCATGCAAAAATTCATCAGAACATTCAAATACCCCCTCCATCCCTACTCCTGTAATTGACACTCAGTCTTCCTATGGGGCACTCAAATGTTTCTATATGCCACTCAAGTTGTTCTGTTTTGATATTGTGAAAGATGTCAGTTTCAAAATAGTCATTTATGTCAAACCAAACTAAATGGAGCTGAGGGGTTATGAGGGGAGGCTATATCAAAAGAGTACCCAACCACATTTTTGCAACACAGGTCATTTCTATGATGGTATTTTTTTTTTTTCTGTAGCTATTCCTGACTGAAATCTTGTAAGTAGCCTTGCTAAATCACACCTGTGCAGCTAGAATCATTTTTATCAAGGCATCGCCTAAGAATGCCCAGTAGTTGGGATCTAACTAGTAATAGCAGTACAACAATCAGCAAAGCCAGAGCCTCTGATGAGCTTCTTTGACCAATGATTTGTTTAAAAATAGCTTAGACTGACGTTTCCGTTTGGCCTTTTAAAACTTCTTGCTTCAACCTTTCTGGATATGCCTATGATCTCTTCTGGCATGCATTTCCCAGATTGTATCCTTGGCTTATTCCCAAATAAACTGATTTTTTTTGTTTAGAGAGTCTCTTATTTTATATGTTAACATTGTGAATGAACACAGTAGGGTAAATTGACTTTCCTCAATCCATTCTTTCAAAAATAAAGATTAGACTTACTCACTCAAACTTAACCAGGCGTCCCATTGCTACCAGTCCTATTGGAGGCCACATTAGAGGTACTATTCACCTTTGCCCTCCATCTCATATAGGTCTTACATCAAGGAGGGTAATAATAGTCAAACAAATACATTTTCTCTCCAGGATACCATGCACACTCTTGAGGCTACAAACTATGTGTAGAAGTCAAACATTAATTTGGCATCCCTCTTAAGGTCACTGTACTTTAGGGCATCTAAGGAAAGAGCACCAGTTAGCGATGTACCCCTCAGATGATTGCAGAGATCCTTCAAAAGCAATAGTACCTTTGTTTACTCAAGTTGTTTCCAAAAGGAACACCCAATGCAGTTTTTTTTTTTTGACATGTGTACCCTGATCCTGAGAGTCATTAAAAAAAAAAAAAACTGGTTAAAATTTATTCCTGAATTTTTGTTGAAGCAAGCATCAAAAACACCTTGGCCCTGAAATACATGTAGGTCAAGTTCATTGGCCAGAGTTGTTATGGATAATCAAATTACCCTAGACTTCCTCCATGCAAGCCAGCTTAATGCAATCATTAAGGTGTCCTTCTGAACCTGGACTATTGCCATGGGCCAATCAGAAAAGGCAATACAGACTCTTAGAGTGAAAGTCACCTGGGTTTCTAACTTACAACTGATAATTCAATGTGTTCAATTTGTTTCGTCTAGGGGAACATAGTGAAGGTCAATATTAAAGGTTGACCTCACCTTGCTGTGTGGAGTCCTGTTAACAGAAGCCTTACTCCATATCATAGGAGACAAATTGAGATGATTTGTCAACAACTTCAATTGTTTTGCTTCATCAGGTTGGCTGCAAGAGTGTCATACTCGAGGGGAAATTTTCCTACAAGTCCCTATAGTGTAGACATAGGGTGAATATCTTGGCAAATCCCCATTTGTTCCTCACCAATTCTGTACATCTTCCAAGCAAAGAAACTGACTCCTTTTGTTCTGTCCTGCCTAAAGACCCTACAGAGTTCATAAAGGAGGATGGGCAGGTTGGTAGACTCACGGTGGCACGTGTTATCATTTTTTGTGCTTTATCTGTCCATGATAGCTCACATATTTGTATTCATCATGAAAAAAATTTAGTATTCATTTTTGAATGTGGAAACTATTTTCCCCCGAGGTCACCATGTATAATTGTTCCCCTTCTTATTAGGGAAATAGTTGTGTTAACAAATTATGACTGTTTTCTAATATTAAAAATTAGGTTAAGATCATATGTCACTTATTAGGAGTAGATTTATAAGAAAATGTGATATCTGTACTATTTCTACTAAACATGTTTGTTTACAAAAGCTATATACTCATAAAGGCTGATTCTGAAGCATCAAGTGACCCTGAAATTCTGATAGTATGGTGCACAAAGTTTATTTCTCCACCAAATTCTGGAGATACCTTCCCAGGGCAGATGCTTTTATGCCATCCAAGCTGCTTAATCTTGGCTCTCCATTTATGCTTCTACACTTGTCTCAAAAGGGTAAGAGAGTATTGGATTATCGCATAGGGTTTTTACTGCCTCAACATGAAAGTGACATGCAACAATGCCTATCACAATCCACTGACAAGAATTAGTTACGTGATTCTCCCCAATTGCAATGGAACTGAGAAACGTAATCGTCTTTCCTATGTATAGGAAGATAGCACTGTATATGTTATGGTTTGGATCTTGAATGTTCCCCCAAAACTCATGTGTGGAAGGCTTGGTCCAATTCCCCTCCAGTACAACAGTGGCCAGAAGTGGGGAAAAGTGATTGTAACATGAGGATCCTGACCTCATCAATGTATTGATACATTTGTGAGCTATTGGGGAGTGTTGTGAAGACTAGGAGATGGGCCTTGTTAGAAGAATGTGGTCACTGAGTATGCCCTCTTGATGGGTATGTTTTCACCCTGGTCCTTTTTTTCCCCCATCTCTCTTGTTTGCTTCCTGGCCAGCATGTGGAGAGCAGCTCTGCTTCATCACATGCATTCTACCGTGATGTTCAGCCTTGCCACAGGCCCAGAAACAAAAGAGCCTAGTGATCATGGCCTGAAACTTCTGAGACCATGAGAGAAAATAAATTCTTGCTATTGAAGCTGATTTTTTTCAGGTATTTTATCATTGTAAGTGAAAGCTGACTAATACAGTATTTAATTATCTATCAAAATTAGAAAAAAAAACTCACATTTTTTCCTTCATCCTAAAATGTCATCATTATTGGATCATTATTGGTTCCCAAAGTCTACCTGTGAAAACCAACACCTATGGCCAGCAAGTACATTCCTTGTTAGAGTCTGTAAATAAGTCAAAATAACACCTGGCATTTTGCCAGGGGAATGTTAAAGTTCGTAAACAAGTCTGGATGGTGCCTGGCAAAATGTCAGAGGGAGTGGTTTGAGAAGTAACAAAACCGCGCCATTAGGTGTAGAGATTCCTGATTGGTTGACTGATGTATCTAGTTTATGCTAATTAGATAAGCTGTGTGGAATGTATAAATACTGCTCCTGTCCTGCAATAAACGGCTCCTACTCCTGCTGTATCAAAGTACACAAGTTATTCGTCACCCCCCGGTTATTTTGCTGCAGCCAGCCGGGCTGCGGCAATTCCTGTCAGCTAGAATGGTTTCAGAAGTGGTTCAACAGAAAGCACTGTGAAAACAAAAGACAAAAAAACCTAATGCGTATATGAGTCTATCAAGCAAAGTCAACTCTAAGCCTAAGTATAGGGGTAATTATTTTAGAAACAATTTATCCATTTTGCCTCATTTAATCATCACAAGACCCCATAAGTTAGATTCTATCATGATTTCCATTTGTAAAATGAGGAAAATTACTTAAGAAGAAAAAATTAATTTGCTTGTGATTAAAAAATTAAGGCATCGAGGAGTCCACGCATTTTAGCTTTTGAAACTAGACTCTTCAAGGGTTCGGTATATTACCTTCTCTTAATATTCACATGTGGTAATGGCCTGATTTTTGTAAATTAAAAACAAATGGTCAATACTTAGAATGGTAAGAAAGTATTTGTATAAGAAATAAAAATAAAGAAAATATAATTTGGACCCAAATTCATAGAAAGACCCAACGTTTATAAAACCTAGACAAATTCCACAGACGCTTGCCCAAGACAACTACCCATTTATGTGTCTTGGAAAGTAAAGAAAATTGAAGACTTTTTGTCAATCTGTGGTATGTTTTGCTTATTGTATTTTATAATTTGCATCATGAAAACTGATGAGATCCTGAAGGTCTTGGTTTTCAGGATGATATTTGTCTTACTTCCAGAGGTCAAAAAATATCCCTATTGGTACTTTCAAGCCAAGGCAGATGTTTTTCAGAACATAACGGGGACCAAAATGATCACATTTGGGGTGGTAATCACAAATTGTGAAAAATACTGGCAGCAATGTTTAAATTGACTAATATTAAGTGTGGAATAATATATCATCTACATATTTAATAATTATAATCATTCATAGCAAAACTTATATTTTCAAAACAGTTTTATGTCTATTACCTGATTTAGGATTTTAAACATTTGAATAGAGAGAGAGAATATTTAATGTCATCATCATAGTAGGAATGGAAAAAAAAACTGTGGCAAAGTTTAAAATGCTTCCTTATTTTTACTCCAAATTAATCATGCACCTTATAAGCTGGGTGGGTTGCCAAAGAGTGAAATGAGATATATCTTAGATGTTAAATAATGTGTGATCATCGCAGGACGAAACAGTGAGGTGAATCCATGATGAAACTAAACTGAATGAAATATAATTTGATTAAAATCCCATAGGGGTAGTATTTTGATGGTCTTGTTCTGACCTCATTCAATTAATTATGAACACAAAGAGAAGTAATAATTTAAATTGGTCTGGCCCATGTTTCTATGCCCAGATAATATTTTGAGACCACTAACTATAGTCATGGACTTTTTCCAGTTTTAAATTCAAGGCTTAGGTGTGAGCAATTTGCTAACAAAATTGAAGTATATTTGTGAAGGAAATTAAAGAGTACAGCTACCTCTGAGAGATTTGAGTTTCATCTCTCTCTCTAATCTTTATGAGTCTGTGAAATGACTGTCATCCTCCCCACTTTACAAATAAGAAGACACAAGATATTGTCTTGGTTAAATAACATTCCCATAATTACCCAATTAGAACTGGCAAAAATTGAGGTTTTTCTAGTTTGGTAACTTTGATGCCAATATGCCTTTTTCTTATACAATGTATGCCTTTCATCTGTAAAGTAGTATGGCCATTTTGTAAGTACAATTATTATTTCTATAAATAATTTTCTATTTATTTTCCACTTAATAAGAATGCCCTCTGTACAGAACTTTATATTTCCTCTAACCAAATATTGCACAGTGAAGAACTTTTGGGGAAACTTTTGCTTTAAAATGTAGTTCAGTTTACCACTTAATTGCATATTGGATAATTTTTTGACAATGTTCATATCTGTAAATTCTTCAGGTTTCTGGAGAGTTTAAATTCCACACGTGCAAACTGTCAGCTTTAAGTAAGTCATGCAAAACTCTATTTAAATGATTCAGCCTTTCCCTGAATATGGGAAATGGGAAATGTTATTTGGTAGTTAGAATAAAATGGTTTGAATAGTGAGAAATAGATTAAACCTGCTCACAGTCACTGAGCAGAGATAATAAGAGATGATTTGAAAGTGGAAATAGTCATTTGTGATGGGCTTTGCTGTTAACACACTAGCATGTGTGGTCACATTAGAGAGCATGGGTGAAACCAGTGAGCGTTCCTTCGTTTCTGTAAATGAAGCATTTGCTAGAGGTTTTTTTTTTTTTTCTGCTAGAATTCTTCAGAGCTTATCCTTGACTCCCATTCCTCGATCAGCCCACAAGGGGCACAGAAGAGAAATATGGCCATAAATGCAAATCAGAAAGCCCTATAGAAAGAGTCAAGTCATCTGATCTGAACAGATCTTAGCAGGGTGATTCCAGACTGACAAAAAGATTCCTGCAAAAAATTAAAAAATAAAAATATCAAGGGCATTATTACCTTAGCCATGTGCAGTAGAGTATTTCAGAGCATAGTCTGGGACTTATTCAGAGCTGGATTTCGGACCAGCTTTGCCCGCTTCCTGTCTTCATTGGGCAAGTTAGTTAATTTATTTGAATCTCTGTATCCTCATTTTAAGAGTAGTTAAAAATGGTTTTGCATACCTCAGCATGGATTGAATTAAGCCATGTATGCAAAATGCTTAGAAAAATGTCTGAACCACCATAAGCTCTCAATGTGACTTTAAAATCAGGACCAAAAAAAAAAAAAATCTAGCAAACTTAAATGCTTTGCACTGTTTGAATATAGAAGCAATACATTAACATTCTGAATATTTCATCATCAAGTGTTTATTAAAGCCTTACCTGTTCACCTCTCTTTATCCTTTGTTGGCTGAAGTTCAAAAGTACCCAGGAACAAAAATAAGACATGCTTCTCTAGAAAACATCTAATTTTCCTTATTCCGCAATATCCATCAAGTTCTCATGCCTCTGAATTTTTAATATCTAACTATTTGTAAAACATCAGGCTTCTCCAAGCACTCTCCATGACTCCTCACTCTGCTCTGCTCTGTCAAAAAAAATCAGTCTGAAATTGCCTTTTTCTAATTCACCTCATTTAGGCTGCTTTTTCCATGTAAAATGCTTCCTATGACTGATAAAGATCCTTGTCTGTATGCACTGGTTAATTACTTTCCAAAGCATCTGTTGCTTGTCAGGCAAACATGTTCACATGTTCTTAGAAAATAGCTTTTCCTCCTGGAAAATTCAGTTAAGACATTCTTTACAAGGAATAAGAAGATAAGGTACCATCCATGTGCTAGACACCTAAAATCTTTCTGTTGCTTCTTTAGTAATATCATTTAATACTTTTAGTAAACCAATCAGACAGGTATTTCCCATTTTACATATCTGGGAAAGAATTATGGAAGTCAGATAGTTGGCTGCAGGTATGTTTTACTCTAAAAATGAGGGAGCAAATATTGTTGTGATTTGACATTTGCATTCTGGAAGTCAAATGATAGAGACTTCTTTTATAAAACAATAGCAAGTAAGTCAAGGTCATGTGTACTTCCTAAAATCCATAGTAATTTTTTATTGTAGAGTCTCACTCCACAGCAAAGGGCTCCATGTGCTGTGAGTAGGCATGGAGCAGGGAAGGAGCTTGGTAAGTGAAAATATGAGGCGTCTCCAAGATCGCTGCTGCTGCTTTCCATCCCTATATAATCCCCTCCCTTAGAGCATTAGAGGGCCTTGGGAATACAATAACTCAATACAGCTCCCAATTATGTTCCATTATTTGACAGAAGGGATGTGCCAGATGTAATTAATACCCTTAATCAGTTGCATTTGAGTTAATAAAAAGGGAGAGTGAGCCTGACCTAATCAGATGACTCCCTAAAAGAAGTCAAATGAATTAAAAGTAAAAGAGAGTACTCCTGCTTGCAATAAAGAAGACAGCAATGCTGTGGACTGAATTTGGAGGGATCCATATATCAAGGAACCTAGTTCAGCCTCTAGGTGCAGACGGTGTCCTCTGGCCAGCAGCCAAAAAAAAAAAGGAGGAGGAAGNCCTCCTCCTCCTCCTCCTCCTCCAACCTTCATTCTCCACCTATCTGATTCTACTCAGCTGTAAAGGATAATTATCATCTCACATAGGCTGTATAGTCTTTCCTATTTCAACCAAAAGTGCTTGTCCTCTTCTAACCTTCCATGGTACTTATTATTTATGATATTTACTTTTTAAAAGCACATATTATCTGATAACCTAGGGTTTTTTTGCAAGTATGTATATGTCTAATATTTATACCAGATCACCAACTCCTTTGGGGGGGCGGGGAGGGACTGTTGCTTTTATGTCTCAGTTTCTTCAACAGTGATTATTAACAAAGGTATGGATGAACTCTCCTAACCTCCTGTCTAGTACATAGTCCCTTTACACAATAGTCATTCTTAGATAATTATACCATTTTATATATGATTTCTTCCTCACAAAAAGTGAATAATGTCTCATGAAAGAAAGAAATTATAATTCACAACCACAAACATCAAAAATTATAAGTTCTTGAAAAAGAACTTGATAGAAGTCCTACAGAAAGTCTGAAAAAAATAACAAAACCTTTGTTCAACCCCTTTTTTTAATGTGCAGAGTGCATTCTCCCCAGTTTTAAATTCTGCAGAGCACTATGCTTTGACACTGTAGTCACCCACTCCATAACAACCACCTGTATTGGGCACTAATTGTGGCCTAGGCACTGTGTTCAGCATTTCATGAATATTATCTCCAAACCTTACTCTTATAATGTCCACTATTAATTCCCATTTCACTTAGAGGAGCACAGACTTCCATTACTACCAAAATGGCAATCTTTATCTGGAAAATCTGCAACAAAACACAATGAAAAAACACTGGATAAATCCTGACATGGGCTGGGGTTGTGGCTCAGTGGTAGAGCACTTGCCTAGCATGTGCAAGACCCTGGGTTCGATCCTAAGCCCCACATAAAAATAAATAAATAAAATAAACACTGCCGAGACCGCGTCCATCCTGCGAGTACAGTCTCCTCGCCGCTCCACCGCCGCCAGTCCACACCCGCCACCCAGCTCGCCATGGATGACTATATCGCTGCGCTCCTTGTTGACAACGGCTCCGGCATGTGCAAGGCCAGCTTCGCGGGCGACGATGCTCCCCGGGCCGTCTTTCCCTCCATCGTGGGGCGCCCGCAGCACCAGGGTGTGATGGTGGGCATGGGTCAGAAGGATTCCTATGTGGGTGACGAGGCCCAGAGCAAGAGAGGCATCCTGACCCTGAAGTACCCCATTGAGCATGGCATCGTCACCAACTGGGACGACATGGAGAAGATTTGGCACCACACCTTCTACAACGAGCTGCGTGTGGCTCCTGAGGAGCACCCTGTGCTGCTGACCGAGGCTCCCCTGAACCCTAAGGCCAACCGTGAGAAGATGACCCAGATCATGTTTGAGACCTTCAACACCCCAGCCATGTATGTGGCCATCCAGGCTGTGCTGTCCCTGTATGATTCTGGCTGTACCACTGGCATTGTGATGGACTCTGGTGATGGGGTCACCCACACAGTGCCCATCTACGAGGGGTATGCCCTTCCCCATGCCATCCTGCGTCTGGACCTGGCTGGCCGGGACCTGACAGACTACCTCATGAAGATCTTGACTGAGCGTGGCTACAGCTTCACCACCACAACCGAGCGGGAAATCGTGCGTGACATCAAGGAGAAGCTGTGCTACGTTACCCTGGACTTCGAGCAGGAGATGGCCACTGCAGCCTCTAGCTCCTCCCTGGAGAAGAGCTACGAGCTGCCTGATGGTCAGGTGATCACCATTGGCAATGAGCGATTCCGCTGCCCTGAGGCACTCTTCCAGCCTTCTTTCCTGGGCATGGAATCCTGTGGCATCCATGAAACTACTTTCAATTCCATCATGAAGTGTGACGTTGACATTCGCAAGGACCTCTATGCCAACACAGTGCTGTCTGGTGGCACCACCATGTACCCAGGCATTGCTGACAGGATGCAGAAGGAGATCACAGCCCTGGCACCCAGCACAATGAAGATCAAGATCATCGCTCCCCCTGAGCGCAAGTACTCTGTGTGGATTGGCGGCTCCATCCTGGCCTCTCTGTCCACCTTCCAGCAGATGTGGATCAGCAAGCAGGAGTACGACGAATCTGGCCCCTCCATTGTCCACCGTAAATGCTTCTAGGCGGACTGTTACTTAGCTGCGTTACACCCTTTCTTGACAAAACCTAACTTTGCGCAGAAAACGAGATGAGATTGGCATGGCTTTATTTGTTTTTTTTTGTTGTTGTTTTTTTTTCCCTTTTTGTTTTTGTTTTTTGTTTTGGCGCTTTTGACTCAGGATTTAAAAACTGGAACGGTGAAGGTGACAGCAGTCGGTTGGAGCGAGCATCCCCAAAGTTCTACAATATGGCCGAGGACTTTGATTGTACATTGTTCTTTTTTTTAATAGTCATTCCAAATATAGTGAGATGCATTGTTACAGGAAGTCCTTCGCCCTCCCAAAAGCCGCCCCACTCCTCCTCCTGGAGGATGGCCCAGTCCTCACCCGAGTCCATACAGGGGAGGTGACAGCATTGCTTTTGTGTAAATTATGTAATGCAAATTTTTTTAATCTTAGCCTTAATACTTTTTTATTTTGTTTTATTTTGAATGGTCAGCCATCGTGGCCCCCTTTTTGTCCCCCAACTTGAGATGTATGAAGGCTTTTGGTCTCCCTGGGAGTGGGCTAAGGTGTGGAGGCAGCCAGGGCTTACCTGTACACTGACTTCAGACCAGTTCAATAAAAGTGTACACCTTAAAAAAATAAAAATAAAAAATAAAAAAAATAAAATATGTTCTATGGACAAGGAACACCTGCCATGAGACTGTGTTTATTTTTGATGCCTTTTTAATTTGCTTACCAATTTGCAGTTAGAAAACAAAGCAACTAAAGCCGCATTAAGTCCGGAAGCACAGTAATCCTCACCTCCCTCTTACATCAGCATCACTTCTATTGAACAAGCTTATTTGTTTTTCATCTGTATTCAAGGAGGGGGATAAAAACCTTACTTATAAAACTTCACTAATAACCTGAAATATCACCAGAGACAGTGTTTTTTTTTTTTTTGCTGTGTTTATTTAGACATCAAATTTTTCACTTGCAGAATAAGTATGTGGAATCAAGCATAGGAAATAATAGGAGAATGCCATTAATTTTATTATATGCCAGTAGATGCAAAGTTTCAAATTGAATCTCATTAAATCAAACTACAAAGCACATAAAAATGATGGATTTTTGACTTCCTTCTGGGCTATAATTAAATAATTCAAAGTAAAATTTTCTTCATTACAAAGTTTTAAAACTAGCAGCTACTACCTACTCCATGCTTCAAAGCAGTGTGTGGACTTAGGTAGGCCGGCATATGATTTAGTGTCCAAAGAGAGATGACTGCGACAAGAAATGAGGAGTATATTAATAATGTGGCAGACCCACCAACATACACACAGATTGTCCCAGGGAATCTGAGATGTGTTGTCATTCAATTTGTATGGAAGCCCAATGTATATCACTCGCTCAGTACCAATTTAAACAGTCGGTTCTGTTTTTAACTTCTGCTAATTCCTTAGATCCTGAAAAAAAATGGGTAGAGCTTGTTTGTGTCAACACCCCAAAATCTCATCCTTTCCATAACTCTCACCAGCCATGGGAAGTGTTTGCATCTCATGGATAAATAACTTTTCTCCCCATGTCTCTCTTAACATTTAGGATCAGGAAGAAAGTACAGTGTAATGGAAAGATATTTGTGGGCAGACTAATTATATTTCAATTTAAACTCACCTATTGCTAAGGAGGGAGTTGCACATTTAATCCATCTGGACATAATGCCTTCATCACTTCATGACATTCCCTATAAACCAACCTAAGCACTTTAAGTAGATCATCTCACTCTGACACAAGGAGCCTTTCAGGTAGGTGTCATTATTTCAGATGATAAAATGGGTTATTCCTTAACCTCTCTCCATGCTTAATTGTTATTTATAGCATTTTAATTTATATATTTATATTTTCAAGTAGTGTATACTTTCCAACTGGTAGAAAATATGTTGTTTTGGGCTACTATAAGCACTGACACCATGTGATACTCAATAAATGCTTGCTGAATTAAAGTGGGAAGGAACAAATGCAAGACAGTTGCTAAAGGTGATGTAGCAATTCAGCGTTGGCATTAGAAGCTAAACCAAAATAATCCAAACCCAAAGACCAGGTGCCTAATGACATTTTTACACGGTCTTCCTAGCTCACAGTACCACTGTGTATGTGAAATGAGAAAGTTCCTACAGTAGGAACTCAATGTGTATGGATTCATTTCCTTTTCTTCAACTAAGAGCTGCAGCCTTACCTATACCAAGGAAACAAGTTCTAGAAAACAGTCACATCACCCTGGCCCATTCTCAAGGGACTCATTCATATAAGAGAGCTCATTTAATGATTTACAGTGGATGAATATCTCGATCCTTGGCAGGAAATCTATTTGAAAAAAACAAATTAAGATCAGTTACTTGATGCATCTGTGGGACCTGATCCAGGAAAACCTATCAGGGAATTACTTTGTCAGAGTCAGCCTCTTTCATCAATCTAAGCTACTTTTTCAATGTTTCTGATTACGGTAGACCCTTGATGTATATTATCAATATCATTATTACTAATGAAAATAGCATTAGCACCTTCAAAGATACACAAATGAGTAATATCTATATAATTCACAACATTTCCAAGGTGTGAATTTGAATCTCACATGAAAGAAACGGGGGTAGTCATGGTAAAACTTGTATCTATTAAAAAATGAGCAACATGAGGATGTGAAAAAATTGTAACATTTACACATGGCTGGTAGGGATGGCATATGATGTAACCACCATGCAAAACAGTTTGGCAGTGTCTCAAAGAGCTAAACACAGAATTATCACCAGACCAGAAATCCAAAAGAATCAAAACCAGGGAATCAAACAGATGTTTATATGCCCAAGTTCACTGAGGCATTCTTTATAATAGCCCACAACTTGAAACAACGTAAATGCCCGTCAATAGAAGAGTAGATAAATAATATGTGATACATACAAAGCAATGGACTTAGTTGTAAGGAGAAATGAAGGTCTGATACGTGTTACAACAAGAATGAAACTTCAAAAAGTATGCCAAGTCCAGAAAGTCAGGCACAACACAATAATATTGCATATTTCTACTTATATGAAATGTCCAGAATAAGCAAATTCATAGATACAGAAAGTAGATTCAAACAGGAGCTAGAGGAAGACAGGTGGAAAGCTATTACTTACTCATTATGGAGTTTCTGTTTAGGATGATGAAAAAGTCTTGGAAATAAATAGTGTTGGTGGTTGCACAAAATTATGAATGTAGTTAATTCATTAAATTATAGGAATAAAATGGCTAAAATGGCAAATGTTGTGTGACATATATCTTACCACAATAAGTGGGAAGAAAAAATAATGCAACATGTCATTTTCTTCTTGTGCCTAATTTAATATTTCTCATAAAGTAACATAAAGTAAGTCAGGTGTTTTTTAAAAATTTTTTTGGTAGGGTAAGAATAGGATGTTTAATAAAAAGTGAAACTCTGTATAAAATGAAAGAGGCATTGAATTGTGGCATAGGAAGTATATGATGATGGTTGGGAATATGATAAAGGAGAAATCTTGGTGAGAATGAATTACTCCTGAATTTAAAGATTTGTGAATTTAGGAGATATTTCTGATGAATATTATGGCTCTACTGTGCTACAGAATATCCCAGAATGAATATCACTGCAGTGACATTTCCCAGAATGCAAAGAAGCCTCAGAGTCAACAATTTGGGATTAGATAGATTAAATAGGCTTCTTTATTGCAATACCATATATATTGTTTAATATGCTAATATATGCTGCAAATCACTGAGAAAAGGATGATTTGTCTTCAGCAGTTCTTGAACTCAATTTACAATGGAGTTAATTCATATGAATTATCAGTAAAACAAATACTTATAGAAACTGCAATCTCGTGGAGTCTGCCGCACATAGTGCCTACTTCCTCACCAGGTGGCAGTCCAGGTATGATGAACTGTAGTTTTGATTAAAAAAATTGTATCCCTCCTTTCATGAGAAATATTCTTCCTTCCTCTGTTGTTGTTAGGCTTCCTTATGGAATTTGTTTGACAAATGAAATGTGAGTGAAATTTCCAGGAAGATCCTTAGAAAACCAATGTGTGGTACTCTTCCTTTTTCCATGAGATGAAAAGTGTTCTAGTGAAAAGTAGCTCTGTCAGTCAAATTTATGACAGACATGCTTTAAATGTGGAAGAGGAAGAAAAGTGGACATGATTGAGCAGAAAGGTAAATTAATAGAATGTATTATTTCTTAAAAACATTTTCTCCCTCCCATTTGGGAAGAATTTTTTCTGTTCCAAAATTATTGAGCTTAACAGCAAGATTCATTTGACAGTGATATTTGGGTAGAAATAATGTGCATATGATCTAATTAACCAACATAGGTTATGGCATACCCTTTTTTTCCTTATCTATCAAAGTATAAATATTCCAGGAAGCTATTTAGTCAGCAAGGGTCCTAAATTAAAGATGTCATAGAAGAGAATGACAGTTCGTCCAGTGACTTACTATTCTAAACTACTGAAATTTTGGACTTATTTGTTACCACAGTATATCCTAGCTTAGCCTGACTAATAGATGAGGATATCCAGAATAAGCTAATTAAATATCCCATCTCCATAGATACTATGAGGAGTCCAAGAATGGACATGTTTGTCAAGCCAGAGTAGAATTCTTGCCCAGAATTTTCCTAATTAGAGGAGACTTTTCAAGGTCAAGCCTATTCAACTCCATTCTTTTCTGGAATATTGAATGTAACATTAACCTGCTAAACAGATAACAATAGTCGTGAAGAGAGATAAAGAGACAGAAATTTAATGCCACTATTATCAGATTATTAGCAGATAGAGTTGTTTCCAAAGACAGTTGTTCTTCACAAATTTGGTTAGATGAACCAGTAAACAATCTTGCCCTCATGCCAATTAAATTTTTTTGTTTATATTTGCACTATTTTTCCATTACTAAAAGGGGAAAAAATATTGGACATTGTAGGTTAGAAAAGTTTAAGTAGGTTCCCCAGCTACAGAGTTTGTCAGAGCTTTTTTTTTTTTTTTTTTAAATATATATAGTAACATGCTCTGTGTTTCTCCAGGAGGGATGTGTACCATATAGTTATTCCCTGACTTATTTTTATTACAGAATCCATCTCTAGAAATTAATGTTTTGTAAAGCATATTTTTGGAAACTCCTCTCTCTATAAGTAGCTTGCAGCTTGTGAATGTCTTCCGTCACAGAGGGTAGAACTTCAGCCTTATGCAACCAAAGTGAATGTAGTGGCACTAATTCAAAATCCTAAACTGAGATGTGTGTTCTGACCTGTGTAAGTGAGTTCATGAGGATATAATTTTGCTGTGGGGATATCATATTCATTATCATTATTTTATGGAAAAATCACAGAAAATAATTGAATTGTGATGAGTGCATATAAAATTAGTGATGTAAATTTTGAGTCTATAGTTAGTTATTAGAAGCTCCAGAAGAGGGTCTTGCTTCCTAGGCTCCATCTCCATATGAAGAATCAGCTGTTTTTAACAACCTGTGCTGACTGTACGATTTTGTTGCTGTCAACAGAGGACATCTTTTGGAATAACAGTCTAAAAGCCATCCATCAATTCTATGAAATCTTTCCTCTTTATACATCTCAGTTCATTAAGCCCAAACACCTTATCCATATCTCTCTCTCATAAAATGACTGACCCAAAGTGGTCCAAGCAATTATCCTTCACTGAAAATTGTAACTGGAGTTAAAAGACTGTTTCTGCATGTCCTAGATATGTAACATATAAACTCAGAAGGTAAGCATAAGCAGTTCCCACTCTGTGGATGAAAAAACAAGAAGTCTATAACATAGGGAAGATGCTCAAGGAAGGACCAAATAGCAGATGTCCTTCCATTTTCAGGTTCTAATTCTTTTTGAGATAAAATTGTATCTATTGCCACTAAAATAAATAAAGCATGAAAGGAGCCTTGTATTTTCACCTTCTCTTTTGGCTAGAACAAACTGGTTTGTGCCATTTTAAAATACGCAAGTGAAAACACTGGAAAAGAGCTGTAGAGAGGGAAAAGAGATGAATTTTTCAAGTAATATAGGTGAACAATTAAAAATAATGATTATGTTGTTTATATGGAGAATATATAGCAATACTTTATTAGTAATATGATATTTAGTAATTGACCTCTTTCAATCAATTTCTACAGGGGCATGGTGAGACTAAGACCTTCATTTCCAAATTATACTGATAACTACAAAGTTGATACATGTAAAATATTTAAATAACTGTCTATCATATAGACACATAAATGTTCTGCATGTGTATTAATATATTTTTTGCAAATTTGTAGAAAGCTCTGAAATATCCTTTATTTTATTGTATATATGCTGTTGATTTTTTTTTTTTGATGCTTTGAGGGCATTTTAAGACATGATTTTTGTTTGTTTTTCTGTGTGTGTTTGGGGATTTAGGGTCTTATTTAGGCTTTCATTCTTTGGTATTAAAATAGTCATTAAGTTTGAGGAACTTTTGACAGTTGGAACTTCAAATATATTATCAATTCACCTCAGAGTCCTTTTCTTCTGGGACTTTGATTACATATGTACTAAACCACTTGATATTTTCCCACCAGTTCCCTTTACATGTTTTCCAGCTTTTCTTTCTTCTCTGTGCTTTACCTTTTCCAGCTTCTGTGTTTTTCAAGTTCACTCATTTTTTCTTGTGCAGTTTGTAATTTAAGGTTAATCTCATCCAGTGATGTTTCTGTTCAGTGAATTTTTCTTTCCAAACTTTTTATTTAGTTGTCTCATCTTCATCATATTGTCTTTTAAATTATTGGACATTATTTAGCTTTTTAAATATTCCAATGTGCCTATTCAAACATTTCTGGGTATTTTGCTAACATTTCTTCTGGATGTTCATCATGTTTTCCTGCCTCTTGGAATATTTAGTGATTCTTATTGACTGCTGGACATCATTAGTTATCTAATTTTATTGTATTGTTTTAAAGAACATTGGACTTAATTCTATCAGGCAGTTAAGTTGCTTGCATAATGACTCTATCATTTCAAGAATTATTTTTTAAATTTAACATGGTTCTAATGAAGTTTTTGCTTTACAGATAATTTATCCATTGCCACCAAAGCATGAAGCTTCCAGGGTCTCTCTTGAATGTCCTTGGTATTCAATAAAGACTGGCCATTTTGGCAAGTTGGAACTCAAATATTTTCAAGCTCTGTGTGAGTTCTTGGAATTGTTAAAATGGCCATTCTTTAGTTTTTTTTTTTTTTTTCTTGTCTAGTCTCACAAAATTTTGATGCTAAGGCTCTAGGGGAATCCTATACAGGTTGATTTTCTGCATAACAGGAAATCTTTTCTGAAATTGCAGTAGCTTATTATCTCTGAACTCTTATCTCTTCCTCCTCAACTCAGTGAGGGGGCCATATTCTGCTTAGGCTGTCTCTCGGTGCACCGCTGTCCACAAACTGTTTCCAGGAGGACTCTGTGGAAAACTTAAGGTTCATCTTGGTTGCTTTCCTATTCCCAGGGATCATCATTTGGTTCTACCTGTCATCCAGGTCTGAAAATACTATTTTAAAAAATACATAGTGATTTCTGGTTTTTAATCTTTTGTACAGTAGGAACATACTTCCAGTCTCATGTATCCCATCATATTGTTGCTGCTTTAATAGATCACAAGGGTAGGGAATGCACTTTGTTTTGGTAGCTCTAACAGTTACTCACACTGATGCTATTTCATATATTGTCCAGCTGCTGCTAATGCTCCTGGAAGACTAAGTATTACAAAAAAAAAAAAAAAAATTCATGATTTCTTCCAGACTAAATTTGTGTTGTTTAGTAAATTATCTAATCATAAATTAAATCAGAGATACATATGCCTCAAGAAAACTTTTCTCTATAGATTCCAAATATTATTATTAGTTAACATTTATTGAGTGCCTACTATGTGTCGCATTTTATATTATTATCTCCAATTTGTTTGCTAGTGTTGCATTTAGAACATTTTTTTTTTCATTGTAGGGATAGACTTTTTTTTTTGCTCAAAGCATCAAATTTATTTTATACTTACATAGTAATGTAAAGAATCATAATTTGAACTGAGATCTTTATCTAGTGCAGCAAAGGAAAGGAAGCCAAGTTAGGGACTAAAGGTTCCAGGCCTCTCTCCCATTGATACTCAAAGTATGCCCTAGAAAGTGTTTTTCTTTGGAGACTGTTAATTCTGTGCAACAGAATAGAAATTTTGCTTCGAGTATAAATAAACCTGGCCCCCTAAGCAGCATGTTATAGTCCTATCGACAATTTGTGTAGCAAAATTTGATCAGGGAAGGAACTAGTGATCAGTATTTCTCCCTTTAATATCCTGTGGCAAACTGCTTATCTCATCAAAAACCAGGGACAATTCACAAACGGGCATGTGGAGAAACACTATCTTATACTTTCTACTTTCATGGGACTCAAGGATTCAAGTAACTCTCTCAGACCACAGGGTCTTCAATTGAAAACAAGATATTTGAGCAAGAAGAACTGGAACATCTTTTCCTGCTCTAAAATCATTTAACATGATGATATATTCTATATGAACAAACATATATAAACAGTGTCAGAGTGAACTGTACAAATAAGTAAATGCCTTTTATTCCTCACATCCAGGCACTGAGAAATGCCTGAATGCATTACGTTTTTCTATGACTATTTAAAACATTAGGAGACCAAATCTCTAGATAGCTTGGTATTTAAATACATAGGCTCTGTTGTCAGGTTAACCTGAGTTCACTGCCTGTTGCCAGTTACAGGATATGAGATATGGAGCAATTTCCTTAATCTCTGAGTTTCAGTTTAAATTATTTGAGAATTGGAAATTTAATGCCCAGATCCCAGAACTTTAGTGATTGTTAAATGATTCTATGATTGTGAACAGGCTGGCTTAATGCCTGTCATGATTTAACTGATTAATAAATCATATTGATGATTAAAAAATGATGTGTGTATGTATTCTTATGGAATCACATAGCCCTTTTATCTGACCCATCCTATATTGCTTGTATCTCTTCAGATTATTTATTACACATTTGATCATGTTTTGTCCAAAGAATTACATATAGGTTTCTTTGAGCAGGTGACATGGCTTAGAAAAATATGTGTAAAGAGTTCACATACAGTTATTATGACAGAATAATCAGATTCTATTTATTAATTAATACCCTAAATTTATAACAATATACTAAGTTTTGCTGAACTCTGCAAGAGGGTCACTTTTCAAAGGAAATTATTTACCACCTAAGCTCAGCATAATATCTTGGAGAATAATTTGAGTATTTGATACATTTGTCTATGTGTATCAGTTTGTTAGGGGTGTCATAACAAAATACTAGAAACCCGTCGATTTAACAACAGAAATTCACTCTCTCACAGTTCTGAAGGTTGTAAATCTAAACTCCTTGACCCCCTGCAGGGGTCGTTTCTTCTGAGCCATCAGAGCTGTCACTCCTGATTTATAAATGACTTCCTTTTTTATGCATCTTCACCTGGTCTTTCCTCTTGGGGTTCACATCCCTGGTATCTCTCTGCATGCCCAAATTTCCTCTTATGAGGAAAATAGTCAGGTCTGACTGGGAGCCACGCTAACATTGCCATTAACTTAATTGTGTCTTTGAAGACCCTATTTCCAAATATGGTTACATTCTGAGGTGCTGGGGGCACCTCAGAATACTAGGAGCATATAATTCAACCTATAAAACTGCCCTCTTTTTCAACAGATGAATACTAGGAGCATATAATTCAACCCATGACACTGCCCTCTTTTTCCTCTTTATCTAAAATAACCTTGTTGATGTACCTTAGAAATGTGAATAAGTGACTCGCTGCCCTCTCCTTCTGTGTTGAGTGTCATGTGTGCATTTTTACCCATGAGTGTCTTTAAAACAGTCACTAGGTATATGTGAAATACTCTGAAGGATGAAGTGTCTGTAAACAAGTCTGGATGGCACCTGGCATTTTGCCAGAGGGAGTGGTTTGTGAAGTAATGCCAGCGAGCCATTAAGTGTGGAGATTCCTTATTGGTTGACTGATGTATCTAGTTTATGCTAATTAAAATAAGCTGTGTGGAATGTGTAAATACCTCTGTTGTCCTACAATAAACGGCTTCCACTCCTGCTGTATCAATCTACACAAGTTGCTCGTCACCCCCCCCCTGGTTATTTTGCCGCAGCCGGACTGTGGCAATGAAGTGAGGAAAACAAATGAGACTGCTATTTTGCATCAAGGCACAAGTATGATTTTTAGACTTCCCAGAAGCTGCATACATGTCTTGGGAAGGAGATTTGTACTGAGGCACTACACAATCAATATTTGATAGGAGATATTTAAAGACTTCAAGATAGTATCCACTACTGAAAATTCATGTCAAGGTACTTTTCCCTCTCACAGGAACAAATCTCAAGTGGTTGTTGAAGTTAGGAGTTAGGGTATCTTCAAGCATTTTTTTTTTTTTTGCCTTGAGGGTGCACTGAGTTTCAAGTCGACAGATCTTTATGGATTTTATGTCTCTTCTTTGAAATTGCATTTTGCAAAAGCCCCTGAATCACCACAGAGAATCACCATGATTGATCAATGAGGGACAGAGAAATGAAAGAGCAGCCACTTACCTGTGCTCAGTTCCCTTTGATGTTTGATATGGTCCATATACAGGAGTCTGGCGCTTTATGAGTTTGACTGTAAATTTTGTCATAAACTGAAATTTATGTATATGGAGTTGCCTCACCTTTGCATTTAGAGTTCTGTAAACATAGAACTTTGTTCAATGTATATGAAAGGCACAAATCGAAATCAACAATACAGCTATTAAAATTTACTTTTATGAGAGACGGTATTACCACACACTACTATAGATATTCTTACTATTTCAAGAAGTATGTAATGAGTGAGAGTATGAACTAACATGGTATAACTAACTGAGTAATCATTCAACTATTAGTAATTTGCCAAATGAAAATAAAATGATTTGTTTATTTTTGAGATATTCAAACATGTTTTCACATTCCAGTAAATGGAGTCTTTGACCTATACTAAAAATTTCTTTTCTGAATTCCCCAGAAAAATTAGGTGAAGTATCAGAAATCATGGGAGAGGGAGAAGTTCAGTGAAGTCAATGATATTTATTGTAAAAGCAATCACATGAAATACTGAAAGTTGTCATTATGCAACTCAGAATTAAAATATATGTTATGGTTTGGATGTTAGCTTTCCCCAAGAAGCTCATGTGTGAAACAATGCAAGAAGATTTGGAAAAGAAATAATTGAGTTATGAGACTCTTAACCCAATCTGTGAATTTATCTCCTGATGGGATTAACAGAGTGGTAACTGAACGAGGGAAGGGTGTGATTGAGGAGGTGGGTTATTGAGGGCATGTCTTTGAGGTATATATTTTGTATCTGGTGAATGAAATTTTTCTCTCTGTTTCCTGATCATCATGTGAGCCATTTCCTTCTACCTACTCTTTTGCCATGATGTTTTGCCTCTCTTCCAGCCCTGAGAAGTGGAACCAGCTGTCTATGAACTGAGACCTCTGAATAGTTGAGCCCCCAAATAAACATTTCCTCCTCTAATTGTTCTTGTCAGGTCTTTTAGTCACATCAGCAAAAAAACAGACGGAAACAATGTGTAAATTCCAGATTATATTCTTGTATTCCGGTAAATTATAATGCATAGATTGATATGCCTATAGATTAGATTAATGGAAATCAGACAGTTATTTCTTATTGTACATCAAATAGCTTTCTTATATCAAGGACTGATCCAGTTACTAGGGAAAGTAAATACAAACTTGACATGCTTTAAGGATCTATGGCTATTATAATCAAGAAAAACACAACACATGAAATCAAAGAATAATCATGCATAGAAAGTTGTGGAACATTTATAAAAATCATTTTGAAAAAAATAAGAATATTTTTGTATAGATGAAACTTGGTGGATACAGAAAAGAAGGAAGCATTTTGGTATATACCAACTCCTGCTAAGACAGATAATCATACACATTAATCTGTGCTAATCCATCAACTTCTGTATGTACATCTAGTAATTGTTGCCGTGTTTAACTCCTATTTAAGGTACTTCGATTACAAGATGGTCTTTTACTAACATAGGACTTCCTCATGCAAATATTTGTAGTCAAAACATTTTGGCTAAAAATAATTTTCAACATGTATTACACTTTTTGCTCTGTCATAACAAAATACCACAGACTGGGAAACGTGTTTATTTTAAATAATTATTTATCATTTCACAATCTTGGGGGTTGAATCCAGGGAAAATTTATTATTGAGCTACATCTCCAACCTTTTCTATTTTATTAGGACACAGGATCTTGCTAAGTTGCTGAGGCTGGCTTCAAATTTGCTGTCCTCTTGCCTCAGCCTCCCTAGTAGCTGATATTATAGGTGTGCATCACCAAGCTTGGCCTGGGTAGTTTAAAAAAAAAATAGAAAATTATTGTCTTACTTGTGGAGGCTGTCAGTTAAAACCAATGTTGGCAGGGTCAGTGTCCAATGAAAGTTCTTGACTTGAGTAATAGATGGCTGTCTTCTTGCTGTATGCTCACAGGATCTCTATATTATGCATGCTCAGCGAGAGTACACGAGTTCTCTCTCCTTTTGAAAGGGCACTAATCATATGGATCATGGCCTCATTCCCACATCTTCATTTATCCTTAGATTACAAGGGACACAAAGTACATAACTCTACTTTTAATCAAATATTAATAAAAGAGAAAGGGAACAATGAATAGAAAACATGTAAAAATTAAAACTCTAGGGAAGAGTATAGAAATGGAATGCAAATTGCAGAGAAATAGTTAAAAGAAACATAACTATTTTCCTACAAATGTTAAAAGCCTAAGGTTAAATAATTTCTGGATTAAGAAATTATAAAGGAAATGCAGTGAAATAAATTTTAAATAGTAATGTTCAACCTAATTAAACAGAGAAAAGTCATAAAATAACAAAATAATACCTTATAAACTTTATATTATATATGACCTTATATAACAGACAAAATTAGAATGTTGTGCAATTTCAGGTACTAGGAAGAAGAGAGGCTCATAAAAATTTAGATTGGTATAAATTTTCTATGATCCAATGACAGAAAATTTCACTCATAAATATTTTAACTCCTGTCATATAGATTTCAAAATAAATGTGGCGATTAGTGCATCTTAGTGTTGTTTTTGATAGTAGGACAGTGAAGATGCCTTAAGTATCTTCACAGAAATATAGATAAGAATTGTATGGATACTAATCATGGGATGAATTACCAATAGTCATGAGAAACAAATCAAATGTTCATTAACTAACATGGATACATATGTAAAACATGAGATTTACATTTTTATGTAAATAAAAACATATGTATGAAATAATAGTTAATATTTTTAAAAAGACACATACTAAGCACATTATAATGAATTTTGTGGGAGAGGGAAATAGTATATAAAGGAAAAAACAAAAGGAGCAAAGGATCTTCCCTTGGAGCAATCGTGGCTGTTTTAGTAAACTAACCAGAACAATTAATTGAACCCTCAAAACTTTTAGTCTAAGAATTCAAAGATCAAGCCAAATCATGGATAATTTTACTAGAGTTAACTTTTTAGGAAATGAACAGAGAGTTTGTTTATTATCTAAATGAACAGTGAACTGAAGTACAGAGGTAGAAAAACAGGTATCTGGAAGGCACTCATTTGAAGTGATAAAGATTTGGAAAGCTGGGAATAACTGTGGTTTTTCAGTAGGAAGATATTAAGGGAATAGAAAAGACTTCCAACAATCTTGTTTATTTAAACACAAAGGATCTGTTATTGGGTAATTACCTAAGGTCTTGTGTCTTTCTCCAGTAGAACCCTGCAGCCCTTTAACAGAAGAGGGAATAGAAGCTCAGTGATAGGATTCAGAGATATAGACAAGATTTATAAAATTCTCAGAAGGTCCATTTTTCTTGGTTCTCGAGATAGAAGCCATGAATGTGGAAGAGGGTCAATATTGCAAAGAGCAGATTAAAAGTCATCCAGTGACAGAAGGGAAAGAAATGGTTTGAGGATTTGGTAATACTTCAAATGAAACTACTTTAAAATCTATTTCAGAAGAGTAATTTAAAGACTGTTAAATATTTTAAGTGTGATTGTATTAGATTTTGTTCAGTTATGCAGCAGTAATAATTTAAAAACCTCACTGGCTTGCAAAAACAATAGTTTATTTCTCACTCTTGTCACATGTAAGTTGCTCAGGGCAGCCAAAGTTCTTTGCTTCAAAAGCTGTCTTTATTCTAAGTCTCAGGCTGAAGAAGCAACCTATAGGTGGGAAAAGGGGTGTGTGTGTGTGTGTGTGTGTGTGTGGTGTGTGTGTGTGTGTGTGTGTGTGTGTGTAGCAGAGGAAAATAGCAAGGTCCCTGGCTCCTAAATCTTCAGTGGCTTTTAAAGCTTGCACTTAGTCATGCCCATGTCACATCCAATCACATCCCATTTGCCAAAGTCAGTCTATACATCAAGTCCAATACGAGTGGGATTGGGGATGTATACTCTTCCTAATGTAGATCCAATAAATCTCATGAAGACAGGAGATTTGTTTCTCCTCAGGGACATGAATAGATAAGAACAATGATACCATTATGCCCATGTGTAGGTTGATCTGTTTCCTGATACATCACCTTTCTAGGCATAAAAAATATTGACTGGTAATCCTTACTTTAAGTTAAATAGGTGGGGAGGCTGCTGCCATGCTGCAGAATATCTACAGAGTCAAGTAAGGAAGACTTTGGATAGCGACACACACATTAGAAATCTTACTTTCCAGAGAGTGCTTGGTGAAGCAGTTTGGTATTTTATTCCACTGTGTGTGTGTTGGGCTGCAAAAATAATCAATAGGCATAGCAAAAATTTTAACTAGGACCCCGTTTTCAGGCATGTTTTTTCTTCTTCCCACAGTGTGTTTTCAAGAGATGACTTTGAGCTTGAAGAATGTTCTAGCTCCTACTTCCATTCCATCACAGCCCTAGGATTTGTAATGTAGGCCATGGATTTTCTCGCAATGATGCAAAAAATAAAATCAACATGACCACCCACTTTCTGCATTACAAACAAATATGAGAGCCCTCCCAGCTGATGGCCTTTCACTAGTTATTGACATGGTTACCTGACAAAGCAGGTGGCATTTATGGTTGACATGACCATTTGTAACATGACAGTTATCCTCATCCATATTTAAAGATATTTAAAGATACTAGAATTAGGTTGCTAGCATGGCTTTCATGGAGTAGTTTGTTTAACAACAGGAAAGAGTGCACAATTCATAACTGAGTGAAACAAATCAATGCGGTAGAAATTGTCAAATTTGGTCAGAGATTAAGGAATGTTACTTTTGGAAAATGCATGTCTGGGAAGACATTTGGGAATGAGAAAACATGACTAGAAATCAGGAAGGTCTAGTAAAGGCAGCGTTGTGTTGGACTTAACCTGTATTTATGTGTAAGAGTAGATTAATAAGTTTTCAGGATTGTGTGAGCTTGTTGTTAAACACAGCAATTATTAAAATTTAAAATTATATAAACGTTGTTACTAACAAAGATAGTACATACTCAAAGCTCTTCAAGTTCTAATTAATTTGTTGTTCTGAAGTTATTTATCTCTGAATCTGTTGGTTAGATGAAATATAGAATGGTGTGCTACTTTCCAACTCTGTCTTCATGAAGGTAAGTTGTTAGGTAGCTGCAGATAGGCCATTTTGGGTCTCTTTACACTATGTAGATTGGCACAAAGGCTACAAATTAGGGTGATTTCCTGTCATTGCTGTTGTTGTTGTTGTTGTTTAAGATCCAGTTGTTAAATATTTACCAACATACCACTGATTTAAAGAGAAGTGTGACAATCTTATGGGCTCCAAAAATCTGTCTTTGAATGAATACAGGTATGTATACATAACACCCACAGAGGGAAGAAGGGAAAGAACAGAGAAAAGAGAAAGAAAAATGGAAGCAACAAAACAGAAACAGAACTTACAGAATCTTTCAACACTTATTAGTCCTATATCTTCACCATATGGATGAATATTAAACATTAACTCAATCCACAATTTTGTGCAAATAACACAAAGATTTTTTTTTCCTTAAGTACTTGCTTTCCATAGGTGTTGAGAGCCGTATGCCATCTGCTCCACCTTTCCAAGCAGCCTTTGTGTGGGATGTGATCATGTAACTGAATATTTTCCAATAGGACTCGAGATAAAAGGTCTGTTGTTGTTTCTAGCCTTCTCCATTATACCTCCACATCTGCCTACATGGTCTGTCCTCATGGGATAGAGCAGTGATAACAGTAGCCATAGACTCCTTGGATACCAAGTACGGATAAGGTCAGAACACCGTTTTCTGTTTCTGAATCAACACACAAAGTAACCACTTTTGGGTGGGGAGGGTCTGGTTTCATGAAAGACCTATACCCAATGTTGATCCACTTTTGTTCCTAAAGAATGTCAACTGCAGGAGAGGATCCAACTTTTATGAAAAAGCAAGTTATCCTCCATGACTTTGGTGGAGTTCACCTGCTAAATATAAACTTTTGCTTCTTTGCTCTCCAGAAGCCCATTTGAAAGTTAGGAATGACAGCAGGGCACCTAGATAGCAATGTATCAGAAAATACAAGCCATGCATAGTGGTGCTGCGTGTAACCCCAGTAGCTTGGGAGGCTGAGACAGGAGGATCATGAGTTCAAAACTAGCCCCAGCAATGGTGAGGCCCTGAGCAACTCAGTGAGACCCTATCTCTAAATAAAATACAAAATAAGGCTGGGGATATGGCTCAGTGATTGAGTGCCCCTGAGTTTAACCCCTGGTACCAAAAGAAAAAAAAATCTCCCAGAACCCCCACAATTTGTGAATGAATGAAGCCAAACCAAGAAATCAGGGAAGTGGGATGTGGTGGCGGCCAAATGGTTATTTCTGAGTGCTCTTTTTTTTTTTTTTTTTTTATATGACAGTGTCTCAAGGTCTGACTTCTGTATCACAGAAAACAAAAACAAAAATAATGAATCTGAATTTGAAGTTCTAACATCAATATTATTGTCATTTTGAGGGAAAAAAAAAAACAGTCCTGTCTGAAATGATGGGGGTGAGGNTTTTTTTTTTTTTTTTTTTTGGTAGCAATATCATCCCTGTAAAGCAGCGTATAAACCTATCAATTTGTGAAGGACTCACTCAGTCTGGCATTTTTTAAAATTCAAGGTAGGCATATGGAACATTATTTATTATTAAGACTTTTCACTTTGACTTCTTGCTGTGATGATAATAATACAATCAACAACAATAAAATAACTAATATTGGTATAGCATCTCATTACTCATACTCTCTTGTATGGTGGATTTTCTGGTTATTATCATTTTGTTCTCCTGTACCATCCATTTATCACCTGTCTCTGCTTTGTTCTGTGCCCTAACAGTGTGACAGGGACACTGATACCTAAGGATGGTTCTACTTGAACTCCATGGCCTCTGGCTTATACTTGGGCTAAGCCAATAAGTAGAAAGCAGAAGGAGAGAGATCAGTTATGAAAGGAAATTTGAACTTTGCCAAGAGTGATTTCCCTTGCTCCTCCTCCTTCTCCTCCTCTTCCTCTTCCTCCTTCTTGGTTCTTTTCCTCTTCCTCATATTCTTTCTTTTAATTCTAAGAGCCTATAAGAAGTGATCAGAGAACTTTACACACAAAGAGGACTAATTGTAACAGAGGACTTATAGTACACCTTCCTCTTTGAACCAAGCAGGAGAACAATTGTGGGAGTAAATAGAACAGAAAAATTCTCCTTTCTCTGCTCTTTAGGAGAAAGGAGAATTTTTCTGTTCTATTTACTCCTGAAAAGGGAGACCCTTAAGTGAGTCTGAAGGCTCCGATGATAGGATCTCTATCTCCCATTCCTTTGGGTAAGTTTACCCCCACCACACACACACATCCTTGCCATGCTATCATCATTACTATGATCATTGATGCCATTCTAAAGTGTTTTATATAAAAAGATGCTGTGAATTGTTCTGGATTATTGTAACATAAAAATATCTAAATCTGAAACTTCAATATATAGGTGATATCACTGTGGTTCCCATAGCCCCTGGGATTATACGCCATTGGCATGGCCATTCCATACCCCAGCTCCCATGTCTATCTGTCTTACACATCTGTCATAGTCACAAAGATAGACCTGTCAAATTCATTCAGTGTCTACTCAGGTCGTTGCTTCCTCTTTGTCTTAAGTTAATATCCCAATGGAAGCCTTGCTGTGGAATTTTCTGTTGAAATTTTTATCTATTTTAAAGAAGAAAGGTAGAGTTACTTATGACAGCCTTCGTCTCTTTTATGCCAACCAAAGCATTGCAATATAAATTAGTCCTTCCAAACTGCTTATTCCCTGTAATTAACTCTGCCCTAGGAATAGCTATTTTATAACTGTTGCAAATCAAAGTACTCTGCCACTGAAGTATTCACTTGCTGGGAGACCGTGGTGACATCTCATCCGTTAAAAGGATGATGTTTTAAAACAGCCTCTTCTCCTTTTCTTTTTGAAAGATGGCTTCACTGAATGGACATCGCCTTGAGTTGTACTAAGGGAAATGGGAGTTGAATCAGCACCACTTGTACAATGTATAACTCCTATTACTCTGCTCTCGGGAGCATAGGAATTTGCATGATTTAGCAGACCACAGGCTGTAATGCTAGAACTCAAAATGGTTGGCAGCCCCGAAATGTCCAAAGTTGTACTGGGCCACAATGTTCATATTTCAGAATTCACCTCTTAAAAGGCAGACAATGCTTTTGAGGACAAAACTAATAGTCCCTAATTCCTTGGGTGTTCATTGTGAAATGCTATTATCCATGCTAAGGTAATTTGCTATTAATATGGATGTAATGCACAATGCTATCAAAATTTCCACTGTAATGCAGCTTTTTAAATGTCTATTACCTTTCAACAACTCCTGTTTCATAGTCTGAATTAACTTCTTCAAAGATGTGAGAACATTATTTTGCAAAGCACAGTACTGTATGACTGGCTGCAAATGGAGTGGAGGATGAGGGAGCTTTAGTTACTCACAGAGAACATGTCTACATCAAGTGGATGAACAAGTGGTATAGATCCAGAGAGTATCAGCCACACAAAATACATCTCTTTAACTATCACAAATTCAATAGCAAAATAATATGTGCAACTAAAATCTTGCTTATTTTTTTTAACTTCAGTTTAATGCTATCAATTTAATATGCTAAGGATATATGGTTAGATGTTCCTGGTAAAATAATTATTTAATCCTATTGATTTTTATAATGAGTAGTTATGAGATTTTCTGTGCTTGAAACCCATGAACAAGTTAATAACAAATTATGCTAACAAATAAGAAGAATTGGAACATACAGATTTGGGAGAGAAGAATTAATCTTTGCATAACAACAATTTCAAAATGCAGACAATTAAAATTTTATCTTTCTTTTGAAAGTAGATTTGAAGAAACAAGAGGCATATAAAAATATAGTAAATCTTGGTAAATGGCTATTTTACGATATTTTTTTCCTTTTTACAAATCCTATTCTTCCTATTTATCTGCTTCTTATACACACGTCTCTGTCTCATCTCCCATATAGCACGATTAGTTCAACTTAAGAAGCTTCATTCACTTCTACATACCCTAAAGTGCCTAGCACACTATTTTGCACAGTGCTAAGTGTTTAAAAACCATTTGTTAAATTAAAGCAAGAATTAAGTGGTGGCTATTTGTATTGGCTCTATGTAACAAATGCTGTTAACACTACCAAATGAACATATGCTCAGTGTCTTAAATAGATTCCCTATCCTATTTGCATTAGATCTGTCTTAAGGTATAGATTCACAGAAGTTATGATTGATGCCCATATTAGGGGGTTATGGTTACTTTTGGTCTTAGGCTTATCAATCAAAGAAGTTTGTCAAGGCTGAAAAAGTTGGTGAGTAAACCTAATGTAGCTTTGCACACGTAAATCCAATCCACCAACATTATCCAATTTTCAATATGTAGAACATTCTCACATCCTAGGTTTTGTCCAAAATAATCATTCTTCACCAAAAAAAAAGCAATGCAAATAGCTTTTTAGGCTTAAATTTGAAATATTTGCTTGGCACTGACAATAGATTTATTTAATGCTATGACTTCAACATATTTAATATATATCCACCATAAAAAAGACAGTGAAATAGTTTGGCCTACTTGAATAAGATGACAAATAAATAAATATAGCAGCTAATAACAGAAAGAAATATGACATAAATAATGGTAAGCTGAAAAGCAACTGTAGAAGTTTATGGTTATTGGGCTGAATCTAATATGATATTTAATTTCTCCTGGCATTTGAAGAGCTGTCCTAATTAATCAATTGGTAATTGCAGGTATGATTACTGTCTGTGATTATGATTAATTGCCAATATTGATTGATCCTCCAATCATTCTGTAATGTTCTTCTATAGAGAATCTCTGCTGCATTAAGTAGGATTTGGAAGGCAGAGTTATTAAAAGCAAATAATCAAATACTTCACTCTCATTATGGCTCTGTCCTCCAGGGAAAAGATTTGTGATGGTGGAATCATGGATTGATTCACAGTAGGGGAAAGCCTAGAGAGGACAACATTATGCCAGAGATTATTTTAATAAAATAGATTCATTGTGGAGATAGAGTACATATTTTGTAATGATTCATTTACTTCAGGCTTAAATTCATTACACCCCCTACTAGTTGAGCCTCCTCTCATTATAGGATCTCCTCAGCCCAGTCCAATCACTACCATTTTCAGTCCTATGGGGGGGTGAAAATAAATATATTTGTGCTTTCCAAACTATCACATGAAAAAAAAAAATAACAGGCTAATTATCTGATTCTTTAGGGTAGCATCATGTACCTAAATAGAAGATATATTTCTGGCTCTCCATCATAAATAAAAAATCTTGAAGGTTGCTTTTTTCTAATATACCATGGTCCTGGGGCCAGGTAGAGGTCGAAAGCCTTCTAAACAGGGAACAATTAAACTATGCAGCCCAAAAGAAGCTGTCACCATGAGAGCACCCCCAACCACAAATAGAATTTCTCTTAGAAAAGCTTCAGAATGAAGCTGCAGCAGTGACATCAAGAAGATGAGCTCATTGGAAAACACTGAAACCTGACTCATTCCCAACAATGCAAAGAGAACCAGAATATGTGCTCCTCAAGGACAGGAACTTATCTGTTATTGTCTGCTATAGCCTGAGTACTTTTAGATCATTTATTCCAGGATAGAAATTGAATAAATAACTCTTGAATGAAAGAGCCATGCAATGAGTTGCATTCTTCCGACTTGATTTAATGCATACATGTATATATTGTGCTCCATACCTAATTTGGCATTATATACATAGAATTCTCTGGAAAATCCTATGAGGTAGGAAAAAAAAAACAGATCCTATTTTAGAAATGTTGGGACAACATTATATATTTTAGTGGTAGTCAAATCCTCACAATTGATAATGGACTTTTGAACCAAAAAATTTAAGCTAAGACTATAACTCCAAAATCTATGCTCTTAATGCTATGATAGTCAAATGTACAGAAAACTCCATGAGGCTGATTGAATTATCTCTATCTTACAAAGCAACGATCTATATACCTGAGTTTATAGCAGAGGTTGAATTTGAAACCATCAGTCTGTGGCCAAAGCTCCTCCTTCCTTCATCGGCTACTTCCATCCCATATTTACTTCCTTTGTACCCACTTCCCAAAGTGAATGCTATGCTGATCACAGAGAGGGTGTTTTTCCAGCTTTAATTGTGGCTAATATCTAGCCATGTATTTCTTTCCAGTTGCTGCTATGACACATGACCACAAGCTTAGTGTCTTAAAACACTGCAGATTTACATTTTCCTATTCTAGATGTGAGAAGTCCAAATTCAGTCTCATTAGGATAAACATGCCCACAGGACAGGTTCCTTCTGGGTGTGAGGAAGAATGCATTTCCTTGCCTTTGCCAGCTTCTGAAGGTCGTGGGCATACCTTGGCTGGTATTTCAAGGAAGTTCCTTGCTGCTTCTTCACAGTTAGTAGCATATTGTTGCCATGTCCTCTCTGGCTTTGCATCATAATCACATGCAGCTCTGTCTCCTACTTCCCTTGTGATCATGCAGATAATATATGCTAAGCTCCCCATCTTAAGGTTCTTAACTTAATCATGTCTATCACATCTGCAAAGGTTGGGTTTTGTTGTTAAACCAAGGATTGAACCCAGAGGCACTTAACCACTGAACTACATCCCCATCCTTATTTATTTATTTGTTTGTTTGTTTGTCTGTTTATTATTTTGAGACAAGGTCTTACTAGGTTGACTGCAGTCTTGCTAAGTTGCTGAGGTTGGCTTCAAATCTGTCATCCTCCAACTTCAGCCTCCAGAGACTCAGGGATTACAAGTGTGCACAACTACACCTGACTTGCAAAAGTTCTTTTGCTGTATAAGGAGATATTTAAAGAGTTTTTGGAGTGCAGAACAATCATGCATGTATATGGTCTCATATGAAATGTCTCTGCATTCCTCTGGCCCCTACCCTTCAATTTACATAAAGTACACCCATCTTCCTACTCCCAGGATCAGATCGATAATATGTCCAAAATAATAAAACCTCCATAATTCAACTATGTATCATGACAGTACTATTTTCTCTTTGCAAAATTTGGAAGCCACATCAATATCACTCAATTAGAAACTAAGTAGTTGTTGAAAAATTTAGTTCACTTACAATGCTCTATTCAGGAATCTTTTCTACCTTACTGAAGTGTATATTGTGGATTCCCATACTACATAATATAGCTGAACTTTCAATAAAAAAGCTATAAATTACATTGAGTTCAACATGTATGTGTGGAATGTGTATTTTGCAGCATTACCCAGTGTCCTGCTTTCCCTAGACTAGAGCAGTTTATTCCTGTATTCCAGGAGGAATTACTAAAACTACATCTTTCACTTCCAAAAGCATACCGGTTTGAATGATGAATTATGAAATATGTACCAAGCACATTATCAATATGTACCAAGTATTGTGCATTGGTCATGGTTATAGCTATAATCCATTATTTCTAACCTCAATAAGTGAACATTAGACAATTTGAGACATAGTGTGGTAGGCAGATTAATGGCCTCCCCAAGATAGCCACATTCTACTTTGTGAATATGCTGCCTTTATAGCACAAAAGAATTAAGGTTGCAGATGAAATTCAAGATGCTAGTAAAATGACTCTAAAAGAGGGAGGTGATCTTGGATTATACAGATAGGCCCATTGCATTCATGGGGGTGCTTAAATGAGGAAGAAAGAAGCTTGATACTTGATGGGGTGAGGCAGAGAGATGCAACATTGGCTGGTGGCTTTTGTCATGGAGGGAGGGCACCTGATCCAAGTGGTCTCTAGAAGCTGGTGAGGCACAGCCTTCACTGGACACTCCAAGAGTACAGCCTTCCCAATACCTTGATTGTTGCCCAGTGACAACAATGATAGATTCCTAACCCTCAGTATAGTAAAACAGTAAATCTGTGCCATTTTAATAAACTTTTCATGATTTTTTACTATCGCAATAGAAAATTCATACAGAATCAAAATTTTACTTAACCCAGCATACAGGAGATTCAAAGTGGAGAGGAACCATCCTGTGTTAGGAAGTGGAGCTGTGACAGTCACTGATATGCTGGGGATGAGTCTGGAGCGTAGTTGGAGCTCTGCCATAGGATAAATTTACCAGGTTCATCCATCAATAGGTAGACATCTGTTTCCTTTAGCTACTCCTTCATTATTTTTAAATTCCAAACTGTCAGTGATTTTCAAACATTGCTCTCTAGTTCTATTTTCAACAAGACAACTGGCAATAATAAAGACCAAATTTTCCAGTTTGCCCGGGGCTACAGGATTTCCTGGGAGGAGGTACTTTCTATGTCCAAACTAGAACTGTCTCAAACCGAGATTGGGTCTTACTCTAAATATGACATAACATTTTATTCATTCCAAAAAAATTTTTTTAAAAGCTAAGTGTGAATATTTAGTATAAACAGCAATAAAAATAAAATAAACGTGAAGCTAATCTTTGAATATTAATGTTTTAAAACTTTAGGGCAAGGTGTCAGAAACAATGTAAATTAAATCTTGAGAAATTCAACCACGTCTAAAATTGTTGTGGATTGCCTTATTCTAATAAAGAATATAAGAAAATGAACCAAATTAGCTTTTTTTTCTCTCTCTCTTTTTTCTAGGAGGTCATTTATCAAAATGTGTTTTTGAGGGCCCTAGCCTCTGTGGAATGAGGTCCTGGTCAAGAAAAGGCACAGAAAAGCCAAGTGAGTGAGACCTTCACCCTCTACTCCTTCTAGAATGAGAGAAGTCTATAGCCACAAATTCATGTGTTTCTCACAAAAAAGAAAGACCCAGAAAAGGAAGCCATTTGTCCTCTGACACACAGCAAGTTCTTACCTAAGATTCCTGAATGGACCTAAGTGCCTTTCTTCATTTGCCAATAATTGCCTAGAAATACATGGAGATATCATTCTTTTGAAAGATTATATTGCCTGATGTATGAAGAGTGCCAAGCACCAAATGGCCCAGAAAGTTGAAAGCACCAGATTTGTTGTTATACAAAATGATCACATTGCTAAATATTACAGCCAGCAGCAATGATTTACTAATCCTCTCATCTTACCACTGGAGTCAGGGAGCTTAAGAGAGATGTGTTGAAGTCTATCAGCTAATTAATGGCATCATCTATACTGGAATTCTGTTACGCCATAGTACATTTCTTTGGTTTTACTTGTTATTGTTGCTCCTTCATCTTAAATGAATATTTGCATCCAAGTCCAGCCCCTTCTTTGGACAATAATTATAGTAAATCTTGGCAAGATATAGTATGCAAATAGTAAAGCTGTGTGTGTGTGTGTGTGTGTGTGTGTGTGTGTATGTTTTTCTGGAGATCGAACCAGAACGTCACACATGCTAAGAAGGTGCTCATCCCATCCCTCTAGTAGCAAAACTTTAATTGCTTAATAATTAAGAACTGGAAAGAGGAAAATAAGGGTTAGATTTGCTTATAAAATCCAGACAGTCTATAAGAATCCTCGGAGACATCTGTTGATTTTATGAGAAGGAATCGAGGAGAGAGAGCTGGGTTCTGTTCTCCATTATCTACCAGCTTTGTCAATGAACGAACGTGATGAGTATTTAAAAGGCATGAGTCTCTATAAAAGAAAAAAGACGGTCCCTTTTCCTATACTGTACTCTATGTGTGATATCTTTATCAACATATAGAACATCCTATGAGCTGTGGATGTTTGGTAGGACTCTTTTTCTCGCAAGTGAGATAGGACAACATAAACCATGTTAAACGTACGTGGAAATTGAAGGAATCATGCAGCTCAGGATTGGAGAAGTGTTTCAGGCCTGAGGGAATGTATATTTTGGATACTTGTGTTTCCATCTCATTCATCTCTGACTCCTCTTTCTCTTCATGCTGTAGCATTATTCCACACACTGCAGGATAGACTTGGCAAGTTGGAGTTTGGGGCTTAAACCACTTGAAAAACTCAGACAATGCTGATCACCCAGGCTTGGATCATGGGACCATCCTTGCGCCAATCATTGTGGCTGACGAGAGGAGTACTAAGATTAATCATATCTAAATTGCATAACTAATCCTATAGACAGGGACTAGAAGAGTAGGGAAATGAGCAGATCCACAAAGATCATATCAAGTGGGGAAAGAGTGGCTCCCTTTGCAAAAGAGGGGTTCTCTTAATAGAACAAAGAAGAGGGCTACTGAACCAGCAAGCATAAATATTCATTAGAGCATGATTATTTTTAGGTAGAGATGAGTACGTGAAAGATCAGAAATAATAATTGTATACATGGTGGATCATATCAGAGTCCAATTTTATCTGATTCGAGAATCTGTCATCTTTGAGCTGTAAGACTTATGCCATTTTAATACTCACAGACCCCTGAAAGTGATGGCTTTTATTTTCATGTATTAGAAATATTATATTCAATTTAATTATAGAACCCAAAATAGCACTATTGAATTTTATGAATGCTTATTCAGTGTGGGGTGTAAAATGTCCTTTGCTCTAGAAGTTGTTTAGTAGAAAGCATGGTTTTTATTACATTTTAAAATGCTTTAAAGGTAATATCAAAGTCTTTTAAGGCAGTTAAAGAAGGGTTTAAATAGCTTGAAATGGTTTTTCACATGATCTGAAGATTCCTCTCACCTATACAGCTCATCACCAAAGATTATTATCTTAGCTGTATAAATGGGGCAAGACAAATCTTGCACCTGAATTTGAAGCTATTCCACCTTGTTGGAAGGGAAAAGTTGAACAGCAGATAAAAATTTTGTAGAAGTAAAATAGGGAGAGGATAATTAAAGGTTTAAGGAGCATAAGGTAGGAGGAAATTTGCAACGTGCCATACACAATAGGATAACTATGGTTGACAACAATTAATTGAATGTTTCAAATCAGCTAATAGAGAGCATTTGAAAGTTCCAATGCAAAGAAAAGGTAAGTGTCTAAGATGATAGATATGCCAGTGTCCTTGATCTGATTATTACTCAGTCTATACGCACATTAAAATGCTACACTTTAAACCATAAATGTGTACAATTAAATATAATCAAAATTAAAATGCACTTTAAAAAGAAAGGAAATATGCAAAAGAATAAGTGAATAGAAAAAGAACTTAGGTTAAAATAATAGTAGTAAAACAAAAACCAAAAGAGGTCTGAACCTTTGAAATTCACTGTAAGAGATTTATCTTAAAGAAATAATCAGACAGGTACATGTGTTTGATTTAAAGATTCTTCAAAGAGCATTAGAGATAATAAAGAAAATTTTAAAAAATAACTCAAACATTAAGTTATAGAGGCCAGACTAAATGAATTATAACAATTGTTACATGTGCCCAATAAACCAAGTAGTATGCATACTATGCAAGCTACTAACAAATATCATTTTCACCTCACAATAAACAACCTCTAATAAGATATTATTACTATTATCACCATGGTCATCTTCTTCCATTAAAAAAAAAATTAAAACAAACAAACAAAAAAGGAACAAACTGTGACTTTAAAGGATTAATGTGAATGTGAAGATCACTTAGCTTGTAATTACCAGATCCTAGACTGAAATCAAAGTTTATTTAATTTCAAAATGCGTAGTTTTCACCACCATGCACTGTTGCTATTGATACACTTAATGAGAAAATATCACACGATTAGAAAAATAGATATAAGGTTTTAGCTCAGTGGCAAAGTACTTACCTAGCACATATAAGCTCTTGGTTCAATCCCTGGCACCACAAATAAGAGTAAAATAAATTTAAAAATAGTTATATAGATTTACATGAAACATGAAAAGGTATTTATCAAAATTCTTGGGTTAAGAAGGCGGGTAACAATTGAGAATATATATTGATAAGCTAGCCTTTGTGTTTTTTTGTTGTTGTTGTTGTTTGTTTGTTTGTTTTGTACGAGGGTTTGAACTCAGGAGCACTCTTATGAACTATACTCCCCTTCTAAAATAGTCAATTTTGATACAAAGTGTTATAGTTTAGATGTAAGGTGTCCTGCAAAAGTTCATGTGTGGCACGGTGCAAGGAAGTTTAGAGGTAAAGTTATTGGCTTTTGAGAGTCTTAACTAATCAGTACATTAATCTACCAAATGGGTTAATTGGGTGGTAGTGTAGGCAGGTAGGGTGTGGCTGGAGGAGGTGCATCACAGGGAGCTTGTCTTTGAGGCATATATTTTGTCCTGAGCTGTGTCTCTCTCTGCTTCCTGGTGTCCTGTCTGGAACTGCTTTTCTCCACCATGTCCCTTTGCCCTAAATATTTTGCCCAAAGCAATGGAGTTGGCATTCTATGGACTGAAACCTCTGAAACCATGAGTTGACTATACTTTTTTTCTTCTAAATTGTTCTTCTCAAGATTTTTTGGTCACAGCCATGAAAAAGCTGACTAAAGCACAGGGTGTCATGAGAGTTGCCCAGGCTGGCGTTGAACTTGGGATCTTCCTGCCTCAGCCTCCAGAGTCACTGAGATTACGGGGCATGCGCCACCATGTCCAGGTCCTAACATGACTATCTTTATGTAGTGCATACAGGACATTTTTGGACTCCCTATTTTTATTTTTTAATGAATTTAATTGTTTACAAAGAACATGAAAAACCTTCACAATTATAAAAGCAAGTTAACCATTTTCATTTGGGAAAAAGAAGAGAAAGAAGTGTTTTACCCATAAGTTATGATCTCATTTTGTCTAACTTGATAATTCATCTTGCTAGATAGTTTAGATTGTTGGGACTCAGATAGTTTGCTTTTTTGCATTCAAATCTTCCTGACAGGAAAGATTTGATACTTAAGATACTGGGTATCTGATAAAAATGATGACAGAATAGAATTACTAACATAGCTGATTCTGTTTTTATAAACAGATCACAATGCTTCCATTTGGGAAACATCAGCATGGGCTAAAAATAATTCCTTTAAAAAATGAGTTAATCAAATATTTTCAAACTCCAGAATTCAGGATTCAGTCAACTCTGGCAAATGATTAGGCTTTCTGCTTAATCTCCTGCTGAATTCATATCTTGCTAATCCTGTGCTATTCTCTGAATGATTACAAAGCTCTGGCTCACTAATGCTCTAATATTGAAAAATAATAATTATCACTCCCTTGACCAAGAGTACTTTTGGAAAACTGCAAAATATTCCTGTGCATTTTAAAGATTCAGAAATAACTATACAACAATAATTAGTTTAAAAAAGAAAGAAAGAAAGAAAGAAAGAAAGAAAAGAAAAGAAATGCTGTGTTGGGGCTGTAACTCAGTGGCAAAGTGCTTGCCCAGAATGTGTGAGGCACTGGGTTCGATCCTTGGCACCACATAAAAATAAATAAATAAAATAAAAGCATGCTGTCCATCTACAAATACAAAAAAAAAAAAAGAAAAATGAAATACTTTAATTGAAATGTTTACTAAATCAGAAGATGATGTTGAAAGGTATTTCTGAAATTATAAGTTATCTCCAAACTCCTTTGTATCTCTGAAATTTTAACAGTTATCTCTAACCTCCTTCTTCCAGATGTTGTAGTTATTAGAAAGACCAAAGAAAGGTCAGAATCCCATCCGCATTCCACACCTTCCATTGACAGACAGCTAATGGAGAGGAAAGATGTTTTTTTCATGATGTAAAAAAGCTTTCAAAAAGAATGTCTAAAACAAGTGCGGGTCTTAGATTTCACAGTGACATTCCACAACACCCATCCCCTATAAATTCAGACCACTTTTCTCCTTCCCTATTTTGCAAGTCCACAGGGATTCTTGCCCCAAATCCTTGAATAACAAAGTAGCTTTTAAAATGTTCCTAAAGTTTTGGCCTAGTTGTGTAATCCACAGCCATCATTTGATGACAAATGAAAGAAAAACAAGGGCATTGGTAACTCTTCAAGCTTTCACCCTGTTTCTATTTATAAAGGGACAGAACACCCACCCTTTTACCTTTTTCAGACACCTGTACAGTTTCCCAACATCAATATGCATATCTTTTTTATAATGAATTAGAAGTGCTTCCACCAAAAAACCGACAGAATGTATCCTATTCTTTTGAGATTCATGGTCAAATCTATGATATGTTAATGAATAAAGAGGGGGACACAATAGGCTGAGATGCTACCTCCTGATAAGACAGAGGTAAGCAATGTGAGTAGGTCAGTGGATTATAGGATTAATGCTTGAGAAGTTTGTAAGCACCTTTGCCAATAGGAGATTTCCTGTCCACCAGAGTTCCTCATAGTTCTTGCTATTCCTATCACAGGCATTTCTTCACTTTCTAATGTCTACAAACTTCTTGACCTCGCATACACAACATCAGAAAAATAGTACCATTTTACTGGAACATTTCTAATAACACTATGGCATCAGCAAATACCTGATATGAAAGGAACTTCAGTGGTTTCCCCATTTTAGAATACCCAAATCTATAAATACATCTACTTTTTTACAACTGTTCATAAATTCAGGATTAAAATTAACATCTCCTAACTCGTGCTGCCTCCACTTTCTTTTTTCTGACTCTTGTCCAGTTCTTGCTCACAACCAATTTAGAGATATATGTTACACATGAGCTCACTAACTTAAAAATCAAGGTCTATAAAAGTAGTTTATGAAACACGACAGGCACCCAATAATGTCCCGTCTCTGCACAGAATCAACCTGAAGGAAAAATAACACAGTAGAACTAGAGCTAAATTAATACTAATGTCTACTTGGCCTCTGGAGGAAATGTCAAAAATGTGAGCAGGAGGAATTTGGGGCAGAGAAAGACAAGACATAAGCAGTGGTTCTCAATCAGAGAAACTTTAGCCCCTCAGGAGCATCTGGCAATGACAATTTTTAACAAGTTGTCATTACTGCAGGCTTGCCACCAGCATCTAGAGGGAAGCAGCCAGGGATGTTGCTAAATGCCTACAGTATACAGCACAGTCACCTACAGCAGAGAATTATCTAGTCCACAAATGTCAATAAGTGCATATCTCAGGAACACTGTTCTTCAGTGTATTCTTAATAACCCTTTCTTCTGATTTCTATCCAGATCAACTCTATGGCTCCTGCGGCTTTTCTTCCTTTCACTTTCCATTCTCATCATCTGTTTTCTAAATGCCAAAAAGAACTCTTTCCTTTTAAACCCTTTCATTCAGCTCTTTGTGTGATTCAGTTTGCATCTTCACCTTCGCATTCCATGTCTATTATTTCCATCTGTTCACATTATAAAACCTTCTAAATCATGGCAAAGAAAGAAGAAATGTTCTCAAAAGAGAAGAGGCCAAACACACAAAGACAGGATTATCTGTAGGATTATCTTTAGTACGAAAAAGAGAACGAGAGAAAGCTGTGGCCCTTTCGACATCCATCATGTTTACCCTTTTATTATATCTTCAATTAATACTCATCATGCACATCTTAAGTAGCAGGACTGAAACAAAGATCCTCTATATTTTGATATTCTGACTTTTGAGTGTGACATCAAAATTGCAGACTAATTTCAGAATTTCCCAACATATAGGAGCAAGAAATTATCATCATGGATGTGACAGAAACCAGCAAAAGAATAGGAAGCAAATGAGAGGAGGAAGAATTTGACAGAGCAAGTAAGGATGAGATGTTTCAGACTGTGGATCACAAGAGCATGTCCTTGGTTCACTAGGCAGAACAAAACCCTTGATCCTTGATTCTCATATAAAAGGAAAACAAATCATGAAATTTTATGAATTGATACAAATGATTGATTAAAAAAAAAAACTTTAGCTCTAGAAAATAGATATTGTGTGTGTTTGTTGTTGTTGTGTTACAATACACAATCCTATGACTCAAAGACCTTAAAGTGTTTGTGAAACATGTGGACCTTGGAATGGGTAAGGATTTCATACAGCCATTTTATATAAAAAGTGCCATAGCACATTTTGTTTTTTCCACAAAAAGAAGAGAATAAAAAGTCCACTATCTTTAAACCTACTGCCTTTTTTGACCCATAAAGATTCCAATGTGCACATTTATATTGTGCTGATGTACTTCTAGAAGTTAATGTTTCTCTTTCTCTTCTAATTACTCTTAATAGAAAATTTGTAATTAGGAAACTAGAAATAATTAAAGATATTATAGTGTTAGTGCATATATACTATTCTTGGCCAAATACAGAAAATTAATTTTGCAAATCCCTTTAATTAAGGCTACATATTAGATTACATATTACAGAATGCTTGGTAACCTATTAGACATGTATTTGACTGAATATTTTTTCGAAACTCATGTTTTAGTCAAAATAGTAGAAAAAGCAGTATACAAATATTATCTGTTGCAAGCATAACCACATGTGTATGTGTGTAAAAAGGAGAATTTTTATAAAACTAAAACAGTAAAACTTATCCTCATGTTGAATTGTTAATAATAATTTCTAATTTATTTCTACATTTCCATGTTCTTTACAAATTAATATATTTTACTGTTAAAAGAAAAAATAAATGAAAAAAAAAAACTTTAAAGAATAGCATAGAGAATTTTTTCATTAGCTAATACATTGCTGATAGCATTTCCATATCAGTTCCATCCACTCAATGTTGGGAAACAGGGAGGAAAATTCTTTGGAAGAAAAATAAGGCAGTAAACAAACAACAAACAAACAAAAATGTGATGAAATCCATAAATCCCTTTGCTTAGCAAAGCAATTTTTGTGACTTCAACAGTTGCAATCAATTACTATAGACTTTCATATTGTAATGTTGGCAGTGGCTCTACTGGAGTTGGAGCTGGGGACAAAGTCACTCTCCCTGGGCAGAGGGGCTAAGAAAAAAGACCAATTTGATCAGAAATGACTTCATTTCACGAATCATTATGCTATTACCCTGTGCTTGGAGATAAGCAGTTTAGGCAGGGTCACGATTTAGCAGTCTCTGGAGACCCTGCTGTCTAATTAGCGTGACTCTCAAAAAAATGCGCTCAGCTCATTTCTCATTGGGCCGCTAGGAAAGGAAGGCATGCTTTTCTCTACTGTCAGCATAATGCTAGTTTTATTAGTCCTATGGTGTACATGGTAAAAATGAGAGTTTATTTTTGACTCAGAATATTCAGTGGGCAAGTATTTGACCAAGATAGCAATATTCCCATGAGTTAAGAACAGCACAGCTCTCATGGTCAGGAACCATAAGCAGGTCAGATCTTACGTTTTTGCTTTTACAAAATTGTGTTGGTTTTGTTTGTTTTTTGCAGAGTCACATACACAGGCTGTCCGTGAGGCCTAATCAAAGTACTTTCACTACAAGAAGCGCCTGTTTTTGGGACTTTGAGAAATGTTGCTTTTAATACTAATTAGCTCATCATGCGTGGTCCTAGGAAAACAATTAGAAATATGTAACCTTACCAAGAAGTTGTTATAATGCACCAACCCATACTTGTGACTAGGATAGTCCAGAGATATCTTCTAACCTGTAAAACCTGTAAAGTCTTATACCCAATGCAGTACTAGATACCTCCACCTGACATACATAAGTCAAATTAATGATGCTGAAGATTGAATTGTGGATCTCAATAATCTTCAAGTTGAAGCCAAAAGGACAAACTTGGTATGGAGTTGTAGAAGAGTTTCACATACAAAATCAGACCCAAAGCCTCTCTTGCCTTTCTATAGCAAGTAATCCAGTTTCTACCACTCCAACCTCAGAGGTATGGCTCTGAAACATTTTTGGACTCGTTAACCTACCAGTATTGTTCATGTATGACTCCTCTTGGTGTTAGTCATAATTTAAGCCTCTTATTACACTCTATGTCAAATCTGGTGGTGCAATAAAAGTGGACTTTGGATACAAAGTATATTTTATTTTATAGGGTCCTTACTTTTTCAAAAGTAGGGCAGTGCGGTATAAATGGCTCAGCTACTACATTTAAGTATAGAAATAAATATAAAGTATGCTTTAGCACCTGCTTAAATCCAGGCCTTGATGTTATCTAATATGAGTTGCTCCATCATAACTCACCCTCATCGAAGAATCAACTTTGAGTTACACAACTTGCTGAGACTTATGCAGGCAATGCCTATAGACACAAACATATTTTTATAGTGCATTTCCCTTCTGTATTATTTCAACTCCTACACTACTTACATATTTATAGAAGCCTCTGGTGATTCTTAATGATGTTGTTCAGTTTAGTTTCTTAATAATTTTCTTGGTTTTATGCTAACATTCCTGCTGTTGATTGTTCTCTTATTTTAATTATGCTGCATTCAGAGCAGTGCTTCTGGGAGTGGGTTGGAAGTTTTCACTGCAGTACATTACAGGTAAAAAAAAAATTTAAATCTCGTTGGAGCAAAAATTCTGCCCTTTGCACTTCGGCAGAGGTGGTTTTGAGCATAGGGCCCTATCAACACCTGAAAAGACATTACCAAGAATGAGAAGATGCCATTAGGGTTTGCTATCAATCATTTCACTGATCCCTGGAGATGATAGATACTTATAGTGAGTTAGAACACATAAATTACAGAAGACAAAAGTTATTGCGCACATATTGCATGCAGACTAAAACAGAGACTTTGTATTAATTATTTCATTTAATCATCATCCTGATCTATAAGGTATATTTTATTAGTATACCCATTTGACATCCATGGAAACAAGAGCCTGGGAAATCTCATCAGTGGGTCCAAAGACATGCATAGCCAATCTATGATAAGAAATGAGACCTCATCTGATTTCACAGTTCATGCTTTCTACCACTTTGCTATGCTTTTTTTTTTATTTTTTAATGAAAGCAACTTTCAGTCCCATCATGAAAGCAGGGAGATACACACACACACACACACACACACACACACACACACTACCATCTTCTCCTTGCTTAGAAGCAAGGTTAAATTCATGTGGATCTATTTCTGGGTTCTTTCCTCTGTTCCATTCATCTGTTTGTCAGTTCTTTAGCCAACACTACAGTGTCTTGACTAATGTAGTTTTATATGAAGTCTTCAAGCTGAATCTTTCAACTTTGTTCTCTCCTTTAATAATGTGTCAGTCTCTGAGTTTTTAACTCTACAAATAGAGCTTTAAATTATTTTGTCAATGTCCATAAAATAACTTGCAAAAATCTTCTTGAGCTGGGAGCAAATCTACAGATTAATTGGTGAAGAACTGACATCTTGAGAAAATTGAGTCTTTCAGCCTATGATCATGGATTATGGTTCCATTTATTTAGTTCTTTTATTTTGTTCACCAATTTTTTTTAACTTTTCTTCAGATATATCTTCTGTACAGTTCATTAGATTAATACCTAAATATTTCTTTTGAGGAAGGATGCAAACATTATTTTTTTATGTTGAATTTCACTTGTTCATTGATGGTATATAGGAAAAGCTGATGGCCAGGATGCAAAAGAAAAAGAAACCCTTATATAGTGTTGGTGGGAATGTAAATTAACATAACCACTGTGGAAATAAGTTTGGAGATTCCTCACAAAACAACAACAACAAATTGGAATACCATATCATCCAGTGGTACCATTCCTTGGCATCTACCCAAAGTTGACATATTATAGAGATATCTGTATACCCATATTTATCACAAGACAATTCACAACAGTCAAGTTATAGAATAAGCCCAGATGCTCATCATTGAGTGAATGGATAAATAAAATGTGGTGTATATGTACACTATGAAGTTTTATTCAGCCATAAAGAAGAACAAACTCATGTCATTTGAAGGGAAATGGATGAAACTGGAAGCCATTGGGTTAAAAAAATAATAATCCAGATTCAGAAAGAGAAGTATTGTACATTTTCTCTCATGTAGAATCTGGGGGTGGGGGAGAACACAATAGTAAGGGAAGCTAGTAAAGAAGAGGATGGGGTTGGGGAGGGAAGGGTAAGGGGTAGTAATGAGACGTGGATTTGATCAAAGTATGTACATGCTCATACCAATATGGCACAATGAAACCGATCAATCTGTATAATCAAAAGGGAAATATTAAAAAATATCTGTGTGCTATTATTGTGATAGTATTAAAAGATATGACCATTAAGTGATTAGACCCTGAGGTCTCATCCCTCTTGAATGGGATTAGTAGCCCCTACAACAGGGCTTGACTAAGAGAGTTCATCATATTATCCCATCTGCCTTCTTCCATGTGAGGACACAGGATCTTCCCCTCTGGAGGAAGCAGCCTTCAAGGCATCCTCTTGGAATGGGAGACTTGACCTTCATAAGGCAGTGAATCTGCTGATGCCTTGTCCTTGGACTTCTCAGCTTCCAGAGCTGTGAGAAAAGGAGTATATGAATATAAATGACTGATCTGCAGTACCTTGTTACAGCAGCAGGAAATGGACTAAAACTACAACATATACTTGAAGTTTGTTTTTAATTCACTCTGACAATCTGTCTTTAAATTGGTGCCTTTAAACCATTGATATTGAAAAAGACACTGATATATTTTAATTGCTATCTACAACATGTATATTTTATTTCAATTTGTTGCTTTTTTTTTCTTTATTTCTATTTTTAAATTTCCTTTCTTTCTTCCTTTTGTGGTTCTAATTGAGAATTTTATGTAATTACATTTTGGCTTCTTTCTAAATGCACTAGTTATACTTTTGTTTTGTTTTTAAATTAGTGGTTATGTTACAATTTGCAATATATTTCCAACTAATCGAGGGCAATTTTCAAAGAACAGTACACCTCTTCGTAGGTAGAGTGAGAACCTTATAATAAGAAAATAATTCTAATCTTTCCATCTGGACTGTGTATCTTTGTTGTCATTCATTTCACTTATTGATAAAAATGTATACATATATGTATATACACAAGTAGATACATAAGTATATAGCATGTGCACATACGTGGTCAAATAATAGTTGCTATTACATTGAAATTGTCATCTGTTAGAGCAATTAAGAATAATCAAAACAAGAGTTGTTATTTTACTTTAATGTTCTTTTCTTTTTCTTTTTTTTCAACGTGCTGAACCTCAGTCACAATGAGTAAGACGGCCTTTAGTGTTCTTTATTTGAAGGTATTCCTTTCTCTAAGAAGATTGAAGATTCAAGTTTCTACTTACATTATTTTTCTTCTCTAAAAATAACTTCTTGTAACATTTCTTGCAAGGCATATCTACTGGCAACAAATTCAATCAAGTTTGATTTGTCCTAGAAAGTCTTTATTTCTCCTTTACTTTTGAAGGATAATTTTCTAATGGTATAGAATTCTACTTTGGAGTCAGTCATTTTTTTTTTTTTTTTTTGCTCTAAACACTTTAAATACTTTAATCTTCCTGCCTGTGTGGTTTCTGAGGATAAATTAAATGTAATTCTTGTCTTTGTTTCTGTAAAGATAAAGTGTTTTATTCCTCTAGCTTCTTTCAGGATTTTTCTTTTAAAAATGTTTCACATATTTTCTCTTTTATTTCTCACATCCGAGACTTATTAAGGCATAATAAACAAATAAGACAGTTTATAGCATACAATAGGATATCTTGGCATATATATAAATGCTGAAAATTAAATCAAACTAATTACATATCTATCTACATAGTTATGTAGAGACAACATTTAAAATTTCATATTTCAGCAATTTTCAAGTATAAAATGTATTGTTGGCTATAATCATTATACTTTAAAGTGGATCTCCAGAAATTATACATCCAGTCTATCTGAAATTTTGTGCCCTTTAACTTACATTGCTCCAGCCTCGACAATCACAATATTTTTAGACTCTATACGAAAGGTTACACAGCACTTGTCTTTCTATGCCTGGATTACTTCACTATGCAGAACATCCTCCAGCTTCCCTAGTGTGGTCTTTTTCTGAGTCTGGATACCATTCCCTATGTGTGCACATATAATAAATATATGTATAAAGCCATATTTATATGTGTATGTGCATATATAAAAGTATATATGTGTGTGTATCACATTTTATTTATCCATTCATCTATGAATGGATGCTTAGATTGACACAATGTCTTGTTTATCAGGAATATTTGCAATAGATATGAGAGTAAAGATATTCACATATTGTTTTCATTTTCTTTGAATATATATCCAGAAGTAGAATTGCTGGATTATATGTTAATTCTATTTTTAATTTTTATACCTAGCTCCATAATATTTCCCATAATAGCTATACTGATTTCCATCTCCACTGGCATTATGTAAGTTTTCTTTTTTCTCTACCCTTATCACTTATCTTTTGTGATTTTAATAATAGTCATTTTGACACATGTAAAATAACAATTTATTGTGGATTTAATTTCCCCAGTTGCCAGTGACCTTAAGTATTTTTCATACACCTATTGTCCCTGTGTATGTCTTATTTTGAGAAATAGCTATACAGGTCTTTTGCTTGGCTTTAAAATTGTGTTGTTCATTTAACTTATTTAACTTTCTGTGTTTTGAAAATTATGGGGGTTTTGGGGTATTTATTCTGTTTTTTGTTATTCTCTGAGTTTCCTGGTTCTAAGATTTGATGTCTGACATAAATTGTTATTATTACTGCTGTTACTATTAATTGTTGCTATTATTGTTTCAAATATTTCCTTTCTTCCTGTTCTGGAATTCTGATGGTTAATGTGTTATGTTTTTTAGTTGTCCTGCAGTTTCTGAATATTCTGTTCTATTTTTTTTTCCCCATCTGCTGACTGGTCTTCAGTTTTGAAGATTCCCATTATTATACTCTCAAGCTCACAGATTATTTTCCTCAGCCTTTGTAATCCACTGATAACGCAGTCCTCATTTTCAGTGATTTTTATTGTTAGCTTTTCTTTTTTGGTTCCTTCTTGGGATTTCCATCACTCTGCTAACATTGTCCCTGTGTGCCTACATGTTGTCTATTTTATCTGTTACTCTATCCACTAGAGCCCTTAGAATATTAATTATTGGTGTTTTGAATTCCCATTTTGATCATTCCAACATCTTTGCCATGCCTAGGTTTGAAACTTGGTCTTTCTCTTCAAATTGTATTTTATGTACTTTAGTATACATTGTAATTTTTAATCCATAGCATGGCATTACATAATGAGGAAGAAAGATCTTCTGAATGTAAACATTTAGTGATGTAGTGGCAACTTGTAATAGGAAGGGAAGCATTCTATTGTACTGTGATCCAGCCTTAATCTTTTAGGGTGCCAATGCCTCTGGAATATGACATAAACTACTCCCTGGCACCTTCTACCTTCCTCAGGTGGGACAGGGTGGCTGGGACTAGTCATCCAGTTTAATTAGGCTCTGATAAAACCTTAGCAGGTTCAATGGTTTTTCTCAAGACCAGCCTCATTAAGAAGAACAGAATGCTATGATGTATTAAAAAATGTTTCATTTTCCTTTCTTTCTGCCAGAAGCATATGAGGATTTTCTTCGACTATTTACTGTGAGAACCTGATGGAACTACTGGAGGTAAAACTCCCTGAATCCGGGGTGGGGCAGAGGTGTGCTATGATTGGATCCTTCTGGTGTTTAAAATTTCAGACTTGTTACACTGTCACTCGAGCAGTTTATTAGTTTTACTTTCCTACCTCATTACTAGTTCCCATAGTGGTTTCTCTGGTCACTCCTTGTAGTGTCATTTCTTAACACCAAAAACCTTCTTAGCATACTGAGAAGGCTCCAAAAATGATATGAAAGGAGGTAAACACTAGAGATAGATGTGTTCATATTAACTCAACAAGAAGTCTCTCTGGAAAAAAAAATGCATTCAGACAGATGAAATTTAGTCTTCTTTCCAAGTTCTAGCCAGTGTCTAGAACATGTCACCATGGGAGAAAGGGAAGAGAGATGACTATACAAAGAGTGAAATTTGGGAGCAATAAAGAATATTCTTGCTCAAGGGTTAGTATCCATGAAAAGTTTTAATACTTAGGCCATCAGCATCACAGAGGGATACAAATAAACACAAAAGCATACCAAAGGGATATTTGCATTTTTATGCAAAGAATTTGATAATGATGTCACAGAGAAATGTTAACTAATTTCATTTTTAATTAGTTTCCAGGTACAGGAGAATTAAAAGTGGTTATATTTAGAACTTATTTAATTAAAATGGATAAACTATATTTCAAGTGCATAATATAGATAATCTCACTAAGTTCTACTCTTGGCTATACTACCGATTTAATTAATAGGAAGAGTTGTAGCATATTAATGAGGAAAAAAATTCTTCACCATCTCCCTTTACTGTGAGTGCAAAAAAACACTCTGAGTTCTGAGTAAGTGGATAGTTGATATTAAAGGCAGGAAATGTTTATTATTCAGTACAGTAGGCTGCAGTGACATTTCTTATCATTTCAGCAGAACTGTGCCAGAGGGTCTGTAAATAGTATTTGCCAAAGGCAATTTTACACATTCATAATATTCTTTGATGTCTAGGCTAGGCCCAGCTGACAGAGCCCCTGAGGCTATCTTTCTGCATCTGGCAGCCTGATAAACCCGGTGTGGGGGATTATGGAGAAACAAAACAAACCCAGAGAATTGAGTTTAGTAATTTCTGAATTAAATTCTCCTTCAGAAAGCCAATGGGCAGCAGGCAGCGGCCATTTAATAAGTGGTTATTGAGTGAGGGGAAGACAACTCACATCAAGGTCATGGAGAATGCTCTCAAGAGGGAAACCTGACCTTCAGGAAGCATTCTGGGCACATGTGATTTATTGCTTCTGCTTAGGAGAGGAGAGTGAAACCCCACATTCTCAGCAATGCGGTTAATATTTAGTAATGGATTAGTACTTACTCTATTTACCAGTCAAAAGGACTTTTTGAGCATTTGCTCTTAAACATGGGGAACAACAAACCTGTAAGGTCAGTGAGAAAACTGAGTCCCAAATAAATTAACCTAGAGTACAAAGCTAGTAAGTGGTAGAACATTTTAAATGACACTAAATTCCTATCATTTATTAGCATCTGTCCATCAAAGGATTCTACACTTCTGTTTTCTTAAAATGCATCATTTTCTGAAGTTATTATAGTTCCATATCTGGGTTTTTATTTAAGTTTTTATATCCATGTTTATTACCTGTCTCTTAGTAGTAGAATGCAAGTTTCATGATGATCTGGCTTTGTGTTATTTTCTGCTTTCTTTACAACACTGAGTCCTAACTGGAACAGAACAGGCAGTCATCAAATGCTTACTGAACCCGTTAATTAATGACATAACAATGTGTTTCTGAACGTGTTCGTGTTCATAGAGGCAAAATGTGTGTTCTATCTTTTCTGAATCATAAATTAGTAACACAGATATGAAACTGAATTCTCTAAAGAGAGGCAAAATCTCTATATTGTACTCTTCATCAATGCCAGTATTTTGATTTTTTTACTTTATCAACAATCCTGGTGAAGAAAATTGCCTTATAGACAAGATTTCTAACACACTGACAGTGTGGGATGGTGGTGAAACGCGCACTTTGGAGACAGATGTGAACTCAATTCCCAGCTCACTTACTTCTTTCTTCTGTGACTTTGTGCTTGTTACATTCTGTTACTTAGTTGAGTCCTACATTTTTTTCCCCCTTGTGTGTCATGGAATTTCAAAAATTCCGCCTTTCTTATCCTAGAAACTTAAGCAGGATGACAGTGACTTATAGTCTTATCTTCTATGATTTATTTTCTATTCCTCTACCCATTAGTCATTTTAAAAATTCCACTGGGCCAGGTGTGGTGGTGCACACCTGTAATCCCAGCTACTCAGGAGACTGAGGTAGAAGGATTGCAAGTTTAAAACCAACCTGGACAACTTAGTGAGGCACTATCTAAAAAAATATATATAGATATAGATATAGATATAGATACATAGATAGATAGACAGATAGATAGATAGATATAGATATAGATATAGATTGAGAGACTAGCTCAGTGGTAGAGTATTCCTAGGTTCATTTACTCCTCTCAAAAGTCCTTACATGACTTTCATGCTAAGTCTAGATTTTATTTTGGATGACATCCAGTCTGGCATATAAATGATTCTCTCCTCTGATACCCTTTATCTAGTCAAAGTACCACCCCTTGCACAGTCTCATGATCTGTCCTACAGAATGCTCTACTCTCTAGTCACTTTGTTCAGTCAGGCACAACGTTCTCCCATATGTACCAATAATCTTACTCCCACCTGTTTGTTTTACCTAACTCTGTTTTCAAAAATTCACCCCATATCCTGGCCCCTCCTGGCCCATCATCTCTGTTGATTTGCTTAGTATTTGTTAGCATCTTCATAAACCCATGGCACTCATTTCTTTTCCCCCCTGCTACCACTTTATAAAAATCTACATTGTTAGTGCTGTGTGAGTTAAATTGACTTCTTGAACAAAATTTCCTGTACTGGTTGGATTTTCTTTCCACTAGATCTTTCTGTGTTGGACACAAAAATACATAGCAAGCTAATGATGGACTTATAGCTACCTCTACTGCTCCGTACAATTCATGACTTTATAATGAGAAGTAATTATTCTCTGTTAGTGTGAAGGATGGCTTCATGTGCTGTCCAGACACTCTTCCAGAAATGATGAACCCAGACCCATAGCTACTGAGACTGCAGTGAACTGAGAGCCTTGACCCATAGACTGCTTTAGAGATTGTTTCTACAAAAGAGTCACCTCATCTACTGCTATGGCCTGCTTTCTCGGTTGGCAGTAGCCCGGACAGGTTTCTAGGAGATCATGACAGCCCAACAGCCTTGCTCCACTCTGAGTAATTCTGAAGGGTGTTCCATGCTTCAAAGCCACTTGTGGCCTCCACTAAAATGTCATGGCAACTCAAACTCTGTGTCCTCCTTCTTTTTAGCAGTTGCCAAGACCAAAATCACTCTCTTAAAAAAAAAAAAAAATGTCCTTTTCTCTGAACTCCTCAGATTTGTTGTCCAGAGAGTCCCAACAGTGGCACTCCCTAAACATGCCATATATAAATAGATAGATAGATAGATAGATTTTTATGAGAGGAAGATGAGATATAAATGAAAGTAATAGGCAGAGAGATCATCAAAAGAGAGTCTCACCTGGAATCAGTGAACTTTATGTTTGCATGCCATGAAAATCTTTGTTTTGTTTTGTTGGATTATAGTTCCCTGGTAGGCGTTGCTCGGCATTATCTTTTTATTCTTAGCATCCCTGTGAATGTACATGTTCGTCACTGTCTTTAAAAACAATATGTAGAAATGTGTGACAGGAGGAAAATTAAAATTAGAATTGTGGTTGAATTGCACAGTTAGGGCAAATGAAATGGGGACACGTGGCTAGGCCTTTCCTTGTTATAGAAGTCAATCTCCAGCCTCAAGGAGAGCTGATCCTGTGATTTATTGTATCTAAGAATAAGCAGGCAATGTGTTAGACTTGCCTAAAAATGCTCTCTTATGTGTTTTTATAATCCCAAACTTGAGTGCTCAAAATGTCCAGAAATAGGAAGAGAATGCCATTTCTTTTATCTGAGACTTAAATATCTGTACATAAAGGAAAAAAAAAAAACAGCAGAGTGCATCATTATACATTTGGCTTCTTTGTGAAATTGACAGTATGCAGTCTCTTTAGCAGTGCCAGCTAATTGGCTCTGTTCTGCCAATAGATGCAAGGCCAGCGATCAGGCTCTTCAGTTTTATAAACACTTAGAAATACCCACTTCAATTGCCTAGTTCCCTAAAAACCATCTTTGCAAAGACGAACACCTTCAGTGGTGGTGAGAGCATTTCAACCCCTTGAAAATAGCAGCAGAGATGTTTTTCTCTTACTTTTCTTCCCCAATGAATATTCAGCCTCTTTTTCTTGAAAAAAAAGAACAAATCAAGCACAAAATTTTCATTTCTCAACTTCGCATTAGTGGCAATGGTGGGTCGGAACATGTCTTTGGGGGCAGCCTTTATGCTTGTTTTTCTTCCTGCAGTAGACCAAAAAAATACCCCTGAGATTTAATTATCTTTCTATATTATTTTTCACTACAAAGCCACTTACTCTTTTATTGTGTTGCTTTGTTGAAAAAAATTCTTTAGTAGATGCCTTTGTTTTTTTTCCTAATGGTAAAGGCAGTATAACTTCAAAGATGGAGTGTTCTAGCTTTCTTTCTTGTCTTTGACAAAAGGGGCTGAGTGTTTTCAATAGTTTCAAGGTGACATGAAGGCGTGGGATCAGGAGTGGTATAGAAAAGGTCCAGAACAAGAAATTTGGAGTACTGCTCCTTCAGTTGTCCTGTATAATCACTTCTGTTCTTAGGCCTATTTTGGTTTCTGGTGACATAAAATGCATGCATGCATTTAGATTATTCAGAAGTGTTGCTTTTCCACAAAATACAAGTTGTCTCATAGACTTCACATAGAATTAGAATCAAAATGGATAGTAAAGTTAAGCTGATGAGCTGGACTGGGTGGCATAGGCCTATAATTCCAGTGGCTCAGGATCCTGAAGAAGAAGGATTACAAATTTGAGGTCAGCTTGGGCAATAGAGAGAGAGAGTATCTCAAAATAAATAAATAAACAAACAAACATGAGTGAACAAGGAATATATAGCTCAGTGGTTGAATGTCTAGTGTGTGTGATGCGCTGGGTTTCATTCCCCAGGACAATCAATCAACCAATCAATCAATTAATAAAACTAGGATGTAACTCACAGAGTAGTTCTTCACTCTTGGGTTCAATTCCAAGTACTAGGGGAAAAAAAGTTGATGACAGGGACTATAACATATAAGGGAGTTAGTAATTTTCCTTCTTGATCTTTTATTTGTGCTTCTCTCTGTAAAATTTTTCTTGTTATTTTCAATTTTCGCCTCTTTCACCACGTTACTGTTTCGCAGTGCAACTGGTGGTAAGTAAGTATCAAACATGGTCAGAGCTATAATCTGTTGGTGACCCTCAGAATTTCTTATGCTGAAATTCTAACCCACAAGTTGATGGTATTTGGAGAGGTGACTGGGAACTGAGTGGCTCCTGAGCTTTCATGATTTAGATTAGTGTCCTTATAGAAGAGATTCTTGAAAGTTGCCTTGGCCTTACCCATGTGAGAACACAGTAAGAAGCGCCATCTGTGAACAACCAGAAATAGACTGACCAGACAGCAAATCACAAGCAGTACCTTGATCTTGGACTTCCAGCTTCCAGGACTGTGAGAAAAAAATGTCTGAGTTCAAAGCCACCCCAGTTTTATGGCATTTTGTCATGGCAGCCTGAATAGGCAACTAGAATTTTTATGTTACTGCTTTGCCAGACTGAGATTCTCATCTCTTCTCGATTTTAAACGTCCAGGAAGACTCTTGGTTGGCACGTTGTGAAGAGTCTACTGTCTGTCTATTGTCTACACATTCTGTCCAGGAGGCAGAGTCAAGCTGTCTCCTGGAAAATATAATTTCAATCATGTGGCTAAGAAGATGAAGCACAAAGAAAAATAACCAGGATTATTACCCAAGAATTATGGAAGGGAGAAGTGAGGCTGAGAAAAATTAGTAAGTATTTATATTATTACATATCATGATTGTGACTTATTAAAATCAGAAAAACAGGGAAAGAAATATTGAAGAATAAATCTAAATAATTGAATTTGTTAGTTTGAACAATATTTGTTTGAACTTGGCAACAGCTCTTCAAGGAAGGCATCCAGATACATATACAATCGTTCTTTAATTCATTCCATATTCCCTCTTTTCATTCATTTATTCATCTATCCACTCACCTATATGGAAAGATTTTTCATTTATTTATGTAAGGGATACAGAATTAGAAGAAGGTAGGAGCAGTTTGACAAGAAATGTAAACAGAACAAATCTCAAGAATAATTCATGTGTTGAGCAGGGTGGGCTAGATGCTAATACACACACGCACACACACACACACAAGCATTGTCTTAAAACTAAAACTCTATTCTCATATACAATCCATTTAATTTGAGTACAGAAAAAGAGTTCTATTTCTTGCAGATACTTAGGAAGTTAGACTTTTTCTTTTGATAACACCTGCCATTCCCCAAATCCTTGGAATATTTTGCTGGATCTCTTTTCACTGATAAGAAAAGAGAGAATGAGAGAATCTAATAAGAGAAGTTTCAAAGACCAGATCTAGAAATGGTATTCTTTTCCTTCTCCCACATTTCCTTGCTCAGAATATGGAAGCATCTGAGTCCTAGGGGACTACAATATGGAATCTTCTAGAACCCCTAGGCAGAAAAAAGATGAGCACCCTGGGCAAGAGAGGTCCTACTCTGGGCCTGGTCTTTTAGATACTTGTAACTTTCTCCAGGTGCACAACTTCCTACATAAAATGAGGATATGAGGTTATGGTCTAAGGATGCCTGGGAAACTGGAATTCTCTGGGGAAAAAGAAAGTCCTTGGGATCATTTCCAGGAAATCTTGCTATTCTTTGGATTCATCTTCCTAAAGGCTAAAGGGGCTTCCAGTATATCCATCCCAGGCCTCTATGGCAGCCAAGGGCTGGTTGTTTGTAAGGAATTTGAGCAAAAATTTCATAGACAGGCTGGGTAAACATGCCATTGATGTGCTGCATGTTTCTGGAAGTAGGTGCAGAAAAGGAAGACCCTGAGAGATGGGTGGGGCCTGGTCCCAAGTCTACACATGTTGCTGTTTTCTTGCATAGAACTCTGAGGGGCCTAACAATTCTAAATTGAAGCTGTGTTTTGCATATTGTCATGAATGTATTTAACAATGTGGAAAGTTAGAATATATTTTAATTATTAGGTTGTCTGCATGATTCATAACTCTTATCATGGAGATGTGTTTTATGTCAGTCTGCACCAGTATACTTTCTCTGGACCCCCCCAAATAATAAAGATACTCTCTGCATGGAGCTTATGCAGTCTCTGCCACAGTGGACAGCTGGTGGGGCTCTTTGATCCATCCTCCATGCTTCTAAAGAAAAGAAAGCTGTAAATAGCTAGCTTCCAATAGACAAAATGAAAATGCTATTGCAATATTTTATCAAGCTTTATGGAAATTGACCACTTCTGTTTGTATCACCCTAAACACCTTCAAACTCTATAAAGCAACTCATAAAACCTCTAGTCCAATTTTAAGTAACCTTTATCAAACTCATAGTATGTGCTGGACACTAAGGTAACAAACTGCATTTGGTATACAATTTAATTTATATTAACTAAGTATTGTTGCCACTTGACAGATCAGAAAACACAAGATGAAGAAGGAAGGAGCCCATCTAGAATCTAGATGCAGGTTCACCTTGATTAAAATGTTGTGTTTTGGGGCTGGGGTTGTGGCTCAGTGGTAGAGTACGTGCCTAGCACTGGTTGTCTCAGGAAACAACCAGTGAGGCACTGAATTTGATGTTTAGCACCACATATAAATAAATAATTAATTAATTAAAAATAAGGGCCCATTGACAGCTAAAAAAATATTAAAAACAAAACAAAACAAAAACAGTTGTGGTTTTTTCCAGCAGTGGTATACCACTATCTTGGATGGGGATGCATCTTAGGTATCTGGAAGTCAAGTGCCCTTGATGCTCATTTTGATTTTTGAATAATGTCTTTCATAACCCAGTCAAGTGGTTGATCTACCTGTGTAGGTACACTTTCGGGGATGAGTTCTCTGTATATTCATATACTAGGAATATCAGCATTTTATTGCAATGTTATTTAGCTTATGAAGTATGACACATTTACGCTTTGTGTTCTGATACCAAACAAAAACAAACACTGATGACAGTGCAGCTAAGTGACCAGAATTTGAACATAAACAAGAATCCACCTTCTCAGCATTATCAGTATCTTGATATCACAGAGTTAGTGGATCATTACACAAGTATCAAGTTGGGGAAAACAACCACATTCAAAATATGAAGATTCAAACTTGTCTCTGTGTTCATTTTCTTGTGCAGGTTGGAGGAATTAGAAATAGTGGAGCTGAGTAGGAAGAGGGGTGTTTCTTTTTTTTTTTCTTTTTTTCCCTTCCCAACCTGTGGCCTCAAACCAGCTCTTTATGGAGTGTGTGTGTGTGAGCTATGATAAATAGTACAAAGTTCTTATTTATTATCTATACTGAGTCACTTTGAGAATAATAAGGGGTGCTATTGATAATTTAGGTATAAGCTGAACTAGTTCCGGGTAATGTAGACCATCTTCATCTTAGTCATGAATAAAAACAAATTTTGTTTTGTCTTTGAACAGGATGTTCATTCCTATGACATTTTCAAATAGGCAAAATATAGGGACAGAACACAGATTAGTAAATGCCAGAGGCTGAAGGTGGGGTGAGAGATGACAACAAATAATAGAGGATGTTTGGTGATGATGCCATTTTTCTGTACCTTGACAGGGCAGCTGCTACCTGACTGTATGACTTGCTCATTAGAGTACCTAACACTAGGCATCAAAAGTGGGTTTTACCGAGTGTAAATTACACATTATTTTTTTTTTAAATAGCAGAGTTTTTGGATTCGATAACAACACTAGCAGGAACCTAAATTTAGAAAGAGGCTTTCTTTTTATTACTAAATTATTTATTTATTCTAATTTTTATAGAAAATGAAAGAAAGAGGCGTTCTTTGTTTATTTTGAATATATAGGAAAAATAAAAAGAGGATATGTTGTCTCAGAAAAGCAAAACAACCATTTGATCACCTCATGACAAAGTTAGGAAAACAATACCATTCAACAGTCATTCTAAAGGACTAGAAACTGAAAAAAGGTGTTTTCTTTCACCTGTTGTCACACACCACATCTGCTAGGGATAATTAAGGATGAATCACCTGCTTGGTTGAAGACAGCAGTGGGGCTCAGTAAGACAGGACTGAGGATGTGCCTGGTCCTGGTGTGGCTACAGTAAAACCCAGGAATGAATGGGGCTTGGGCAGGGAGTGCTCAGCTAACTACTGTGACAAATCTGATTTGTTTACAACAATATTTGACACTTTCCCAAAGTAATATCATGAATATTTGGGGGACTGCTTCTAATAGCTGACTAAGTAGGAATAAAAGGTAGTTAAAATGTGTTCTATTCATATGAACATGACTATATGGGTATTCCCAGATTGTAGAGGTAAGCAAATTTTGAGTTTCATAATGCATGAATTGTATTGCATAGGAACATCTTCATTACTTTGTAAAATATGTCTTTAATAGTTCATACTATTTTCATATTAGCAATATTACTGCTTAGTTTGTTTTTTTGTGGCTATAACTAAATACTTGAAACTACATAGTTTACAAAGCACAGAAATTTCTCTCTTATAGTTCCAGAGGCTGATAGGTCCAAGAGTATGGTTCTGGCACATGTTTGGTATCTGGTAAAGCCCTTCTTGCTGCATCATAAATAGCAGAGGGCATAACATAATAAGATGAAGCAATGTCTCCTCTTCTTATAAAGCTACTGGTGCCACCATGGGGGCCCTGCACTCATGAGCTCATTTAATCTAGCAACATGTCAAGACCCTACCCACAACTACCATTAGCATGAATTTGGGGATTAAGTTTCCAACATGTGAAGTTCAGGGGAACACATTCAAGCTTTATCAGGGACTGTTCAATTTAAGCATCACTAAGCTCCCCAGGACCTTAAAATATACTTGTACATCACCAGCACTGGTTCAATTTTGGTCCACAATTGCTTTATCATGTTTCATGTTTTACATTTCTTTTCATTTCAAAATAAATACATTTTTAAATTTTTCCAGAGTGCACTGAGATCTCCAAGATTCATTACAGCTCAAAAGTTCAAGGATCCTAAAATTAAATTTGTTCTTAAAAGTTCCAACCCTCCTAGTGACATTATTGATATTAATGTAAAGTGATTCACACAGCATTGAGAAGGACTTCAAATCCAGACCCTGTCCCTCACAGTGGGAATTGAATTACTATTTACACCTACGTATAGTATTTTCCCACAGGTGTAGGGTGGTCAGAAGAACAATATACAGGGGTCAAATGAGAAACCTATTTTGAGAAATTATACCTGCATGTAATACATAGTAGGCCTTCAGTATACATCAACTGTTTGGTGCAAGACTGGAAACAAAGATTTCATTACAATATGCTTCCTGACACCTAAAACCAGGAAGGATAAGTTATCCCTACAGACAAGACCCCCAGACAAACCACCCTTCCTACCACAGAGACCATTGGTACAGTGCCTACTCATCCCTGCATAGAGAGCTTCTGTTCCTTGTCAGTCTGTCATTATCCAAAAAACCAGTCACATCTTCTCATGGGAATGAGGGTATACCAGGCTGCTGTTACCACAAAGTCTGAATCCCAGAGCCCAATTGCTCACTCTGTTACTGAGTTTAAGTTCCTGTGTATGCTTTTGCATGGCATGTCATGTCCTCCTGACCTGGGGGATGAGTGACCAATCAACAAGGTTTTTCTGACCTCACCTATGTCAAGAGTCCCAAATTCAGCCTTCCCTCAAGCAGCGTAAAGAGGAGGCAATAAAAGTAGTCATTTTGGAAATTGACTACTAGCAACACCAGCAGTACTATTAAGTAATACTGCTAGCCCTCGCGAATACTCAAAATCCTTAATTGAGAAAGATAAGTAACTGTACACCAGGATTCAGCACTGAGACAGATTAATGTAACTCCCTGTGGACTTATGCTTCAAAGCTTCACAATGCTATGATTTTGATTCCTACACAAGAGATTAACAAAACACTATGGTTTACACGGAGCTGTCTATAGCATAGGAATAAATTAGCAGATTCACTGAAGGATTGGTAAATTCATCATCCCTAAAGACTGTTGGGGAAAGCCTAACATAGAACTGGAGTTTCTTCCCCGAATCTTGAGTACTTATTAAAGAATATGTATGAGGATTTGAGTGAGTATATATAACCTATCTAGGGATTTTTGCACATCCACTAACTAAATTAAGCTCAAGTCCAGCTGAGTAGAGATGAGAACTGTAATAACTATAGAAGTCCAGGGAAACTGGAGAGGAGGTGTGCCTCCAATGTATACACAGCCCCAATATTCTCAGCCCTACCAGCTATGAATGCTAAGGATATCATATAATAGCACTCATAAATCATATTATACTGACATGGTCCTTGTTCCATTAGCTCTGGTCCACCACAAAATCCCTAGTAAAGTGGCTTCATGGTCCCCAGAGGGGTATTTTTACATGATTTTATTCTTCTCTAATATCATTGCACAGTTTTCCTTGGTCAGTTAGTGCCTCCCTGTTACCATGGCTATTGTAGCCATCTACTCCTTCATTAATGTACAGTCCAAAATTACTAACTTCTGTATTTCCAAACTTTAGTGGTGTAGTGCTGAAAATAGCCTTACATTCTTTGCCTTCATCCTTTTGTGGAATTGTGGTGACTTCTGCAGAAAAACAAGGGTTTTCTCCTTTGTCCTTATTTGCTTGTGACCATCATTCAAACCACAGGCCTGGACATCTTGTGCACCGCCCTTCACCACCCTTCACTGTTGCCTCCCTCTTGGTAAAGATTGGCCCTCGTGTCCTTCTCATATTGACAAAAGGGCCCTGAGCGAGCCAAGTTAAAAATGTCCACCTATTCATTTTATTAGGCATGCACACAGACATGTCTGAAATGACAATAAACCTCAGGTCAGGATCCTTATAACCTAAGATGTGGGAGAGTCAGAAAGCTCCACAGTCAGGGTCTTCTTGTTGGTGGCCATTCTTTGATTCACTCGTTCCTTCTCTCAGTAACTGTAGGGTGAATTGTTTCTTTGTAAGAAGCACTTTTTAAGCACTGGAAAATAACAGTGAGCAAAACAGACCTGATACTTATGTTTAAGTAATCTGCAGTCCAGGAAAATGTGTCTGAGAATGGCGGTTTCAGGCTTAGGGAAAGGATTTATCAAAAATAAAGAAATTCAGACCCACTCTTGCTTATTGAAACAAAATCTCTCTAGTAAGGGAAGGAACTGAGCTGGGAAGTCAGGCTTTATTATTGGAGAAAGAAGGATTGTTGAAAAGACTGGAATTTTATAGTTACTGGACTCTTGCCCAGAAAAGCCAATCTGGTCCGATAGCAGACATGGGCCGATGTCGAAGAAGAAACTTGGGTCAGTCAAGTAAGTAGATGGGGCTGTCCAGAAGCTTCCCCATAGTCCAATCTGAGGTCTACTCTGACCTCAAAGTGAAGCAGGCCTTCGTTAGCCTTGGTAAGTGTATCCCAATTGTCCAGTGCCTGCATCTTAAGAAAAGGTCACTGAGAAGATGACATGAAATTTAGTCAATCAATACACAGACATTTTCCCACTGCCCTCTGTGGTGACTGTCAGATTCTCTAGGTTGGGGAGTCTGAGACCTTCTGATTAGACCAATCAGAGGAAGAGGAGCCCTAAGGAGCCCCCCACCCGCTCCGCACGGACATGCTTCTGCCTTTACCACTTCACCAGCCTGAAGCCCTGGCTGCCTCTCAGACAAGACACCTGACTGATTTTTCTATCACTCTTTAATAGTTAATCCCCACCTTGCCTGTTAAAATATTTCAGCAACTCCCTCAGGCCAAATAAATCTGAGTAAGTTTAAATTAGATGCCTCAGCAACATCAGTCATTCAAAAAGCTTCCAGACAGAGCAACCATGCCAGCTCCCTCATTATAGATGGAGGGTCTTGAATGAAACCCCTTAATGGGCTTTCTTCCTGACTCAGGGGCAGAATGGGATACACATTTGTATTACAACTCTGTGAGAATTTTTTTTTGCAGCCTCTAGGAAGGACCCATTTTATATTAACACGAAGCCGCACCATTTCTCAACCCAGCTGTAAAATTCTTCTTTTAGCAGAATGCTGTTGGCAATGCAGAAATCTGATCACATCACTTTTGTGTTAAAATACATTCAAGAACTCTTATCACCTCCTGAGTGGTGCCTTAGCTTCCCTCACTAGTATGCAGACTTTACTACAATTGAGTCAGACACACCTTTCCCAGTCTCACCGGTGCCACACACCCCAAGAACTTTTGTGCCTTCAGCCAAACAGGTCCATGAGCTATTTTTCAGGATATACAGCCTGAATACTGATCCACATCTGGACTCGCGTCTATGTGTCTATGGAGAACACCTTCTGTGCTTCCAACTCTGATTATTAAAAATTTCCCCATTCTTCACAAGCTTTCTTCTGTACTGCCTCCTCTGTTATGTCTTGTCACATCTGAGCATGGGCAGACAATCTTCAACCTACAAATTCTCATAATCCCAGACTTCCATCATTTAACTACAAGTATGCAAATTCCCTTTCTGCAAAGCCTTACAGTTTGGTTGTGGTAAAATTCATCTTTGTATCTCTCTGGACCAATGCCTCATGAAGAGCCTCTCAATAATACACACCACATTTCATTGGAGATAATTTACCTCTACTTTTCTCTTTTTGTGACCCTCACTCCCCTTGTTGTCTCTATTATCTCGTTTATATGCTGAGTATCCCATCCCCTATACCAGTGAGAGAGGTGATCTTTAAACAAATGCCAACCCTTTCTGTAAACTTCTGGGGAATAAAGTCTGTTTTTAGCTGGTAGGATTAGAGCATGTTTGTAAAGCACTTTGGAAGGGAAAATCTGACTGCATGAGTTAATTGCTATTATTATTAGTGATTTCCATTTATGTAGACAGTCTTAGAGAATTAACTAAGACTCACAAGAGAGCCTCTGTGGCACATTGAGAAACCTAGCTAATGGAAACTGGTGATGGAATGTTAAATGGCAAAGCCTCTTTGGGTTATGAAATTAACCCTAAGAATAATGATCTTTCGTTGTAGTCATCTGGCCAAAGTGGCAGTGGCATCTGCTTTGAAGAAGGGGAAAAACCATTTTAAAACTTTTATATCTTGAGCCAATTTTGCTGTTGCTTTCACAAAAATTAAAGCAATTAATTTAGTTTTAAGTTAGTGGCTTTGCTTTTGTAACTGTATCACTTTTTTGGTGCTAAAGCCAATTAAAAAATAAAAAATCCATCGTGATAAATTCAGGTCAGTAAACTCCTGCACTAGCCTGAGATCTTTCTGTAACTTGCCTCAGGAGGCCATTTTTTTTTGAAACTGTGCATTGAGTGACAATTTGCAAGCTGTACAGCCTCCTGTGTGCTTCCTGGGGACTCAGTGCTGAAGCAGGGGTTCAAGGCTCTTATTCATTTTCCAAAAAGACAGTTAAACAGTAGGCATCTAGATAAAAGAAATGTGGCTGAAGTAAACCATGAAAATGTGTTTTCACGTCCTTTAATGTTCCTAATATAAGAAATTTAAGCAGTCGATAACATAGCAATATTCTTTCTCAAAATATGATAATTCTTGCCAGTACCTATTTTTTTTTTCAGCAACTTAAGAGCATAAAAAATTAAAAACATAATACTTGGGGGACAACCAGAATCCAAACTGCAGAAGAATTGTGAAGAATTTAAGTTTTATGATTTTTCAAAGTACAGGCATTTGTATTAATTGCCTCTATACAAAACATTTCTGATTCCAGATTCCTCTATACCTGAAAAGTGAATTGATAAATTTAATTTATAAATATGATTTTAAAGCAGTCAATATCTCCAAAGTGTTAGAAAAAAATCATGTATCCTTTTAGGGAAAAGTCTCCCCCACCCAAATTTTTAGATAATATCAATTATTAGAGAATGCATTGTCCTTAAAATGCAAAAAGCCCAGGGCCAATTTAATCAAATATATGTGACACTTAGAGAGTTCAGTCTAAATCAATTCATATGTTAAGTTATTTGCTTACATTAATTCATTTAGCAAGTATATTCTAAATAATGTGCTGAGGACTCAGATTGGCAAGAGAAAGACAACAATGTACCCTACCCTAATAAGTTCATTTTATTTTTAACCTCAAATCTAATCTTTTTTTTTCCACAGGAGAACATTTCATTACACTTTTAAATTATTCTAAATTGACACAGCTACTTCACTTTAAATAGATTAACCTACCCTGAATCTGAGTGCTGCTTTTCTCTGAAAACACCATCATGATGTTTTCTTGCTTGTGGTGGTAGGTGGAAGACAAGCCTCATTCCTAAACACCATCATGATGTTTTCTTGCTTGTGGTGGTAGGTGGAAGACAAGCCTCATTCCTCCTTGAAGAGTCAGGAGCTGAAATGCACACAAAAGACTGTCAAAGACATCGGTTCCAACAAGGCCACCTGCTCAGGGCTCAGTGGTTTTTGTTTTTGTTAAACTGAATCTTAATCCTAACCGTAGCCTGTCCCTATCACACAAAAACTATAAGTCACATGTCATCATGATGAGGTGTATGTTAGAAGCAAGGACAGGATACAAAGACTCAAAGGAATAAATGTCCCAGGGAATGGAGTGGATTTTATCCATTAAAACAATGAACTCCAACCTCGGTGAGCCATCCTTTGAGATCTTCAGAACAATTCTTTGCAAAACTGGAAGAAAACTTGGAGCTTCATGTACGATTTTTGGCATATATATATTATATGTAATACAGAGACAATTCCCAATTCACAAATAATAGATATATCCTGGGTGTTCTTGGTTCTTTTTATTTTCAATTTATGGTGCACACAATAATAAATGGTAGACTACTTAACCTGGAATTGTCAAGCCACTGAGCGATTTTACAGTGTCAAAAATGTGAAATTTTCTGTCTTAGGAAGATTACTCTGTTGACATCATGGAGGGGAATGGAGAAGGGTGAACTCTAACACAGACACAGGCAGAAGCTGGGGTATTTCTAAAATGAAGAGAGTAAAGTGAAAACAAAAGTGGAAGACTGTTTTGAGTTGTATTAAGGAGGGAGGAGGAATCACCGGGGCTGAACATAATGAGGGCTGTGAGAGGATTCACTCAGAAGACCTCTCAAATTATGGAGTTAGTAAAAGAATCAACGAAATAGCACCAGCTGGTGTAACTGATGCAAGAATAGATTGAGGCTGACTTTGAATAAAAGAAAGCATGAGTCTAGCATTTGAGGAGGAGACGTGTGCAGAGCATCTTTCTAGGTAGAGATGCTCAGGTAGCAGTTGAGTACTCGGATATTTTACTGAAGAGGAACCAGATGGCGATTCAGATTTATTGGGAGCTTTCAAACATAGATAGTAGTGGAAGTATCTTTTAAATGAAGAGGACAAATTTAGATTTCTTGGAAGCACTTAAAACCTTGTGCATAGATGGAAAAAACAGTTGCTTCCCTAGTATCACTTCTTAGTGCTAGAAAATTCTTCCTGAAACAAATTATTTATATTATAAGCCTGTATCTGCAGTCCTAAAAGTAGGAATCTTGGCATACAACAGTTAATAGACTGAATAAGACTGGTCTAGACATTAGGATTGTTGCAGATATCAAAATAGGTGAAGTGAAATAAGCTACAGAAAGAGAAAAACCACTTGATCTCATATATATGTCGAATCTGAAAAGTTGTGTTTATAGAAGTAAAGTATAAAATGAAGGTACCAGAAACAGGAATGGGTTGGGGATAGCAAGAGAAATAGGAGCTATTTCTCAAAAGGTACAGTTTTTTAGCTGGACAAGAAGAATAAACTTTGAGATCTTTTGCACAGGGGTCAATTACAGTCAATGATGTACATTTCAAAATAACTAAAAGTTATGTTGAAATTCAACTATAATGCCACAAAAATATCAAATAAGCAAGATGATGGATACATTAATGAGGTTGACTTAATCATTCCACATTGTTTATATATATATATATATCAAAACATCACATTGTACTCCACAAATGTAATACAACTATGTTTGGTCAATTAAAATAGTAGTTACAAAGCCAGGGTCCAATCACAAATTTGGCATTATAAGCTCAAGGGCAGGACCACATTATCAAGTGAATGGATTAAATTGGCATCCAGAATTAAATTGACAACCAGAATTTTGGACCAAGACAAATGTAGTAGTTGTCTCTAAGCAATGAAAGAAAAGGAGATCCATTTGAATTTAATCAAAAATCTATTCCTTTCTATACTGCCAACATTTTGCAGACGGCCTCTTCTGGTATATATTTTGACTACTTACCATGTAATAAAAATTAAAAGAATTATACATAGGAGAATATAAAATATTAACAACTGAGAAGTCAGTTTGTTATTACCACTATTAATTGATAGGTCAGGTCTCTAGCATTCTCTCCTTGTAACTAAAGGGTAAATTAAGTAAGTACTATATCAGACTCTAACAGTCTATTTTTAGAATTTATGAACAAATAGGCTCTCAGGGCTAATAACTATTAAAAGACATGTGTAGTACTTCTTAAAACCTTAAAAAAAAATATATATATATATATATATATATATATATATATATATATATATATTTTGTCTTGACTTGTGTGTGGGTTTTGTGATGGGGAGTTATGTGAATATTAAAGATAGGATATACATATGTATCTTCCCCAAAACAGGATTATACTTATTTATAGAAACATGCAGTCTTCATTCACCAATTATTTTTTAATGTATATAGCCTATTCTCATTTTTGATGATTATGTAGATTTATTATAGATTACAAAAACAGTGGTCACACTTTTAAATCTCTAATTATTTCACTTTGTAAACAATACTTCAGAGACTCAAGCAAAATTTCTGAAAATTATAGTTCTCTAAGAAATACTGTATATTCTATGAAAAATACTTATTTCAGCTTATAAATTAAAAGTAAAATGTGGTATAAATACACATTCTAAAATACACATTCTAAAAATTATCTTAGGGGAGAGCTTTTTTGATATTTGCCATTTTCATACCCATTATGGGGCAGGAATGTCCACCTAATAATTTAAATCTTATACATATATGCATGTATGCAATGTATATGGTTTGTGTGCAAATTGTGTGCACGTGTGGTTATGTGTTGTGTATAAGTATACGTACCCATAATTAGATTTGGGTAAGTTAAATGTAAAGGTGTATTTGTGGTATGATTACTAAGATTTATCTCCTAGAACTATATATGTTGGATTTAAGACACAATCACAATGTCTGAATGATACCCAAACTCAAAAAATTACATTTGCATTATCCATATGTGTTCTTTGTTGCCATCGGCAACCTAACAAACTATAATAAATTATAAATATAAACTATAAACTTTAGTTACAGCTTTCAGTTAGAGCCAGATTCTAATACTCAAATAATGTCATTGGACACTAAAGTTCTCTCAGTTCTCTTCTTGGGAGACTTTTTTATTGTGGTGCATACAATCTGGTATGTATATGTGTTTTCATGAATGATAGTGAACTTTAGTATTCTATTTCGATTCAGTTGGTCAGGTCTCTAGCATCCTCTCATTGTAACTAAAGGGTAAATTAAGTAAGTACTGTATCAGACTCCAACAGTCTATATGGAAGAAGATTATCTTTACCAACAACTCTATGAAAAGTCATATAATTAAGTCCCAGCAAGATGGAATGGGTCACTTGCCTATCACTGAACCACCATTATTGATAGGAGAATTAAATGCACAGATGGGTTAGGTATCAGTCCCTTGGACACAATGCAGAGAAGTATACAATTTAATAAGTTCACATTTTACTGCACAGATTTTGTTCTAGATTTAGTGTATGAGGTATTCTGGTGAATCTGAAGATGTATATACTTTGTCTTTAGACATTGTATGTCCTAGTAAAGAAGTTACCTTCAACACTCAGCTATAGACTGATAAATTTGATATTATCTACCATATTACTTCTAAGATTTCAAAAGTTACCACATATCATAAAATCTACAAATAAAACTCCATAACTTGTTGTGAAAATCCTGTGTTCTTGTTATTAAGAACAAAATATGTTTGGTATTTAATTGTATATACAATGAGTATTTTATGCAGTTTACTTTTAAGATCAAGCATTACCATCTTTCTGCAAACAAACTTTTCCAAAGGGAAGACCTCCTGAAGTTGTATATTGTTTATTTTGTTCAGGAGAAAATATATACTTTTAAAATCCCATTATATAGAGGATGCAGATATAACATTGCAATGAGATATTTGAATCAAAGCTGTGCTCAGGCACAGAGGACCAAGCTGCAGTCTGTTCTTCACACTGAAGCCATATGTTCTGACTCTACTTAGCTTTACAAGTTACAATTATCACCATGGAGGCCAAATGCATGCAGTTATTTGGAAAACCAAGTAGATCTTGGTTGCTTATGCTATCAACTTTTCCATCATCTAAGGTCTTGGCTTAGAATGTCATAGTGATAATATAAGAAAAAAATGTATCAAGAATGTAATATGGTTTGTCACCAATAGGAAGAAATCAACAGAAATGTTTCATCTATCACCAGAGCATCTGTACCAAAAGCATTTAAGTTGACCTATATGAAATTGTCTCCTTTTAGAACAAAATTGTTGAATATCAATGTATAATCCAATCTAGCACATAAGCAAATAATAGCTATCAAAATATTAGAATATAGAAGACACAGGAAAAATTGATGTAGCTTTTTTTTTTTTTTTTTTGTACTTTTGTTGTTTTGTTATACTGATGTTTAGTTTAGCTAACTCTTCTTCATTAGTAGTGCTAGGTAAACTTTGACTCAGGCACAGCTGAAGTATCAGCTGAAGTATATCAGAAATAATCAGTGAGGTCAAAGAGGTTGAGGTTTTGCCCCACTGCCTCAATAAACACACAAAGACTTCTTTGTTGGAGGGGCCATATACAAGGACCTCTCCACCTCCACCTACTTACTCCAAATTCAAATAATACTGACTTTAGCATCTCATCATGAGAAATTGACATAATTAAGCACTCTTCAAAGAAAAATAGACTCTGATGTCTCTAATGCTATTAAATATTTACTGTGCACATCGTTGCAGTAAATTCCCTGACAGAAAGTGATGCTACCAAAGTAGATCAAATGAGAACACCACATTGCCTTGTAGCAGTGTATCCAGCTCTATAAATTATTAAATAATATATATCTGTATGCATAAAATATAAATGTAGTAGCTGCATAGTGTGGAGTCTGAAGAGTATATGAGAGAGAGCATGACCAGAATATGTGTCCCAATATTTCCAGATCTCAGGTCAAGTATGAATTTTGCTATGTTTATCTCTGCAGCTAGGGTTTCTGTCATTCAGAATGTTCACCCTAAGCTGCAACGAGAAGGAAGAAGGGGGTAAAAGTTAAATTATAGATTTGAGTTTATTTCTCTTGTGCCAAAAATAACAAAGAAAGAATACTAGATTAGAAAATTAATTCAGGTTATATCTTATTTTGACAGATAACTGAACTTAAATAGGCAAAGAAAAAAAATCCTGGTGAATGTCTATTGGTAGTCTCACTGTGAAGACAAACTGGGGTCATCAAAACTGAGCCAACTAGAATAGCAAAGCTACCTACTGTTGAAACTATATTAAAATTTAACCTTTGAGTGTCTGTGAGTTCCATAAGAGAGGTTGGAGGGGCCAGATATTTTGTAAAATAATTTGATTTTAAAATAACAATGATATAAAAACCTCTTTGATTTTGGTAAAGATTAAGAAATTATAGTCATCTGGGGTGAACTCCTCAAAACTGCATATTCCAATTAATCAGATAGATGATACTATAAAATCAGCAAGATAAATATTCATTCTTAAAAGAATTTCATCCTGGTTATGAAGTTAGTCAGAGGCACGCTAATTTTAAAAGTATTTCTTCACAAGTGAAATACACATATGTATGAGAGAGAAGTTAAAGATGATAATTTTATTGAGGTCAAACATCTGCCAGATACTATTACAGGTTTGTAACTTAGTTTTATTATTTAATTGTCAAGAGGGAATTGAGGTGATACAATTATCATTTTTTTAAAAGAGAAAACTTGAGTTTTACACAAGTGCAAAGTTAAGAACTTGAATTCAGCAGGAGTTGGTTCAGAGACCCATGCTGTATCCTTCATGTTATGCTGCTTCTCAAAAAGCAAATCAAACACAAAGCCGTGGGGCAAAATGGCTATTATATTTCTGAGTTCAGAAAGGAAGCCACAATTTTTTTTAAGTTAACACTAAAAAGAAAGCAATTATTATTAAACAAGTAATGAATTTTTTTTTTTTTAAATTCAATCAGTGAATTTTTAATAATTTTTAAAAAGCCAGAATTATGTAGAACTTTCTCCTGAAAGGTATTATCAAGATGTCAAATCACAGCCTCTTTCACACACCATCCCTTCCCTCATTGGAAGCCACAGAGTTAAAGATATAAACAAAAGTCAGAAAGGTTAACTGTTCTCCTTTGTTCTTAGAACTCTAATCTCAACCTGGACTGGGAATTTTCTGCTGATCTTACTGTTATTCTCTCTAGAGTAACCTTCTCAATGAAATCATGAGCTGACTCACTCTATGAATTTCATTTATTTTTTTATTTTTAATTCTTTACTTTTTAAAATTTATATATGACAGTGGGAGGCATTGCAATTCTTATTACTACATATAGAGCACAATTTTTTATACTCTGGTTGTATAAAAGTATATTCACATCAATTCATGTCTTCATACATGTACTTTGGATAATAATGATCATCACATTCCACCATCATTTCTAACCCCATGCCCCCTCCCTTCCCCTCCAACCCCTCTGCTCTATCTAGAGTTTATCTATTCTTCCCATGCTCCCACTCCCTATCCCATTATGTATCAGCCTCCTTATATCAAAGAAAACATTCAGCCTTTGGTTATTTGGGATTGGCTAACTTCACTTAGAATTATCTTCTCTAACTCCATCCATTTACCTGCAAATATCATGATTTTATTCTCTTTTATTGCTGAGTAATATTTCATTGTGTATATATTCTACATTTTTATTAGTTGCTCAAAACATTACAATGATCTTGACATATCATATATCATACATTTGATTCAAATGGGGTATGAATTCTTATTTTTCCCACGTGCACAGATTGCAGGATCACATTGGTTATACAGTCACATTTATGTCTACTGCCATACTAGTGTCTGTTGTATGCCACATTTTTTTATCCATTCATCTATTGAAGGACATCTAGGTTGGTTCCACAGTTTAGTTATTGTGAATTATGCTGCTAAAAGTATTGATGTGGCTATGTCCCTGTGGTATGCTGTTTTTAAGTCCTTTGGGTTTAGACTGAGAGGGAGAGCTGGGTCAAATGGTGGTTCCATTCCCAATTTTCCAAGAAATCTCCATACTGCTTTCCATATTGGCTGCACCAATTTGCAGTCCCACCAGCAGTATATGAGTGTACCTTTTCCCCCACTTCTTCGCCAACACTTATTGTTGTTTGTCCTCATTATAGCCGCCATTTTGACAGGAGTGAGATGAAATCTTAGAGTGGTTTTAATTTGCATTTCTCTAATTGCTAGCGATGATGAACATTTTTTCATATATTTGCTGACTGATTGTATATCCTGTTCTGAGAAGTGTCTCTTCAGGTCCTTGGCCCATTTATTGATTGGGTTATTTGCTTTTTTGGTGCTTAGCTCTTTGAGTTCTTGATATACCCTAGTGATTAGTGCTCTATTTGATGTGTGAGGGGGTAAAGATTTGCTCCCAAGATGTAAGCTCTCTATTCACCTCATAGATTGTTTCTTTTCCTGAGAAGGAACTTTTTAGCTTGAGTCCATCCCATTTGTTGATTCTTGATTTTAATTCTTGCACTATAGGAGTCTTATTAAGGAAGTTGGAGCCTAAACCCACATGATGGAGATTAGGGCCTACTTTTTTTTTTTCTATTAGATACAGGGTCTCTTGTTTTATTCCCAAATCCTTGATCCATTTTGAGTTGAGTTTTGTGCATGGTGAGAGATAGGAGTTTAATTTTATTTTGTTGCATATGAATTTCCAGTTTCCCCAGCACCATTTGTTGAAGAGGCTATCTTTTCTCCAATGCATGTTTTTGGTGCCTTTGTCTAATATAAGATAATTGTAATTTTGTGGGTTAGTCTCTGTGTCCTCTTTTCTGTACCATTGGTCCACCAGTATATTTGAATTTCATTTTTAACAAATAAACCACACTTATTAATAATGAGCCTTCAACTTTATGGGATATCTCCAAGGATATTGGGAAATTTATAAGACTCTTGGAGGTAACTTTTTCTTTAGTTTACTTGTTAACTTTTAGGATAAGTGTCTTTAAAAGCAGAAGATATTTTATAAACTTAAGATAAACTGTAATTCCCATAAAAGTTAATGTCATTTATCTAGATATCATTTGGTTTCTTTAATGGTTATCAAATAAATTCATGTAGGCTTATCTTAGAAACTTGAATGAGTTATAGTAGAGTGTAGGGAAACTAAACAAAAATCCCTTATATGTTTTCTGTCACTAAAAATTATTTGTAAGCATAAGAATTCAAGTTTCTTTAATGTTCAATTTTATACAAGTGACTTATGACCCTAAAGTCAAGTATCTTTTTTTTCCAATCTGAATAAAGATTTGATCAATATAATTATGCAAAATTATGTGTACACAATTATAATGACTGCCATAGCATTGCTTCCCAGGAAGTAAATGTTAAACTGAAGGACATACATTTTTTAAAATTTAGTTTTTTACTCTAAAAATTCACTGAGAATTTTCGGTCATGTGTAAGAGTGAAGAGGTAACATATGGTAAACCCAAGTCTAGCCCCTTTCCCATGGATGATTTTCTCCCAGAGGTGTTGGCTAACCTTGACAAATATTGCCTAATCAATGACTTGCATCTGGGACTGTAAAGTCTAAGTATAAGCTGTTTTCCTTATGTTGCCTAATTGCTTTTCTGAAAGATTTTATTAAATTAAACATTCACATCAATACATATCTATACAATTAACAAGTCTTTGTCACTAGCACAAAGTATTGTTTGAAGAAAGATATTGCTTACTTGTAGGTTAAGATACATAAATGATAGATACTTTTGCTATGTTTTATTTTGAGTTTAGGTGTTTTGTTTGTTTGCTTATTGTTTTTGTTTTTATTTTGTTTTGTTTTGCAGTGCTGAACATCCAACCCAGGGCCTTGCACTTGCTAAGAAAGTCCTCTAACACTGAACTATACTCCCAGCCCCAACAGGTTTATTTCTTAAATGGTTTCAGATTGATTTCTTTACTTGTCCTTTGTTGGTATTTCACATGTCAATTTCATTTAAAATGGAGAAATAGTAAAAGTTTTTGAGACAATTTTGTTTTTATATTATATATCAAACATCTTTCCTGATTTGTGTCTATTTTTGCATCCCATTTTCTAAGTGACAAGACTAGTTATATCAAGCTGCATATCTAGCATAGTTTCATTTTTCTTAAAGATATATATATATATATATATATATATATATATACACACACACATATATATATATGTATGATATACATATATGATATTAGATTTCTTGGCATGATACACCCTCAAATTGTTTTTCTACAGGTTATTCAAATTATCAGATATGTGAAATATCAAATGATGACCTTTTAACCTTTTGTTACCTTCACAAGTAAGTGAAAACTTAATTGGGTACAAATTTCTTAAATTACAGCTTTAGTTTTTCTTTTCTCAAAACTCTTTACATAGGATTTTAAAAATAATGTCCTTCTGGGCTGGGCTGTAGCTTAGTAATAGGGCATATGCATAGCATGTACAAAACTCTATGTTCAATCCTCAGTACTTCAAAAATAAAGCAAAATGAAAAAGACTGTGCTTCTTAGAAAAATAACCACTAATATGAAATAATGTATTTTATAAATAAGCAAGGCAAAATATTAAATAGACTACTGGTTTTGTTTTATCCAGTGACTAGCAACTTAATATTAATTAATTAATTATTAAATTATTTAATTTCTTAAGGACTTAATATTAAGTATTTCTACTTTACCAGGTATGTGGTCTGTGGCCAATACTTAATTGTGGTTAAAGTGTGAAAGCGATCATAGTCGATATACAGATGAATAGAAATTGATTTATTCCAATAAAGCTTTGTTTATAAAAATAGATAGTGGGTAGATTCAGTTTGTGAGCCATAGCTCTCTGTTGTTTTTTTTTTTTCCACTTTTCTCTGTTTACTCTTGTTTAGCATTGAAGGGACATCTAAAAAGCATTATCCTTGCTCCTTAAGAACCCTCTCCTTTGTTTTTTTTTTTTAATTTAATTTTAATTTTTTTTAAATGCTATCCGCCTAGATACTCATGCAGTACTTATAGGTCTATAATACATATAGACTTTAGGTAAAATACAAACAATATGTACATTAGGCACTCTGTGCTATAACAAACTCCTACTCACTGGGGTTTAACTCAATAACAATGCATCTCACGCTCAATTAAATTTGTTTAGTGGGCATTAGCAAGAGGAGCTGCTCCCTGTAACTATTCAGAGATCCAATGTGTTTTAGTCCGTTTTTTTCACTGCTGTGATCAAAAAACCTGACAAGAACAATTTTAGAGGAGGAACAGTTTATTTTTAAGCTCAAGGTTTATAGGCCTCAGACCATAGATGGCCGGCTCCATTCCTCGGGGGCTGAGGTGAGGCATCATGGTGGAAGTATGTGGTAGAGGAAAGTGACTCTGGGCATGATGATCAGGAGGCAGAGAAAGAGTGCTCAGCAAGGACAATATATACCCCAAAGTCAGGCTCCAAGGGACCCACCTCCTCCAGCCTTACCCTACCCACCTTCAGTCAGAGGATAAGTTCACTCATTTGGTTAAGGCACTCATAACCCAAACACATGCCACCTCTAAACCTTCTTGCACTGTCTCTATGTGCACTTTTGGGGGACACCTCATATCTAACCATAACACAAGATTTTCCCCAGCAACACTGATCATCCAAGATGGGAAAAGCAGAGAACCCTGAACCCTGAAGAAAGTTTTAGAGGCCAAGCATGCAAGTTGTGTAATGATATCCTCCAAAATCTCGCTGGGTTCAAGTCAGTCCCATGGCCACAACTAACTGCAAAGGATGATGCAAAGGATGCCATGTGTTCTGTGTATGAAGGAGTTTTGATGAAAACATGATTGGTTTCTAGGATACTGTGTTCAGAGTTAACCTGTTAACATACAGTAGGCCTGGAATACTCTGACCTTCTCCCCTGTATAGATAGATCTTTTCTAAGATAAAGGTAGATTTTTTTTCAATATATATATAATTAGGACCTCTGCTACTGTGTTAGTTTTCTAGTGCTGAATAATAAGGACTGCACACTGAGTGGGTTAAAACAACCATGAATTCATTTTTTTTAATTAATTTATTTCTTATTCCACTTTGATCCATATGACAGTAAAATGCATTACAATTCATATTACACATATCGAGCACAATTTTTCACATCCCTGGTTACATACAAAGTATATTCACACCATTTGTGTCTTCATAATGTTTTTAGGGTAATGATGTCCATCTCATTCCACCATCTTTTCTACCCCATCCCCTTCCCTTACCCTTCTACCCCTTTGCCCTATCTAGAGTTCATCTAATCCTCCCAAGGTCCCCCTCCCAACCCCAATATTTATTAGCCTCCTTATATCAGAGAAAACATTCAGCATTCGTTTTTTTGGGATTGGCTAACTTCACTTGGCGAAATATTCTCCAACCCCATCCATTTACCTGCAAATGCCATGATTTTATTCTCTTTTATTGCTGAGTAATATTCCACTGGGGATATCCAGAACATATCTCAACACTGTAAAAGCTATCTATGCTAAGCCCCAGGCCAACATCATTCTAAATGGAGAAAAATTGAAAGCATTTCTTCTAAAAACTGAAACAAGACAGGGATGCTCTCTTTCACCACTTCTATTTAACATAGTTCTTGAAACTCTAGCCATTATTTCTTAATGCACGTTTTCTTTAAGTGTAGAGCCCAAGCATAGCTAAACGGGGTTTTCTGCTCAGGGTCTCTTGAGTCTAGAATCAGTGTCAGCTAGACTTCATGGCTTCACTGGAGAAAAATCTACTTCAGTGTCTTTTCAGGTTGTTAGTAACCTCATCTCCACGTGTGTCTCTATTTCCAAGGGACCCGGGTTCTTTCTAAAATTTGGCTGGAGGCTTCCTTCAACAATGACAGGATTCCCACAGTTCCTGACATGGGCTCTCCCAGCTTAATTAATCAAGCCAACAAAGAAGAATCTCTAGACACAGTGTACTAGCAAAAAAGGAGTCTTATTAATGACAGTAATATTTCATTATTTTTTTTCACAATTTATTGTTTACAAAGAAGTCACTGTCCTTACGATTATCAAAGGAAGCAGATCATACGAGAAGGTGACTAACAGAAACTGGGTTATACTGAGGCTACTCTAGGTTCTGGTTTGTCTTGCTCTTTAGACTTAATCGAAAGTACTAAGAACTTACCGGATTTCCATGAAATTGTCTTTAGTTGTTCTTATTCCCCAAGCCATTTTGTTGAAATGAGGATTTCCTGGGGCCCTCTTTGCTCTCTTTAGAAAGTTTAACCAAGTGCTTTAATGAACATGCCATTGATTTAGTCTTTCCTGAGGTTGGTACTTAATTACTCATTCTTACTTCTATTTTTCCGCATTTTTATTTCTTATTTTTGGTAATGAAAAACTATTGCATCTTTCCACCTTCCAAATGTATGAATTTTTGTATTATTTCTTTTGTGGGTAATTCTTGCTTGCAAACCTGGCTGTTGCCTTTTGAGCTCATCTTTCTTAGTACTGTGCCAAGCGCACCTGATAGCAATCGAGGCAAAGCATATAGTTCAGTTTTGCTATTCCTTTTCTTACAGCCATAAAAAGATGCAGTTTTCCCTCTAAATTACCTTAGGAAATATTCTTCCAGTATAATATTCTCAGTTGGAGAAAGAAAGGAAGCCCAAAGAAATCATTTTTCCAATCTTCATTCACAATTCCCTCATAGTTCAACACCCAGCCCTGAAGCCAATGTCAGGAATTCTAGGTGTTATTTATTTGTTTTTTACAGTCTTCCATATCTAAGTACAAACTTAGTCACTTTTGCAATATCGATAAGTGGCCTCAAATTCTCAAAGGCTCGGGAGAGAAACATAATGTGCAATCTTCATATTATCATATGTCAGTTGAGGGCCAGTGCTGAATCTGCTCCTCTTCAACACTTATTTTTTCCTATGCCAAATTTATATCATATTCCATACTGGAGCTGCTTCTTCAGCAAGATTTTATTATAAAGAAAATCTTTGGAACACGGCTGAGTTGAAAAGAGCTATAGCTGAGCCATCATCGACTCACAGCTGACATGTAATATGTGTGAGAAATAAATCTTTGTTGTTGTAAGCCAGTGAGATTTCGTGGCCATTTGTAACTATAGCAAAGTTTACAAATACAGAGTCTCTTAATAGATGTGCATAGTAAGAAATGAGCCAACATAAAATAAGAATAGTTAGGGATGCGAGGCACAAAGATATATATTTAACTGTTCAGAACTTAGTTTCCAAGCAATAGGGAGATAAATTCATATAGATACATGTGTGCTTATGTGTGTATGTGTATATATGCATGTGTGTCCATGAACGTGTGTGTATATCTGTGTAGATGGTAAGATAGGTGGAATAATATTGATAGATAGATAGATATTGATTTATTTTAAGAGAACCCCATGCCCTGATTTAAGAGCAAAATTGGAAGAAGGTCAGTGAATAAAACTCTTTTAGAGCTACTATGACCATCTGGGCTATTCTGTCTCAGTAAACAAGAAAAATCCAAATCCATCTTAGTTTAAGACTTTAAGTCTACTATACTACTATTCTAAAACTATCTTTATAATTATGTTGTTATTAGAAATTTACTCTACATTTTGCTTTATGCTCTTATTTTTTCATTTACATTGTAGTTGATAGCTTTTACTCTTTTTTAGATCTTGTGTGTATTTTTTTTAAATTTATTGGAGGCACCAGTGAAAACTTTTGGCATGTATCCATATTATACCAGATTTATTTTTCCAATGGTTTTGGTCCATTGTCCCCACCCAACCCCAATAATGTAAACAGGGCATTGCACATTTCCCTAATGTGGTTTGCTTACTCTGAAACAGATTTAGCATCTCAGGAGCAAAGAGACACCAGTTTAGTGACATTGCTGGTGATCACTATCATCTCCCTTCATTACTGGCATGGTTTGGAACTAAGGGAAAGACCACCCTAGGGGGCAGGGCAGATTAGAGCCTTGGTATTGCAACATTCCCTTACTCTTCCCACATGTTCTAGGGTAGAGAGATGTGCTCTATCCCTTTGCCTTCTCTTCCACCAGGAGACAGTATCATCCTGTATGTCAGGGAAGATTTATAGCCTGTTGAATTCACTTGTATTTTTTTCCTTCCCCCAGAGCTCATGTGAGCAATAAAGAACACGAGCTCATGAGAAGACATAACTCTTTTTGTCAGCTGTGTCACTGCGATTCAATACATTCACACAGGAGAAGACAGCAGTATCTGTGCCGGTGGTAGAGCTTCACAAACCCGCCCTCCCCCTCCGCCCCCTCGCTTGCCTAGAGAACTCACAGGGAAAACAGTCACTTCGTCATATTCAAATTTCATCACAGCAGAGGACACATTGGCCGAGAGGCCGAGTCTTCGAGGAAGTCCAACACTGGCTATTCCTTGATTGATGGTCTCATTTCAGGATCAACTTTTTTCTACAGGTTGAAAAGTAGAGATAGACCAGCGTTTTTTGTTGTTTTTTTTTTTAATTCACTCTTTCTTTTTAACTTGTCTGTATTTACCAGTCAGAACAAACGACGATTTTGGTAGATAAAGAGGGGAAAAACACAAATTCTTTTTTATCCAAACAGGTGCCTGGAAGAATCATTTATTGAGGGAGATGGGTATTTCATGCTGTATTTTTCTTCTAATAAACAAGATTATTTCTATAAACAAATGCTTCCTAGCAGTTTTTACAACAGTGTTTGAACAACTATTTCCCCTCTCATTGAAACATGAAATATGTCAATGGGGTCTGGTATGCAGAGAGAAAGAATCCTAGGATTAACCAAAGTTGAAATAATGACCTTTCGGCAGATGTCACTAAGTTTCAGTAGATAAGAATTTTATAGTAGCATGTTTAGAATCAAAAAATCCAATTGAATTTAATGATAAAATTAATTTACTGTTAAAAATATACATGGAATTATTTTCTTTAATGTCCTTAGAGAAAGGACAGGAGTGTCAATTACTCTTTTAGAGTAAAGGTTGGATTTTTGAAATCCATAGAAATAAGTGATAAAAATAAAGAAGGGGAAGGTGAAAGAGAAATGAAAGAATCGGTAAGAAAAGAAAAATGACCAAGAATTTCTGAATTTAAATAAGTTAAATATTGACAGAGTTCATAGTGCAAAACTGTGTCAGTGCTCTTGGTGTGCTAAATAAACATGTGAAAACTGATTTCCTCTGAACCTCTGCATTGAGTGGTTAATAAAATTAATTCAAGTAGCAAAGTCTAATTGATTTTGGAAGCAGTATTCTCCCCTTCAATCTTGGACAGCAGTATCATTAGCACTTTGGAAGGAGTTTCTAATTTTTTTCCCTTTTCACTTCATCTTGACAGGTCCTATTGATGATGATGAATCATGTGTGCATCTGTTTCTCTTTTAGACCCTCATTGCATGCTGACACTGGCATATTTTTTGCTGTCTTTTTTTATTTGGTGGCAATGAGCAATGCCCTGGGTGTTAGCACAATTGCTTCAGTTTTGAAATATTAGAGAAGATAATGAGACCCCATGAGTCACTGATGAAGAGGAGAGAGGATCGGAGGGAGTGATAGCTCTGTCTCCAGAGATTCTTAGTAGTTAAAAAGCTTCTTAAATGTTCATTCAACAATGACTGTAATTTCCCAGGGTTTCAAATGTGAGTGAACAGCATGTGTGGCACTTTTCAAGATTTATTAAAGGCAAGGTATAAGTTATGGAGAGAGAAGCTAATTTGATATCTATAAATGAAAATTAGTCAACATGGTGTCTGGTAGGGAGTAGACACACAGTTTGCCGTAGTAGAAAGAACAGCGAAGACATCAAGCCTCTTACCTGCCAGCACATTGAGAAGCCTTCATATAGCTCTAGACTATAAATTGCATGAATAAATGGAATCTGTGGATAGCTGGCAGTTTGTCATATTACAGTCTGCATTCAACACCCACCGTACTTACTTAATTTTAATGATCCTTGTTCTAATAAATTAAAGGCAAGAAGTGGACCTTGCTAATATATAAAAATTTACCGAGGCCCTTACGCCATGCACTTGTTTCCAAATACTTGAGATTTGTCTTATTTGCCTTGACCTTCAGCCATCTCATGTGTGAATTCTAGCTAGGATTCGTCCTGGGATATAGGCTGACAGAGTTAGAGTTAGCATAGGAGGTAAGCATCAGAAGGACATTTGAGGGAAATGTGGTATAGAATCATGGTGAGAGGTCATCTGATTACATTCATTTCACTTTTGCAGCTTTTGAATATGTAACTTTGAACATCTGCTTATTTCTCTGAGCCTCAGTCATCTCATCTTTAAGGAAGCATAATAAGATGTCAGAGCTCTCCTTTCAGGATGATTCTTGGATTCAAGACAAAAATAAACATGAAAGCAATTGGATTATCAATGGTAGTGTATGTACAAGTATTAGTCTTTATAATGCATTAATTTAGTTATCGTTTATTGAATTTGCATAGCTGTAGGTTCTGTAGTAAGAGCTACAAGTACAAAAATGACTAGAGATCCAGGGCATGCTCTCCAGAATAAACCCATAATGATTAGTAAAATACTCCAAAACCCCAAACTATTCCTGGAAACTTTGCATAGGAGTATCATAAATAATAGGAAGGGTGACACATTTTAATCACCCTTCTAAGATATTTATATTTTTGATGGAATATGTGTTGGGACCTTTTACCTCCCTTGGGACCGCGGCCATTATTGGGTGTTGGCTGAGGTGGCCTCATGGGTTCTTCCAGAGCATTTCCATATACTATACGTGATCTGGCTGGATAGGCGTTCACAGGCTTTTAACCCTTGCTCGGGTTTTTGACTTTAGCCCCGCCTAATGGTTTAATCTGAAATCTGCCTAGGCCCCTTAGTGATAGTGACGTAACTGCTCCTTATTGGTTCTTGCTACTTGTCTCTTCTTACTCCCTCCTTCTATCACTATATAACCTTGTCCCTGACACAATAAAGTTGAGATTGCTACACAATAAAGTGGAGATTGCTGCACCTTAAAGGTTGACTCATCTCCAGATTCGGTGTGATTCTGGGCCAGGTTGGGAGGCAGGCCAGGTCGCACCGGGTCGTGACACTTACCCTCTTGCTCAGCCCTGGAGACACTAGCTGGTCTAGTGCACTTCACTACCTCTGTCAGAGGGCGGTTCCAACAGCTGGTGCCTTGGAGACCACAGGCTGATCCTGCCTGTCTCCCATGTACCCTTGTCGCAGGGAGTGACAAATATGTGCTTTAAGAGTAACTACTTTCTCTTAAGGCGTCAATTCTCCCTTGATGTTTTCCAGCACATGCATAATTTTCGTCATTGCTGTAGAGTGGGTAGAGGCCCAGAACACATGCACCCAGTTCCAGTTTTACCACGTTAGAAAAAATGTTGACCACCCTTCTCTTCCAAAACACAAACCATCCCCACTCATAAAGTTGTCAGAATGTATCTCTCCACTGCTCAAAACTTCCGTTGGCCCTGGACAGAACTTACAATCAAATCCATTACATTTCCTGTGACCATGTCTCAGGTGTGTCCTCTCCACCTCCACCCTGTTCACCCTGCCTCAGTCTCATTGCTCCTCCGTTTCTTACACCAGCCTGCCTGAGACACAATCAGTCTCTCTGTAGGGAATGCAATCTCCCTGATATTTGCAAGACTCTTTTCATCACTTTTTTTTTTTTTTTTAGTCTTTTCAAAGGTCCCATCCCAAGGAGTCATTCTAAAATAACATTCTAAAGTAATACTTTCTCTCCTGTGTATTTATCCTCAATTATCAATTCCTGATATTTTATTATACTACTATTTATGTTCTTTCCCACTCCATGCAGCGCCTACTGCCTATAAGTTGTTATTGCTTCATTTGCCACATTTGGGAGCCGATCCTCATAGAAGTCAATTACCTGTAGTCACTGTACAAGTAGTGCAGGAAAATTATCTCTGAAAAAATAAAAGATTTAAGTTCATCACATTTGATATGACTTTGTAATTGATAGAAAAGGATAGTGAATTTCAATGGGCTTAGTTTTCTTAATTGCGTAAAAACTAACTACATATATTCCCTTATGAAATTTATGGAATTTAAATGGTCTTACTTGAATGTTGCCTTCCCCTTTGTAGTCTACAGAAAATATTTCCTCCCATAGCCAATTTTTAAAACAGAGGAGAGAGGATCACCTATTGTACTCTAAGCAACTAAGATGTACTTAATTTACATATGCATTTAGACTTTGCAATAGTTACCAAAGACTATTAATAAGATCATCTCAATTTTATAGAAGAGGTAACAGATTCAGAGATGTCAAGTAACTTGTCTAAGGGAGTGACAGGTCGAGGTTTGGAATCCACTTCTGTATGTCTCCCAAACCATTATTATTTAAATTGTTCCAGCCTTCTGCCTTCTTTAAGTTTTGAAATCATCACGTGGCTCTGGCCTTTCTCAAATTAATTCTTAAGATTGATAGACCAGATGCTGGCACTGCAGCATCCCCTATTTGAACACTGGAATTGAGCAACTTCCAACACATGTGGGACCAAAGTTTTCATTCTTCAAATAAACCTGCATCAAAAAAATTGGCTAGAAGAGGGAGATCAGGGCTTTTGTTTTCCCACTAAAGGATTATGTTTAGATTTAATGTTGATGCATCAGTTAAGTGCTCACTTTGAAAATCAATACAACCCTGTGTGCTTGGCTGGCTCAATACTTCTCAGTCAACATTAATAAAAAGCACCACCAAAACAATACAATGTATCTTTTTTATTGCTCGTTGTCCTTGAATCTCCAGGCCCATAACTATTAATCAATCACACTTATCCCTTCTACACAGTAGCAAGGATGCAGTTCATTTAATAAGTGGGTAAATTGAGGCAAGTTGTCCAAAGGCTAGGGATATCCATGCACCTGTACCCCTCAAGGGAACGTCAGTGCCTTTCAGTGAATGCTAACATGATTTTATGTAGCAATGAGCAGTACTCAGCCACAGCAGGGGACCACTTTTTTTCTTCCAAGATCATGATTTCAGAGGTGATAAACACCAGGAAGGAGCATAGGTCAGCAAGCATATACTTTAATTATCTGCTATCCCAACAGAAAACAAACTTCAACTACAATAGTTACAGCCACAGAAGGCTGCACACACAGCTCCCTCTATGAATGCAAACTAGATTTGTGTTTCTATTTAAGATAAATGGAAGGTCACCACAAGGGTAGAGGTAAGATTACTAGCACTGCTTTCTCCACTAAGTGTGAGTAACAGTAGAAAGAGAATAATAAAGAGAGTATGATGGATGGCATCCCTCACACCACATTTTGTACATGGGTGATTCAAAACCAGCTCCTGCTATTACATTTCTTAGTTTCAGGCCCTATTAGTTGTAACCTGAATCTCCAATGTCATAAGGACATCAAGGGGAGAAAATAAAATCAGACAAAGGAACACTAACATATTAATGAAAGAAATTGACTATTGGATAAATCATAAAAAATATCTTAGGAAAAGTTTTTTTTTTTTTTTTTTTTTAAATCTGCATCTTAAAATCAGAGAAATGGCATATCAGTGCCTGTTCAATATTTCAGGGCAAAGCCCTTCGTAGAAACTGATAGTTTTATCTTCCTTTCTGGATTATAATACCTCTAAGAAGAACCACTTTACTTTTGATAGTCCTATTAGCCTGCTATCATTTACTAAGTATTTACTAAATGCCGGATATTTAGCTATCATCTGATATATTTGATCTAGTATGTAAATTTGAAGATCATGTATTTACTTGGGATTTTCTTATCAATGTTTCTAGAATACAAACTCTATTAGCATAGGGATCATATGCTTATGGGCACCATTTAATTTAATCCCTACACCAATTCTACTTGATAAATTACTTTACCATCATGGGAAAACTGAAACATAAGCAGGGCGAGGAATATGGTGAGTATCATGTGGTCAGTAAGTGATATATACATCCTGATATGGATATTCTAAAGCCCTCATTTAAAATCCACAAATATAGCAAATGTTAAGTTCCGTATTCATTATAATTTCTTCATTGAAAGCAATAGAACCTGGCTATGGCTAACATAACCAGAAACTGAATTGCCAGAATGATACAGGAATGAATGTACAAGAAAGTTGAAAGAACAGATAATTCATGACCTCCAAGTTGCAAAAACTGTTGGATAGTGTCTTTGGATACTGCTATGAGTCCACTCCAAATATTTTCAGTATTTTGATCATTATTATCAAGTTTGAGACAGGATAATTGTCTAAGTTTGGGCTATCTTCTTTATTTTAGTTGTGAATCTGTAGTGTACCATGCTTGATAATGCTTCCAAACTGTATCTGCTATAGTTTGAGTGTGTTTGAGTATCTCCCGATGGTCTGTTGTGATTGAAGCCATGGTCCAGAGGTGGCACTATTGGAAGATAGTAGAATCTTTGAGAAGTGAGGCCTGGTGGTAGATTGTGGAGAGCAGTGACAGAGAATGGGAGAGCAGTGACTGAGCCTGGGGTCTCTGATGACCTCAAGGTTGTGGTGCACCTCGTGCCTGGGAAAGTTTCTGTGCAAGGTCATAGGCTGCCTAGCTGCTATGGTAAAGCCCTGCCTGAAAAGGCTCTGTGCAAGAGCATTATCAGTTTCAACTTTGATCTCAGGCACATAGCTTCCCAGGATAGAGGGATTCTCATGCTAGACAACCACAGTGTTTCACCAGTTGTGCTACTTTTAAGGCTGCCCACTTAATAGTAACTTTAAACAGTGGACCTTCTTGAGTGCTACATAAACCTCTTATACTTGCACACTGCAACTGTGGGTTTGAACTGTGGAAAGGCTGCATAGATGTTTCTAGTTCTGTAACTTTCCTAAGTACAAAGAATAATACTTGTATAGTCTTTAACCTGAAAACGAGACATATAGAAGTAAAGATTGCTGGCATAACTCTTTAGATCTGCCTCTCCATCAGAGAGAATCACTCCACCTGATCCCAGCTTTATCTTCAAAATTTGCATGTATGAGTCTTTTATTTTCTAACCCCCCATAACCCCTTGCCAGAACCATGACTTTGGCCACACTGGTCATGGCAGTAAGTCCTTAAATCATTGACAGATTTCCCTTAAAAGATATTTTGTAGTACCCAGTATCTCTTTTGATTCCTGTTTGGGGTGTGTCTACTCACTCCTATCTGCCTTACCACCACTGTGTGCCACCATGTATTCACCTCTCCAGAAGCCAAGTCAATGGGGCCACCCGATCTTGTTTTTTGAACCTCCAAAACTGTAAGCTAAATAAACCTCCCTTTCTTTATAAGTACCTGTGTTAAATATTTCATTATGATAACTAATAGATACATATCACAGTATTCAATCTTGGGATGCAAGTGATATTCAAATCACATTGTATGGTGTGACTATAAGAAGAGATGATAAATACGATAGACAACAAAACATCAAATGACCATTTTAAAGTCCTCAATGGAGGGTGTCTTTTTAAAGACTACAAAATTATATAAAGTCAGGATAAGTAGAGACAGATTTATACTCGAACAAAAAGTTATGGTATGTTTTGGTCCTGAGTCATTATGTCAATTTAAATATATGTCACAAGGTCTGTCTTCCTGACACAGTCCTGAATTTCTTCTTCTTCTTTCTCAGTTGATGCTCTGGTTTTGCCTTATTGTTTGTACTTAAATCACAGGACGTGTAACTCTCTTTATAAATACCCAAATTTTCATTTTGTTTCTTCTGCAATGCATATGTTGTCAATTATTTCTTGATGACCTGATCTTCAATGGGATGAATAATGAACTTGGTAATCAATACATTTGATCCCTATTCTTACAGAGTTTATACTCTACAGAAAAGGAATTCCCAGTATATAACTTTAAATTTTAAATTTAATTACTAGATCAAATATATTGAGTAACAGCTAAATTAACATCATTGAAGCATATAATTTTATCTTCATGCAGTTTAAATATTAGAAGGTTTTTTTCCTATTCCTGAATGAAACATTTCCATATCTTTAATAGCCTATTGAATTAGTCATAGTACTCTTGAGAAAGTTGATGGTGTATGCCCCATCTAAATTCAATCTCCTGAGAACCAGGAGCACCCATGCTGACAGTAGGAAAGGAAAGATGTCATAGCTCATGTCATAGCTCAAGAGAAGGGAGAAGATTCACCTTTCCTCTACTTTTTTGTTTTATTCAGGTCACCAACAGATTGAATGATGCTCACCACATCAGTGAGAAATGGATCTTCTTTACTTAGCCTACTGTTTCATACATTAATTTCTTCTAGAAAAAAAACAAGACAGAAATACCCAGACCTAATGTCTTACCAGCTACCTGGGCATCTCTTAACCCAGCCAACTTGATACATAAAATTAACCATTGTACCTTCCAATCTCAAATATAGCCTCTGGAATAGCGATAAATGGTATTGTATATGTCCTTGTAAGTGTGTGTACACATGTGTGTGTCCCTCATCCAGATAAAAATCTTTGGATATAAAAACAATCAGAAAGCCACAAGTTTCTTTAGAATAGCATTATATAATCATTCATATTATTACATAACATTTCATTGTTAAGCAAGGAAAATGTAACATGAAAACTATTTCTTTAACTAAACTATTGGCATTTCACACAGATTTGTACAAGAACTGGATCACCATCTCTCATAAAGTATTTTGTCAAGCTTTTGTCTAGATGACTTGTTAAGGTCATCAACAATGCTAAAAATATCCTACATGCTGGAAAATCAGGTTATTGGATAAGGTAATGTTTAAGGTTACTTCAAATTTCAGAATTCCAAATTTCATTGTTATTATTTATGTAATAGAGGGATTTAAACTAAATTCAATTGAGACCATATATACTTGGAAATTCCTCTATCTTGTAAGGCAATGCAATAAAATACAGAGAACTGTCAATAAATAAATTAATATGTCTGTTCAGCAAAAATTTATCAAGTCCTGACTGTTGTACAGTTTCTCAGGACACAGAGGTTGTATGTGCTCACACCTAATACCATGAGAGGCACAATTCTGAAGGAGTTAATACTATTCATTAGCCAATATCTGCATTTAAAGCATTAGGAGAGATTTATATTTCATTTAGATGTGAATACCAGGTCTAGAGATGCCTGCTCCCTATTTGTTCTGGTGATTTTGATGAATGCTGCTAATTGTTTTATGGCTGTTTTCTGTTGGAGGTTGCTCAATAAGTCTTCATAAATGTCTTAGGAATGACATCCCCCTTCTTTTCCTTAAAAAGGATGCTATAAAACTGGAAGATCAGACTACATATATTTTTATGTTCCTAGATTGAGACTAATAACTAGTGAGGTAACAATATAAACGTAGTACTGTAATTTATTACATGAAAGAAGAATAAAAATTTCTAGCAAAGGTGGCGGCATATCTTTAGAAAAAAACAATAATAAAAGAGGGCTTTTTGTTTTTTTAAGAATGAGACCTTAGTCATAGTGTTAGTGTTCTATATTTTTGCAGTTTCTCAAATAAAGGCTTAAATAAGATTGGTTTTCTTTTCTCTAGAACTTTGAATAAAAAGTTTCCTATGAGCAGTATCATTTTCTTCTTGAAAAAAAATATTACATATCCTTCCAATTTCTAAATCCTAACAATTAATAGTTTCCTATTACCTAGGGTAAAAAAATAAATAAGCTGCTCAAAAATAATAAGCTGTATTTGTCATTAGATATGATTGCTGCTTATGTTAGTATCAGGGCAGTTATGGAGTCCTAGAGTGCTGGATTGTAGCCGTTCTCTTCGTGTTAAATCATACTTGGCTCTGATGTGAGTTTAAGATGTTGGGCAGATGTTATCAAATATGCTTCAATGAGAGGGGATCATGAAGCTCTTAAGTCATTTATGCTTCTAAATGTCAAGTAACTAAATTGATATTCCCATCTGCTTGAAACCTTACTGGGGAGAAGGGAAAATGAGGAATGGAAATTCTAATTTTCTTTCAAAATGACTTCAGTGTGTTATCATGCCAGGGACATCTATTTTTTGATGTTTCAAGTTTAGTAGAGAGGAATGGATAACTTTAGTGGCTGTTTTACATTTTTTTTTGAAATGATAAATAATTATGTGCATTCTCCACACCCATGATTGAAAGCAATGAGGTTGTTCTTTAAAGGCAAATGTGATGAAATTTTGTGTTAAAAATGGCAACCATTCTGCCACTGTTGAAAGCCTGTTACACACTTGCCTTCCTTCTTTCTTCTCATTGTCACAACCTGGGACTTCTTTTTGTCTTGATTTGGCCCTTCCTGCTGGCATGACCTCAATTTTCCTTCCTAGGTCTGAATTCTGCTCTCTATTAACCATTCCCTAAGCTTATGCAATTAGTGGTTTAGAAACAGATGTGTAGGACTTTACAGCCTTTAAAGAAATGAAAACCAAATCACCCAGACCACCAACATTGGCTTCTAAGAAACTGGTAACAACTTACTAAGTAATTGCCATATGTCAAATACTGTTGTACATCATTAAGATATGTGTTAACTCACTTCATTTCTCAATGCTAAGAGGTATCTGGTATTACCATTTTCTTTCAACACTTGAAAACAGTGAGACTTGGAGTGACTAAGAATGTTCTGAAAGATAACAGGACTAGTTAGTAGCAAAGTATGAGCTGGAACCCAGGCTTTCTAGCTAGTATTTTCTGTGTTAATTTCCTATCACTGCTAAAGCATATTATAACAAACTCGGTAACTTAAGGGATACAAATGCATTATCTTACAATTTTGGAGACCAGGAGTCTCTAGCAGATATCTCTGGTCTATGATCCAGGTGCTGTTCCTTCTCAAGTCTCTGGTAGAGAATACATTTCCTTGTCCTTTCCCACTTCTAGAGGTTGCTTTGTTTCTTGCTCTTGGCCCCTTCCTCCATCTTCAAAGCCCACAATATCAGGCTCAGTCCTGCTCATATTCCCATGTCTCTAGCTTTCTCATTCCCTCTTCCACTTTTAAGGATCCTTGCAATTATATTGAGTCCACACATGTAATTCAAGATAGTTCTCCTATTATACAGTCAGCTCATTAGAACCTTAATCCATTTGCAACTTTAATTCCTCTTTGTCCTATGATATGAGTTTGCAGGGTCCAGAGATTAGGACATGAACATCTTTGCCAAATTTCTTCCCTAAATATTGATTTAATAGTGTTAATGGCTTTTTGTAGACCTGGTTATGTTTCATTGAAATTTCCCTTGGTCCTCACAGGCGACAGGCAGCCTTCTCTTCTATTAATATGAAGAAAATGAGTTCAGAGAATAGAGTCCTTTATGCAAATTAATGGGAAATGAAAGATGGTGTTTGATCTAGATCCAGTCACTCCAAAACCCATGTTTTCTGTTGTACTGTGGAATTTTGACTAACTTCTTTTGTTAGGACTTCTAATTAATAAAAGTATTGAAGAATCAATAAACTCTATTTACTTTTATATATAGCAGAGTTTTTAAAATGTTAAGATTCTATTTCTTGCTGTGATATCTGCTAGGATGTATTCTAGTAAAACATGTAGAATATTAAAAGGCCCTTGATAAGTTTCTGTTTCTCTATTATTATGCAGGAATCTACCCAATGTCAGAGGCACCACTGAGGTTCTTAATGATCATGGTACAGTAATGAAATAGCTCTGGAGGCCCAAATATATTATGCCAAAGTAGTCTTCATGTATCTTCTGCATGTTTTACATTTCCTTATCTGTAAATTATGCATGATAGCATCTAGCCTGACGAGTTGCAAAAAGTACAGGTGATTCATCTGAAGCAAACCCTCTCACAAAAGTTGACCTTTAATAAAAGTAGCCATTATTGTCATTTAAAATATGTACTTGGTATCTTGTCTTTTTGGTGATTAGACCTATGTCCCAAAAAAGTGCAATTATAATAACTTAAAAGTTGGAAGAACTAAATAGTTTTGGTTAAATTCTTGATAATAATTACCACTTAGAAGATTCTGTGGATCATAGAAGGGACTCTTCCATTCCAGGGCCCCTAAGAACAGCAGAGAGCAGTATTCAAGGAGAACTGTGACTCAGATCATGTAGACTTATGTCTGAAACTCAACCGCACAGAATTGTGTCTGAAACTCAGCCCCACAGAATTATGAAGCTCTATGTGGAATGAATTCTCTACTGTCTAATGACTTCTTTGATCTCTTCCCTGCTTTTAACCCTATGCACTGTCAAATCTTAGAAATCAATTGCTATGAAATGCAACAGTTATGTTTGTATCACTGGAAGAATAGAAAGAAAAATACCTAGAAACACTTATTCAACCATAGAATGCCATTGACTGTATGATGAAAATTTTAGGATTAATGAAATATAATACTGTATATTTTAATTATTTATTTGGCTTGTGGTATGTCTCCTTACACTATGAAATAAGACCCATTAGGGTAAATACTTCTTTATGATTTTATACAGATACTTCCCCAACATCTAAATCATTGCCTGGAACACAGCATATTTTTAATAAACATTTGTTGGATAAATAATGAAGATGATTCCCAGGGGTATTAGTCATAATCTTGCCCTCTAAGAGTTTCCTGTATAGCAACAAAAACAATAAAATAGCATCCAGGAAATAAAATTTCCTTGCTTATTATTTGACAATTTCATGGAACAACTCAACATATATTATCTCTTTTGCTTATTCCTCTCTTATGGAAACTGGGTGTAGAGACAGAAAGTACCTTGCCCATGGCCTGGTATGGTAAGGCAAGAAAGTGACTCTGATTGGAAAATAATCTTTCTTCCTTTATTATAAGATGTTGCAAAGTCCTCTGTGATAGAAATAAACAAAAAGAACAATTTTAGTGAATTGATTGGCTATGGTCAGATGTTACAAGAGTCCTGAACTTTATTTTTAGCATGACACACAAAAACCAGTCAGAGTGTCAATGAGCTATTAACGGTCATAAAAATCATTACATGACCAAAGGAATAAATTAAGTCAAGTCAGACACAGGAAAGGAATACAGTCAATACAGTATAGGTATGTTGGAAATTAAAAGCTTAAAACCATTAGGTAGATAGGCAGATGATAGGTAATATATCTATATAATAATGTATATTTAAAGTAGAAATACATGAACATATGTTATAATAAATAATCTATATAATAATTTATATTTAAAATAGAAATACATGAACATATGTTATAATATATAAAGCATACATAAAATATTTTTTTGCTTAAATATTTTTTAAAGTATTTTGTTAAAAAAATAAATGAGATGTATAAAATTTCTTTGAAAGTTGAGATACTTAAAACCTCTTTACTCCCAAACCTCAATAGTAACAGTGATGATTAACATCACTGTTACTATTAACATAATAAAAGCACAATTAGCATACTTTTACATGTGTATTCAAAAGAAACTCATACATATACACACATAGTTATACAATTGTTATGTAGTTAACAAAATGGTATCATATTTTACACATATTTTCATAAATTGCATTATGTATTCAATCATGTATCAAACATCTTTTCTCATGAAAATAAACACAAAGTAAACTCATTTTAAAAAGCTATGTTATTAAATATTATGTGTCTGCTATGACAAATTTAAATGTAGTATATTATTTCAATTGCCTGTTTTATCATCACTGTGATAATATACAATGTATACATAAAAATTTACTTAAGATTCTTTTCTTGTTCTTATTCTTTTCATGGTTTCCTCAGGAAAGTCTCACACAAATATATCTTTTTAAAAAAATCATATATATATATATATATATATATATATGATTCAACATTATGCTCTAATTTGCATATGCATAGGGAAATAATTATCACAGTTAAGCAAATTCATATATCCATCTAAAATCTATTATATTCACAAATCTTTAATATGTAACAATATATTACTAACCACAGTTCTCATGTTGTACATGAGATTTCTAGACTTATCCATCATATGTAACTGGAATTTTGAACCCTTGGACCCATAGTTCTCCATGTGCAGACTACTAACTTGCTATATTTTATATGCATGTCCTGAGAAGAAGAAAGTGGAAGAATATTAATGCATGAAGGAAGGTCATTAGCAGTGGTAAACATATGCTAGACTTGAAAGAAAGCTTAATGTTTTTTGCTTTTTAAAACTGTTTTGACATGTTTGTTCCAGTATTGATAAAACTCACTTCAAAAATACTGAATAATAAATCTTCCAAGCTGAGAAATTCTGAAATATTACCTCCCCAGGCTGACCTCCCATCTCTGTAGACTTCAGCCCTTCCCATAAGCTTCTTTGTCTGTCAAGATGATATTTGGCCTCTTCATCTAAATCTCTTTACCTTTGAAAATTCACCTTGTGGCAACACATTCAGGAACATTTCTCTGTATTAGGATGTCCCTCTAGTGCTCTGAGAACATACTGTGTTTTGATTAGGACACTTCACATATTATTGGAATTTTGGAAATATTTTTCTATTTCTTTCTGCTAGATTATGAGCTTTCTTGTGGGAAATAAATCTATCTTTTTTAATTCACTTCTGGGCTTTATGTATAACAGGGAACCTCCTTTGAAATGTTGTCCTTGGTGGAGTTACCCTCTGATCATTTTGCAAGGATTATACCCTTTGGCCTAGCATTCTAAATTCAAAAGAGACAGCACACCTAAAGGGTTCTAATTAATCTTTCTTTCTTTAGATTTAAAGCCCCCAGAACATGTGATGGCTTCATAACACCTCTCCTTAGTAAAATGCAAAATCAGTCTCATGAGATCAAGGTCCATTGCAATGTTCTGGCTACAGGCTGGAAGTGAAGGGTTGCAGGCCTTGAGTGAGAAAGACCCTGCACAGCATGCAGGCTTCATGCCCATTGCCTTGTTGAACCTCCTCTCCCTCCCTATAAAAGCCCTTTGCACTCCTAAGTTCCTCAAACAGAACCTTGAGATTCACATCCTCTCCATTTTCTCAAGATTGCCAGTCCTCAAATAAAACTGATTCCTTCCTACTAACTCTTGTCTCCTGAATATTGGCCTTTGGACAGTGGTTATTCCACAGAACTGGTAAGACCAGTGTATGATATGATGTCTAAAAAAAATATCAGCATACTTTTTTTTAACAGGATGACTAAAGACATTGACAAATGTATCACCTTCTTACTTCCCCTCTCCTTAGCTAAAATATACTTCTGGGATTTTAATAGATACAGATGCTGTGTCAGCAACTCTGCTTGGAAGGTAACTTTGGGTTACCTAAATCAATAAGAATGTACCCATGTTGTGGAACAAGAGAGAGGCGGTTGCTTTCTAAAGGATGACCCACCCATTTGTTTCAGATACCACTGGATAGAGGTCATCCAGGCTTCATTCTACTTACCAGTGTTATGTGAAACCATGTACCTCGTATCTTTTCTCATCAGAGTTGGCATAAGGAGAAAACTCAGCAAGTGTCATGGGAGTGCCATAATGAGTCATCGATTTGCAATCAGGTTGGTCAATTTCCTATGCTAATGGGTTTGCCAGTTGTTCAGGTCCTCTTGGGGCTCACCTTTCTATCACACAGCACAGCACTTTGCTGCTGACTTTGCAGGAACGCATCTCTGTCACCAGGTTGTAACTTCCAGGATAATTTTGTACCTTTCGTTCAAATGAGTGCCATTAGAACTCAGGGTTGAAATATACATCTCTTCAATATTTTCTCCAGATAAGTTGTGATGCTGAAAACATTCACAAGTGAGAAGCTGCAGTTCCATTTTTACGGGAAACATGGACCCTCCTCATCCATGTAGTTCAACATTATCTACAATGATAATTAGTTCTTAACTATGAAAATGACCAAACATCCTGAGAAACCACCTAATTCTACTCAGTGGAACTGAAGCCCAAAGAGATGAGTGCCTGTGGTCTTCTAACTAAAAATTGACTGAGACAAGGTTGAAATGCAAGTCTTTATCTTCTTCCACCCTCTACAAAATTTTTTCTCAAATTGACATTTTTACTGTAACCCTCAACACCTCTTCCAGGGTAAAGTAAATAGGTATTTTTGTTGTTCTTCTATTTTTTTAAAAATTCTTTTTTAGTTCTTGATGGACCTTAATTTTATTTATATGTGGTGCTGAGGATCAAACCCAGTGCCTCACACATGCTAGGTAAGTGCTCTGCCACTGAACCACAACCCCAGCCCTATTCTACTTTGTTTGAGGAGGGAAAAAAAAAAAAAAGAAACTTTGTCTTCTCAATGCATTTATTGTAGTTTTCTGGTTAAGAATTTATTATAAAAAGTTATAATTCAAAATTGAGCTAATATTAGTTTTGTAAACTAAAAGAATATTTATTAATGGTGATAAGTTAAAAAAAAACAGTGCTGCTTACTGTAATAATTTTCCCAAATTTCATGTTTTTAAAATGGAACTTCATCATTTGAGTGGCCTACAAGAAAAGTATAAGTAATTCTGGACTTTTTATATGGGAATGGAAATGATTTGAGATAGGATTATGTGATAAACTTGCCATGATGGGGAGTCTATTTGAGAGATAAAAATAGGAATACAAATGGAATTATTTTAATCACTTTAAATGAGAATTTGTGTAGTATTGATTTGGCTGGATTCCAGCTGCAAGTAGTAACCATTTAGTTCGGTCCAGTGCTATTCTGCTGTCCCTGACTGTGACAACCTGTGACTCTTACAAATGTAGGTGTCTCTGCTTTAAATAGGCATGTGCCTGGGCAGGCAGGACAGCCTGAAACACATTGATTAAAGTGCCTGGCATCTATTAATAGAATTGCAGATGGAGACAGGAGTGTTTTAATTCAATTATGCCTCAAGACCTAAGGAAATGACTTGTATTGATTCTCCCAACTGGCACTTTAGGCTTTCACAAATGGAAACAACAAAAAAAAATGTATCTTTTTTTTTGTTGTTTTTTTTCCTCCACTGCTGGATTCTTTCATGATTACTGTTTATTGAATGCCTGCTGTGGGTCAGGAAATTCACATTCATTCTAATAATAGTAGGCAATATTTCAATCATAACAACATAGATAACACAAATAACAAGGTAAGTGATATGTTGCTAATGTTATAGGTAATAACATCTCCGTTTTTCAAACAGAGATAACGGAAGATGTAATTAGTGATTAACTTCTTCAATATTTCAATACTGCTAATTTGTGGGATATATATAACAGCAAGCCCCAACCTAAGACTATGGGGAGATTTCAAGAGAATGCCCTGAGGCAGTGGAAATTTTTTAGCAGTAATTCAATTATGTCAGATTCAGGATCATATCATGAACACTTTGAAGGCCACAGATGACATTATTACTCTGAAGTAATGTGGCATTACTTTAGGACCTCTACATTATCACTCTGAGTGATGAAAAGATGAAGAAAATGAACAGTTCACATGATACTTGTACTTAGAGTAGATAAATTAGCAATTGTTTTGGAATCTGATATCTTACCTATAAGATGATCACAGAAATACAGTAAAATAATTTTTAAAATTTTTTAAATATTAGATTTTGAGGTGACTCTGTAGTCTGATGGTTCAACACTTAGTAGCATGTGATGTTTCTTTTTTTTTTTTTTAATGTCAACACAGTAACTTCACAGCATTTGTACTTTCATTGTGTGGTCCTATGAAAGTGTAAAATAGGGGTGATAGACCTAATCCTTGGGGTCATTAAAAATGTTCTAGAACTGTAATTGAACTAACATTCATAAAAATAGGAAGAGGTGACCAGTCAAAGAGGGTGGAGGTGAGCAATAGAATTTCAGGCAGATGAACAGAAGGCTCCCTTGATAATAGTAAAGTATATCTTACAAAACCACAACCACCCCCACCCCAAAATACCAAATGTCTAATGTAAGGACCCACAGTTTAAGCAAAAGAGGTAGGTTTTGGGGGGCCTGAGGACCATGTAAGGGATTTAAAGGTTAATCCTAAATGCACTGGGGAGCCTTTGAAATGTTGTAAGGATGAAGGGACAAGATCCAATTTGCATTTCAAAAATATCCATCTGGTTAAGGTGCCCAGAATGGCTTGAAGGAGGTTAATAATGACTGAATGGTAGATACACTTGATAACTATAAAAGTGTCTCAGTTGCTTTTTGCAGTACATTGGTTTATAAGTATAAATCCATTAGGGCTTTATTTAGTGGTATGTAAATATACTGTTTAATTTTCATTTCCCCAATGACAAATCATGGAAAGCATCTTTCCATGAACATGTTTGCCTCCTAAAGATCTTATTTTGACAAAGCATCTTTTCAAAGATTTCCCATCTTACTTTAGGTGATTTTCTTATGATTGAGTTTTGAATTCACACATGAATTTACATAAACAGTTCTTTACATATTAAAGAAACATCTTTTAATAATATATGTGTCTTGCAAATATTTCCTCCCAGCTTGTGGTTTTCCGTTTCATGCGCGTGTTTCCTTTTCCTTTATTTGTTTATCTCAGCAGATTTTAATTTTGATGAAGTCTACTTTACTCGCATTTTTATGGATCTTGATTTTGTGTCCTACCTAATAAATATTTACCTAACCCAGATTACAAATATTGTTTGTTAAACATTATCTAGATTTGTAGTTTTAACTTTTGTATTTAGTTAAATACAAAATATTTGATCCATTTTGAGTTATATGCTATATGTATACATATTGAAAGCCCATTATCCAAATTTGGTTGGTTTGGAAGATTATTCTGTCAAAAAATTCCTCTGCACTTTTATCAAAATGAAATAAAAATCTATTTATCTACCTAATAATGAGCATATATGTATATGTATACAAATATTTATCTTGATTATTCTGTGTCATAGATTAATTAGTCTAAATTAATACTAATTCCATGTCATCTTGATTACTGCTGTTTATGTTGCTTTATGGAAAGTCAGGTAGTGCACAAAATTTATTCTTTTAAAAAAATTCTTTAGACTCTCTTATTCTTTGTCTTTCTCTATAAAACTTAAAAATCACTTAAAAATTGCAAATGTTTTAAAAAATCAGAATTCTACTGGAATAGTTTATTGGGATACAATGAATCTTTAGGTTAGTTTGTAAAGAGCTGACATCCAAATCAGATTGGGTGTCTCAGGACACCCAGGACACCAGTCTCAGGACAGTAGAGTTCATAATTTATTTAAATCTAATTTATTCCAACAGTGCTTTGCAATTTTCAGAATAAAAATCTGGAATGTTTTATTTCATTTTAATCTAACATTTCTAGTCTTTTGTGCTATTCTAAGTGGCATTTTATTTTCAATTGCTATATAGTATTACAACCATATTGAGCATATAATTGACTTTGCACTCAGCAGACTTGTTAGACTACTATATTTTTTTGGTAGATTCTTTCAGGTCAATTGTGTGGGTGATTTTATGTCTTCAGATATTAATATTTTTGGTTCCACATTTTAATCTATAAATTTTAATTTAATTTTCTTACTTTTATAGAAGCATGGACATCCAGTACAAAGTTAGATAGAAGTCATGAGAATAAATACTTTCCTCTGTTCACAATATTAAAAGGAAAATATTCAACTCTCACCAGTAGGTGTGGTATTAGCTTTTTTTTTTTTTTAAGATGCTCATTTTAGTTTGAAGTTCTCTTCTATTCCCAGAATGCTGATTTTGTTTTTTAATCATGAATGGATACTAAATTTTGTGAAATGAATTTTCTGAATCTATTAAGAATTTATATTGACAAGTGTGGTGGTGCATGCCTGTAATCCCAGTGTCTCAGAAGGCTGAGGCAGGAGGATCACAAGTTCAAGCCAACCTCATTAACTTGGCGAGGCCCTATGCAACTTATTGAGACCCTGTCTCTGAATAAAATATTTAAAAATGGCTGGGGATGTGACTCAGTGTTTAAGCACCCCTGGGTCTTGGATTCAATTCCCAGTATAAGAAAAAAATTAAAAGAAAAAAAAATTATATCAATTACATTGGTTCTATTTAGAATGTTGAGCCACCTTGCCTGTCCAGGATAAATTACTGAGATTATTAATAGACTTGATAAAATCTGGGAAAGAACTTTGTAACTAGTTAACTTAAAATGTCAATAAAAACTAAAATTGAAAGACAAAACAAAAAAAAAGGAGACTGAAGGAAAAAGGGAAAAAAAATCCAGAGCTATGTGACAACAGCAAATAATGTAACATGTATAACTGGAATTATAGAAGGAGAATAGGGACAATAGGAAATATTTCAAGAACAAATAGCTGATATGTTTCCAAAAATAATGAAAGACACTATGCTACATATACCAAAAGGTCAATGAAACCAAATCAGGAATAATAACAGCCAGAACAACAAAAAATTTTATGCATTACATTTAAAGCAGTGAATGTAAAAAAAAAAAATCCCCACTATGTAATAAGAAACAAAGATAAGTATTCAAGAAACTTCCACTCTAAAGATATGTTAGACAAAGTCAACTTTTATTTTTCTTTCAAAACTGGCTTCTTAACAGTTTTGAAAAAAAACTAAAATTGTATATATAAGTGGTACAGAAATAGACTTTCAGGCAAAAACATTGTTAGAAACAATTACAGTCACATTGTAGTAATAAAAGATGTATTTCACTGGGAATTCATAACAAGTCTATGAACACAATGTATGATTATAGATACAATAAAATATCAAAACTGAACATTAGATATATGCAAATGTATGATAACTCAATAGTTAATAAAACAAGAATAGCAATGATACAAATATAGATAAAACAACACAAATTTAAACATAAAATAATGGACACTGGGCACAAACCACTGCAAATTATAGTTTTTTAAGGAATACATGGAAGTTCATTTGTGACAGTTTCTATTTTTTGTTCACTAAGATAGAAATAGTATATATCTATGGGCTACAATATGCTCTTTTGATACATGTATACCTTGAGTAATGTTCAAATCATGGTAAGCACATTGTTTTTCAAACAGATTTCCATTCTTTTTCTCTCTTTGTTTTGTCCTTTTATACTTTGTCTTTCTTTCTTATACTGGGGATTGAACCCAGGGTGATTTAATATTGAGACACATCCCCAGTCCTTTGTTTAAATTTTTATTATGAGACAGGGTCTCACAGAGTTGTTGAGGACCTCACTAAGTTGCAAAAGCTAACCTCAAACTTGCAATTCTCCTGCCCATAGCCTCAAGTTGCTGGTATTGCAGGCATGTTCTGCCACATCCATTAACACTCTTCATTTGTTGAAGTACAATAATTGAAAATTCTTTCTTTAAGGTTTTTTGAAGTATACAATATTGTTACCTATGGTTACCTTTCTCTCCCATGGAGCATGAGGAGTTATTTCTTCTATATAACTATGACTTACCAACCTTGGACCAACATTTGCGCACACCCCTTCCCCTACACTCTCCAGCCTCTGTTATCACCTATTACATGCTCAACTTCTATGAGATCAATTCCCCTATACTTCACATCTGAGATCATGAACTTTCTTTTAGTGCCTGGCTTATTTTACTTAACATAATGATCTCCAATTTCATCCATGTAGTCACAAGTTACATTGTTTTTTCTCTTCTCAATTGAATAGTATTTCATTGGGTACATATGGCACATATTGTTTAATCATTCGTTAAAACTGATAAATATTTTGTTATTTTCATTTTAGGGGTTTTGTGAATAGTATTGCAGTAAACATGAGTGTACAGATGTCCCTTCAATGTCTCATTTTATTTTCTTTGGATATATACCAAGTAGTGGAATTGATGAATCATATGAACTTCTCTTTTTCATTCTTAAAGGTCTTTCCATACTCTTTTCCATATTGGGTGAATAATTTACATTCCCACCAGCATTTTGTGTGCACTTCCTGCTAACAATTTTTTTAATAAAGAGCATTTTTATTGGAGTGAGGGATAGTCAATGTGGTTTAGATTTTCATTTCCCTGATGATTAGTAATGTTGAGGCTTTTTTATTCTATACCTCTTGACCATTAATATGTTTTCTTTTTGAGAAATATCTATGTAGGCCTGTTACTCATTTTAAAACTTATTGGAGTTTTTACTTGAACTCCTCGAGTGTTTTAGACATTATCACCTTAGCAAATGCATAGCTTATAAACACTTTCTCTCATTTTGGTTGCTTATTTTACTGTGATGAATCTAGTAGAAGCAGAAACCAAGACATTTTGGACCATGGTTGCAGTGGCTTCTGAGTGCCTGGGATGACTGAGCATGGTGAAAATTAAGTTTAAGAAATGATATCCTAAGTGGCCCTAGGTGAGCAGGACAGCTTCATAATGTATGCTCATAACAAAGTCTTTCAAGCAGGTTTTTGCTTTTATAATCCTGAGCCCATAATGAATTGGGTGTTGCTGAGATGGCCTCAAGGAATCTTTCCTGTTGTCCTTGTGCAAAGTTCTTGGTTTCTCTTTAATGGTGCCAGTCTCTTCAGCAGTTATACCTTCCTTTGTCCCAACTTTAAATGTATTCATTTCCTGACAATGCTGCAAGTTTTCTTTCTGTTCTTTTTACTCATGATTATCACATTAAGCCTGAATGCTGTCCTGCCTTGAAATTTAAGTAGTCTATCACCTTTAAATTAGGTCTCACAGAAAGTGTTACAGCAGGGAGAAAATATAGACAAGGTATGTATTTGTTTTTCTAGAATACAGCATGGGTAGCCTGCTGCCCAATTCCAAATTGAGTTCTGAATTGATTGATTCCCATCTGAAATTTCATGATCATAGTCATTACTGTCCACTTTGTATAATCATTTTGGTCTTTGGAGATTATACCATAATTGTCCCCCATGAAGCTTTGTTTAAAAATTCTCAACCTTCTTTAGCCTGCATTTCTAAACTTTTAAATTAAATTTCTTCTGCAAACCAGTCCCAAATGCTCTGAACTACATGGTCAGATATAGTCATAGCAATGGTCCTACTTATCAGTAGCAATATTTGTTAACTTCTCATAATGTTTCTTTGAGCAGCTAGAGCAAAGCAATAATATAAAATGTTGTTTATCATTATCCTTGGAGTGTTTCATTATAAGATGTCCTGGGGTAGACTTGGTACTTGAGTTTAATTGGTGACTTTTGACCTTCCCGTAGGTGGATACTTTACATTTGGGAAGTTTTCTGTCATTTGCTTCTTTGAATAAGCATTTTACCTCTTTTGCATTCTGAAATCTGCCATAACCACCAACAACCTGAATATGTACTTTGTTTTTACTCTTCCATAGTTATCATGAGCTTTCCTTATTCCCTTTCATTTTTTCTTTATTCTCAACTATCTTTTCAATAACCTGTCTTCAAGCTCACTTATTCTTCTCAGTTGATTCTGCTATTGATCATCAAATTTTTCATTTTGTTTAGTGTAATTTTCAGCTCCAGGATTTCTATTTGATTTTCAAATACATTTTTTTTTCTATTTAATGTCTCAGATAAAGTATTGAATTGTTTGTTTTCTTGAAGTTCATTAAGTTTCCTCAAAACTGCTATTTTTAACTCTTCATCCAAGAGTTTGTTCATATCAGATGCTTTATATTCAGTTATGTCAGGTTCCTTTGTCCTTTAGGTGATGTCATAGTTTCCCGAAAGGTTTTGCTGCTTTTTGGTATATGACAATGACCATACATTGAAGGATTAGGTATTTATTATGGCCTTTCACAACTAGGTTTTGTTTGACTCTGTCCTTCCAAAAATTCTAAGCTGCCATTCACTTTTTTTCTCTGATCCTGTTGTTAATGCTAGTATGTTAGCACTAGATGATGCCCTAAATCTGTTTGCTGTGTGTTTGGGGTTTGTGTAATGCCATTGTTTCAGCACTAGAGAGCACTCCAGGCCTAATCTTTTCACAAATCAGCCCTTGTTGTTCTTTTCAGGTTGGACAGGGGAATGCTTGAAAAGTATATTCTTTCTCCATAGTCTTGAGTTGTGCCTATTTCCCTCCTCCTACCCCAAGCAGACAATGACTCTGTGTTTTGTTGGGGAGATAAGAGGAAGGATAGAGTGTGCTGTTCTGTGATCGCCAACATGGCAATACTGGGTCACACTCAGGGCCCATGACCTGCTAAGACTAGCATTCCGAGGCAGGACCAAGGCCCACACTACTATCATCGGCCTGCTGCTGTGTTATGGCCCAAGATTGAAGAAGGCAACCAGAGTTGATATTGACCAAAATATAAATCTATTCCACCAAGCCATCTACCTCAGCTCAGCACCAGAGATGAGTACAGAGGCTCCTTTACAGATCACTTGCCTAGGGACAGAAATCTTTGAGTACTGCCCCATCTTAACTTTCATCATTGTCAGGCTGGTATTGGTCCAAGGCAGAGTCCTGCTCTTACTTTCCTTTCCTCTCCTTCAGCGATGGAGCCTTTCTCTGTGCTGTGGAGAGGTAGTGAAGGTAGTCCCATAGCTGCCAAGCTCATGTAGAAAGGTCCAGAGGTTTCTCTGGGGGCACTGCCCATGGGAGAGGGGACATGAGACTTTTATTCATACTGGGTTTCACTGTGGTGGGCTTGATACTGGGTTCCAAGTCTAAGACATGTGCATATTCCCTCTCCTTCCACTAGAGTAAGACATTTTTCTCCATATTCTCCAGCTCAATGTTGGGGGAGGGTGATATGGGTGACTCTTTCTTTCCTGTCTTCTTCAATGTGACAATGTGTTTGGATTTCATAACCCTAATGTTGATAAAAAGTCTAAACATGAAATAATTCCTATTGAATAAGTTATTTAGTATAATTTTTGATGAGGAAAAACTGACCCATAGTCTTGAAGGATACACACATAATATATTAGAACTACAAAAGAGCAAGAGGTTATCTCAGATGTCAAGAAAGTAGTTTCATTTAGCAGGGGGGCATGGAGCTGTGAATGGGAAAGGGAGTCTATGGGATGCTGGCAAAGCTTGGTTTCTTTAGCTGAGGGCTGGCTAGATGCATATTTCACTTGTAATGATATGGTACCGTGTTTGTTCACCTTTTCAAAATTGTGAAATTATGCTATTTCACAGTTTTACACTTAATTTCATAGAACAAAACAAATTAAGGGCTGAGCTGTAGCTCCAAATGGTATAGCACTTGATTAGCATGTACAAGGCCCTGTTTTATTGCTAACACTGGGAAATAAAGAGAACTAATAAACACTTTCCGTACAGTTACAAATTTCTTTATAAAAATGAATAAATTTATAAAATATAGGAAGCTTATAGATCAAAAAGGATCAGAGGTAATAGTTAAAGAGGTATTTACAGGGGATAAGTAAGAGAAGGAAATAAATTATTTTTTATATACATTTCAGGGATTGAACCCAGGGGCATTTAACCACTGAGCCTCATCCCCAGTCTTTTTTATTTTTTATTTTGAGATAAGCCTTGTTCAGTTGCTTAGGTCCTCACTAAGTTGCTGAAGCTGTCTTTGAAATTGGGATCTTCCTGCCTCAGCCTCCTGAGTCACTGGGATTACAGGTGTGCACCACTGTGCCTAGCATTAAGTTGTTCTATTTCAAAGTAAGTGACATATACAGATAGATCCTTGCTATGTGTATATGGTTTGACATAACAAGTTATTTCTTTTCTTTTCTTTCTTCCTTTTTTTTTTTTTTTGCAATTTGGATATCAAATTAACCTAACATCTTATATTTTAAAATGTCTGCTGTTCTGATGAATCCTGTTGATGACTATTCTCATTTCACAGTTGAAGACACTGAGGCAAAGGGTATTTATGCAACATTCAAAAGAGCAAGACAATATACTAGATGGATTTCCTCTCTCAGTAATAGATAAAGAATGATGGGGACGATGGTCTACATATACATTATTACAGCATTTCTAGAGTTTAGGTCTTAAATGCCCCTCAAAGTCATATGTTAAAGGGCAAGTCTCCAGGCTGTCATGCTATTGGGAGGCGGTGGATCCCTTAGGAGATGGACCCTGGTGGAAGGAAGTTATGTCATTGAAGCTGTGACTTGAAGGGGATGTTGGGCCTTAGCGCTTTCCCTCTCTCTCTCTTTTTTCTTCTTCGCCACCGTGAGGTGAATAAGTCACTCCACCTCATGTTTCCTACCATGATGTCCTTGCCTCACCATAGACTCAAAGAACCAGGGCCAATTGATCAGGGACTGGACCGTTGAAACTATGAGTCAAAAAAAAAAAAACCCTTCCTCAGGCATATTGTTATAATAATGCAAAGCTGACTCACAGAAGCATTATCATCACTGGCCAGTATAAACCAGAAATATGTGAAGGATTAAGGTAAGTGCCTTAAAGACACAGTCTCATTTAATCATTCAACAATCCTGTGAAGCCGTTCCTACAGCCATGTCTATTCATATAGGAGGGTATTAAGTCTTAAAGAGATGAAGTGCAAACTACTGATAATGGAGAGAGTCAAGTCTCAACATGATCTGTTACTCTTCAAATCATTCATCTCTACTTGTTTAAAAATATGCTAAAAATGATCAAAGATTCAAAATGATCATTTTCACTTTTCAGTTACCCAGCTTTCACAACTTACGTAGATAGTCCTTGCACCAAATCTTCTAATCACAAAAGGAAGAGATAGTTTAAAACAATACAAAAGCTTCAAATTTATAATATTTCATGTATCAGCATTTTAGGTACTGCCTGTAATGTTAATGGTCATCACCATAATGTGAGCATTTGAGCATAAGTATTATCCAAATCTTTTAGCTATGACTTTTGCTTTGCTGCAAAAATTTTTTTTATGATGGCTTGAGATGAAAATGCAAATGCAGCCATTAACCAAGAAGTCACAAATACTCCAGCCACAAAAACATTAGTATGCATGACTGGTCTACCATTTTGTATTTCCTGTTTCACTGGTTTTGTTCTATTAACTTGCTTTTTTTTTTGCTCTGTTTCTCATGGAATAAATCCCCAGTATTATGATACCTTGCCAGTATTAATTTTGTCATTTAATACATTTATTTCCCAAGTGATGTTTCTTCTCTTGAAACTTTGACCTTCCATCCCCCGAGGAGTTTATTATTATTGCTAGGAGCAGACACCCAACCCTCACCAGAATGCTCTGATAGACGAGTTCCCTTTTTTCTTGACATCACACATTTCCTGTTCTGACATCTACAATTTTGTGAGAATTCCTGTGGCTGTCTGAAGATTGCATTTTGTCCTTACCAATAATATCAATATGAAGCATGTAAGTTTGTCTCTGTATGAATAGTGCATTAATCAGTTTACTAAATACCTTTTGTGGTGGTGATGTTTGTTGAACCCTATTAGTTCCATATAATTACTTACGCTACCAAATCCACAGTGTTATTTTTACAAGATATTTGTTTATATACTATATTTGCATTGCATTTGTTCCCCCTTACTTTCTGTCCATTTACATGTTATTTGCTTATTTATTCCTTCAGCAACCACTTATTGAGCACTTGTTTCATGGGATAGACCTGAAAAATACAAAATGGAATAATTGACAGAAATAGTACTTGATGAATGATCATTACTTTACAAACAGTTGTTGATGGATGAGTGAACAAACACAGTAGCAGTATAAATATTTCATAATTGTATAATTTTGAAGAGTTTGTCTGATTTTCTCATGGGGAAAAAAATAAACACAATTCCATGAAATCGGGGCTACTGGTTACTCATACTGGTAAGTGGAAAGAAAATAAGAAAATGATCAACAAAATTAAGAAAACTCAACAGAGAAGTCAGAAACATTTTGAAACAGTCTCATAAGGCTAAAGTGAGCAGAGACGGTGTTAGAGACAGAAGAGGTGAAAGAGCAGTAGCTGTGGCTTGTGACAACCTAGAGAAACCTGGAAGATATTATACCAAATGTAATGAGCCAGGCAGAGCGATACAGATCCAGCAAGTTTTCACTCATAGGCAAAATCTAAGAGTCAAACTCATAGAAGCAGAGAGTAGAGTGGTTTTACTAGAAGGTAAGGAAATTAATAGAATTAGGGAGATATTGGTCAAAGAAGACAAAATTCCAGTTACGAACAATACCTTCAAGAGATTTATTGTACATCTTGGTGATTATACTTAGTAACAATATGTTGTATACTTGAAAATTGCTAAGACAAGTAGATTATAAGTCCTCACCACAAAGAGAGAGAGAGAGAGAGAGAGAGAGAGAGAGAGAGAGAGAGAAGTATGTGAGATGAGATAAGATATGGTAATTAGCTTGATTTAGCCATTCCACAATGTGTGTGTGTGCATGTGTGAGAAAATGTCATGTTGTACATAATAAATTCCTACAACTATTATTTATCAACTAAAAGTAAAATAAAAATTATAAAAGAGTGTGAAACTGGCTCAGAAAAAAAAAGCAGCAAGTTTTATGGCCCTTCCAGTTTTCCTGTATCCATAACACATATAACCTTTTTTCCTTGTTTTGTATTCTTACAGAGAGAATGAGCCCTTACTAAGATGGCTGAAGCTATAAAGTTTAAAATATAAGTAGACTCAAATAAAGACTCACAAAATAGACTTGATTGGTATACAATGAGGTGGCAGCCATTCCTCATCTTTAAAGCACTTGAGCTCCATTCTGTCAATGATTTTTTTCCACAAGAGAGCCTACGCCCAGTAATTACCTCGGGGAAATAGGGCCAATTGCCTTCGAGTTGATGAAAATGAAATATTGCATCTGCCCTGTCTAGAATGTAATCAATAGTCAGGGAGAACGTGTAGTCACTATTTACGGTACTTCCACTGGTTGCATTTACTTCTTAACACACAACATCTAGCTCTGATCCCAACACTATGCTGAAACAATCTTCATAAATGCTTCTAATACCTTTCTGTCTGCACAATGCAAAAAGCATCATCTCAGCCTTCCTTTTCCTGGCGTCTTTGCAGTGTTTGACGACACTGACCATTTCTTGTTTCTTAAAAACAGTTTCTTTGGCCTCTGAGGCTTCAGTGAATATTAATCGTGTATTTGGCTGCTAACCATGTCCATCTCCTTCCTCTTTTTGACAAAGTCTCACTTTTTTGAGATAGTGCATTCTCTCCATTTTGTTAATTGAAAAGGCCAGATACTTACTTGATCCCTGGTAGACAGAGGCAAGTATGTTTCCATTTCTCACAATCAGATATGTACACACTTGACTTTTAATTAGAATCAATGATGCAAAGAAGTAGAGAATGCACAGAATCAGTGCAGGTGACAAAAAAAAAAAAAAAAAAAAGGTAAACAACTGTAGAGTTGGCATCTTTAAGGTATTTTTAAGTT
>NW_026000174.1:51409391-51434555 GCF_001458135.2 Marmota marmota marmota | reverse complement strand
AAAAAAAAAAAAAAAAAAAAAAAAAAAAAAAAACAACAGTAGAGTTGGCATCTTTAGGAAAGTTTCAGATGCAGTAATGAGAGATCTTCTGGTCATGTGGTTCAGTATCTCATACTGAGATTTTGTTGGTGCAAGCTCTAGTGCTACTGTCAGTGGGGTGTTTATCATGTCTCACTGGAACAGCTCAGTGTAAGTGCAATTGTTCTTCATGTCTGTACTTACCAGGTCACATGCCATGCAACACACAACTTATCTTAATTGACTCTGGGTCAAGAATGACAGTTTATCATAACACCCTAAAATAACTGCATCCCTAAATCAATACAAAGGGAGCAAAGATTTTCCTTATTTCTTTCTTCTTTCTCTCTGCTATGTCTTATTAAACATTTTAGCTCTATTTCTGTTAAGATTTAGATGATAAATGTGAAATGGTCAATTATGCCTTAGTTAATATGCCATTAATGTAGGGTTAAGAATCTAGCTTAGGTTAAATCAATGGAATCCTAGAGTTAGAAAAAAAAATCAATGTAAACTTAATTCCATCTACTTTTGATGGTTAAATCCCTTATGATACCACTGACACGTAATAGTCTACCTTTCTCTAAAAACACCCCAATGATTATAATTAAAATCTGAGATGAGGAAGTAATCCTGCAAAGCTTTTCCAACACCACCCTTCTGCAAAAGAAGAAAACTACGGCCAGGAGAGGATAGATGGCCAGTCACAGCTGCGTATTCATTAGTGTCAACTCCTTTCTCTGGGTTCAGTGGTTCCTTCCCTGTACCTCTCTGCTCAGTCTTTGAGGCACCAGTAAAGCTGACCCTGACTATTAGAACATTTTTTCTTATAATGAGCTAAAATTTATCTCTCTGAAACCTTCTTGCTCCATTGGTCCCTAAAAATGTAGAGACATAAAGGATGAGGTTAATTTCTCTTTGAGAAGATCCTATTATTTACTTTGCTCAGAGTTTCTGAAAACTTCTCCAGGATGAGGCTTTCTCTAATTTCTTCAATTATTCCTCATATACTGTCACCTTCTCAGTCATGTCACCATTCTTGCCAGTCTCCTGGAAACTTCTAGTTTACATTTTCAGTAGAGGCCAGCAGTGTATGTGACATTTGTGTTGTGCTCTCTCTCACCAGCTTAGAATTTGTTCCCTGAGTACCATGGAGAGTGAAGTGTCTGAGTATGGCAAGACTCATGAGGTCTTAAAATTATTCTTGGCATATCGGGAGTCACGTGGTGAGCATGTGCAGGTGAAGATTGTTAGGGGATCCTGGAAAATACCAGAATACCCTTTTCTAACTCATTATAGTGGAAAGAGTAATGGGGCTCTGAGTCAAGATCCCACCCACTCATGCCTCAGGTCGACTGTTCACTGAGTGAATCTTGGCAGGTAATTCATTATCTGGACTCTGTTTTTTTCCACTTCACAATAGACATGTGGATATAGAAAGTGGAACAGAAGGGTACTATTGGAGTTTTATGGTGCTTCAGTTGGCATATGAACCAACAGATGACACCTGCTTTTTGTTAAGTCACTGCAGTCCACATCCCCCACTCAACTACACTGCTTTTAAAGTCAGCAACTCCACCTCATGTAGAAGAACCAAGGTCCTGGCTTTATGTCAAAAGACGTCATTTCTTTCACTGGTATTCTGCTTCACCTTGGTTTAATTAGTCTTTGGGTAGGAGTGATAGGATGATATATTCTAGAGCATTTCAGCAAACTCAGAAAGAGAGTTCCCTGAGCTGCTGTCATAAGAAGCCAGTGACCAAGGCTTCTCAACATGATCTCTTCCGGTAATGAGCTGTTTCTAACTTTATCCATATCACACTCAGCCTATTAGCTGTTTTGAAGAGCAGGTAGGGATACCAAAGACCATTATGTGTGATCATTGATTTTTCTAAAAGCTGTGTCTGGGGATTATCAACCCAGAAAGCAACAAGCAGACACAGTGGATGTCTTTCTGCAGTGGAATATCAAGATGACCTAGCACGTGTCAGGCTAAGTCAGCTGAAAGAGGGTGTTTCGTATTTTTTTTCTTTTTTAAGCAATCCAAAGCAACCTGTTTCCAACCACCTTAATTATCTGCAGTGCAGGGGAATGAACCATGAATTATTTACAAAAAAGCACTTGTTCCCTGCTCATCTTTTTCTTCAGCTGTGACTTGCCAGGTTCCTTCCTAGATGAAGTCAGAGGATAAGAAGAGTCAATAGTTGTGTGTAATAAACTGTTTCAGGGACTCCCTCATTTTTTTTTTCCCCTGTGGAAACTGACTAGACAACTAGAGCTTGGGCAGATATTGCCTTTCTCACTTTTACTTGCAAAAAGTTTTTTAATGGGCAGTAGTTTCACCCATAGCTATTGTACTATATGCTTCTTTCAGCAAAAATAAATGAATAAATAGATAAATAAACAAACAAAAAGAAATCTCTGAGGGTCATTAGGGTATGCTTGGAAGGCACCAATTGTTCTGTAATCACACTACAGTACACTGTGAGAACTGACATTAGTTCAGAGGCCATGAGCCTTGGAATGTGCAAGTAATATTTCATGTGGCTCAATTTTCACAATCTCAACCACATAACCAAGTACTTTCTATCCCATTATAAAGATGACAAAGTAATATCATAGACACAACCCAGTATTTCAATAGGGACTGGTGTATTTATAAAGGGCTTTAAAACACATGATTGACTATGAATCTTTTACTTAACTTCCAGCCAAGCTTTAGTGGTCCCAGTTTATAAACAAATAAACAGAGGGGTTTGGCTTTCGCTAGCAAGATTCTGTGCCTAGGCCTCTCAGATTAAATGTTTTGATCTTTCATTTGTTGAGAACCTGCCATTGATCACAAATAATTTTAAGTACTACACCTATCCCACCACTATCCAACTAATATGTAGTGGAAACAGGATTCCAATTCAGGTAGCCAATCTCAGTATTAATGCTCTTCCTCTAAAAGCATCTGCATCTTAGTGTAGGTAATCATACCTCCTTGACTTCATGTTGGGCTTAATCCTCTTGAAGTTGATTAACACTTTCAGTTTAGCAATGTACCACATCTCCATTTTCCTGAGGTATGGAATGGGATAACAATACTATCTATTGAACGGGGCTGTGGTGAGGATCGATTGAGTTCCTATGCCCAAAGTGCTTAGAACTTGGTCCACAGAATGATGGAGTGAATGCTAGATATTGTTCTGCCGTAGCTGCTGTTATTATTTCTACTTCATTCTATGATCACATAGACTATGATAAAAGTGCCCTTCCCTGATTCAGGCATAAACTCTTTTTGGAATGCAAGTTTCATCAGGGCCTCAAAACTTATTATTCCTGTGACCAAACACTAGGAATATGAGCCACATCATTCAACCTTTCTTCATGATATTCCCCAGGTGCGCAAAGCATAGGACTTCTCAAGGTGGCCTTGTTATCAGCTAGTCTTCTTTTCCACAGCTCCTTCCTGAGTGTCCAGTTGTCACAGTGATGCTGACGAACACTGACAGGCCTGCAGGCTTCCCCCGGGAATCTCCAGCTGGCCTGGCTCTGCCATTAACCTCGAAGTGTGAATGCTGCTGCATTGGTTCCTGCCTGCTGGTTACTAGTCAGTCGGGTCCTTGCCTCACAGCCAGTCATTCCCTGGGGTCTGCAAACTGACACAACAGAACAGAATACCTCTGTCTTGCCACAGCCCAATCAAGCCAAAGGCCCTAAATATAAAATTAAGATTCCTCAGGCCTTCAGCAGTAGAATTCATTTTCCTCACTCTCTCTAGGGTATCAACGTGCCTGTCACATTCATCTGCATATTAGATTTTCACTTAAGTGTCAGAAACATTCTTAGGGGAGAGCTGAGTCACACCAAGATTGAACAGGGTGAATCTAAGGGGTGACAATAGTCAAGGAGGATTCTTATTTATCCAGGGGAGTAGCAGGTTTGGCTCTCAGAATTATATAACATCCTGTCTAAACGGGTAATTGTTGATCATTATGAGCTAGGTAACATGAAGTCTCAAATTATGTCTCTAAACAGAAAATCTAATATATTCATGGAGGATAGTTGGAAATAAAATTGTGACATCTTATACCATGTCATGCAATTATTCTTTCCACCTGAATTTCACATGGGAAATGTGTAAAGTTTGTACACACAAACCTGGGCCTGAGTCTCACTGCTACCACCAATAACACTGTCATTGGGTTAGTTACTTTAGCCCTCAAAGCTTCATGTATACTTTCAAACTGTAAAATACCTAAAACGTATTACCTGCAAAAGTTTTTGTGATACTGAAAGGTTGAGATGATTTCAAAGATGCTGGAAAAATACTGTATCCTGAAAAGACTGGCTTAAATATCTCCTCTCACTAGAGCTTTCCTGGTCCCCTGTTATGCACCTCTCCCACATTATTCCATTATATTCTTTTTTATTTCTCCCATTTATATATTTCACAGAATTTATTGCTGTCTGAAAGAATCTTAGTATTATGTGTTTAAGCAAGCTTGTCTTTCTTGCAGTAGCCCGCCACTCCCTCTCTCTCTCTCTCTCTCTCTCTCTCTCTCTCTCTCGCTATTCAGGGCAACACCTGGCACTTATAGGCCATAAATAAAAGTTGTGAATGTCTAAATGACTGTATTGGTTTCTTATAGCTGCTGTAACAAATTACCACCAGCCTGGCAGCTTATAACACAAATTTATTCTCTTACAGTTCTTCAAGCCCACATCCCAGATCAGTAACACTCATCCCAAATCAAGGAATGGGCAGGAATGTGCCTCCTCAGAAGCTCTAGGATGGGAGTCTTCCCTGGCTCATGGTCACTGTCATTCCACTGTCTGCCTGAATGTTTCCACTGGCTTCTCTTTTATGGTCTCTTTCTGATCTCCCTCTGTCTCTTCTCCTGAAGATCCATGTGATTGCATTTAGGCCCCACCAGATTGTCCATGATAATCACACTGTGTCAACATCCTTAACATAATAATTTCTGAAAAGTATTTTGTAACCACAAGGCAAGATTGACATAGTTTAGGGGTGAGGATGTGGATATCTTTAGGGAGAGCCTACCAGACCATTTGCTTTTCATTAATATTTAGCAAATCTTCCTTTTATCCTTTCCTTTCTAGACTTTCCTGCTATATCTTCTCTCTTTTTTTCCCAGCCCATTTATTTTCCATTTTATATCCCTTCTGACCTGTTTTTCTACCTTTCTTCTTCTTTTCTATAGGAATCATGAAAATTTAAATGACCGATTTAAGTCCCTGTGTGTTATCAGTATTTTCCCATATGCAGTATTACATATGCCCAAGCAAAACCATTACTCAATATTGGTGGGGGGGACTATGTGAGCTTTCTTTTATTTATTTGTACTTTTTATTTTAGGGCTATAATTACAATTAGTTTTCAGCCTTTAACAGACCCCCTCTTAATAATGCTCAGTGAATCCATAAGTAATTATCAAGGACAATCTGTGTTTTGGTGAAGAGGGCCAAAATAATTATAACAGTAATCTAAGATGCCAATTGCTAGGTAATTATTCAGCAACAACCTAATAATTAACCTGTTTTACCTGCATGATCAACTGGCTAACATTTCAATTAGAGCCTGAAGTAGGTTACTTAATGTCCTTGAAAGCTAGAACAAAATACAAAAAGAAACCCATCTATCCCAAAAGATTCTTTGCTAATATTTAATTGATTAATCATATTGGATTTGACTCCTAGGACTTGGGGTCATTTGGACGGCAGGTATCTCAGATGATTTCAGTTAATTCAGCATATTTTTAAAGTTGAGAAAACACAACACAGAAGTGGGATATGATCACCATTATAAGTGGAAATAAACACTGAGCCATCTTTTACATTCAGAATGCTGAAGCATTTTCTTTTTAGAGAACACAAGGGACTTCAACACAGGAGTCTATGTGCCAACAATGTGAGTATTGGCCACAAGTCTGTGTGTCCTCCAGCCAGGATTCCTAGGAAGGTGGCATTGTTCAAGACAAGTAATTAAGTGTGCAAAGTTTTCGAAAGGCAGTTTAAGGTCATTCAAGAAGAGAAAATTGAGTCAGATCTGTCTGCTTAAAGGAAGACTTGAAATAAAAGTGCTAATCAGGCATTTTTATGTAGGAACCTATTTCTCCTGTTTATTTTTGTCTATAGGAAGATAGAACTGAAGAAAGCAACACCAAAGCTTGTTGTACCTTACTGAAATCCAGGGGCTAGAAGCTTCTCTCACTAATCCAATAGGTTTATTCCCACCTAAGGGACTTGCTTGGGAAGAGCAGGCAGTGAGAATGGATACCATAAGTGATATGGTATGAAGGTTTGTGAAGGTGTCATTGAACACAGAAGAAAGGAAGCTTTGGGTTTGTTGAGACAAAGCTCCAGGAAGGACAGGAAAGCCATCATTTCACTTGTTTCTGACTTTTGCTTTTGATTAAAGAGATGAGAGAAAATATACTGCTAAGGTTCCAGAGGTTTCTATGGAAAATATGAAATTAGGATTGCTAGCTCAACTACTCAGGCCGATTTTACTCTAAAATAATGTCAATAAAAAAATCATTTTATTTGACTTCTCCTTCTGACCCCAGTATTTTTTTCCCCTGAGTAGTAGTGTCTAGAATTGCAAAGCAGAACAACAAAACAAAAATCAGTAACAAGATTTATGAAACTACTACTAAATACATCTGTATTCTAGACCCAGAAATCTAAATCAAGAAGGATGATTTCACGCATATTACTTAACCTTTCTGAACCTCAGGTTCCCATGTCTGGGTTTCAGCTGACTGACTGTTCAAACTGTCATCTCTCTCTCTCTCTCTTAAGAAAAGGCAATATATGTTTATTTATTTATTCTTACTAAATTCCATTGGGATAATTAATGGAAAGTATCTTTATCTTTCTGTCTCCAAGGAACCTGGCCAGGTAAATGACCTGAGACTGCAGATATTGGGATATGTTTGAATTTGGGTTGACATAATTATATCTTAATGACAACTAAGCAGGATTTCTTTTCTCTTTCTTTCTTTCTTTCTTTCTTTAAATAAATAAATGACAGCAAAATGTATTACAATTCATATTACACATATAGAGCACAATTTTTTATATCTCTGGTTGTATATAAAGTATATAAATCACACCAATTCGTGTCTTCATACATGTACTTTGGATAATGATGTCCATCAGATAGAACACTAATCTCTAGAGTATATAAATAACTCAAAAAGCTAAATACCCAAAAAACAAATAACCCAATCAATAAATGGGCCAAGGACCTGAACAGACACTTTTCAGAAGAGGATATGATCAATCAACAAATATATGAAAAAATGTTCATCATCTCTAGCAATTAGAGAAATGTAAATCAAAACTACTCTAATATTTCATCTCACTCCTGTAAGAATGGCAGCTATTATGGAGACAAACAACAGTAAATGTTGGTGATGATGTTGGGAAAAAGGTACACTCATACATTGCTGTGGGATTGCAAATTGGTGCAGCCAATATGGAAAGCAGTAGGGAGATTCCTTGAAAAATTGGGAATGGATCCACCATTTGACCCAGCTATCCCTCTCCTTGATCTATACCCAAAGGACTTAAAGACAGCATACTACAGGGACACAGCCACGTCAATGTTTATAGCAGTACAATTCACAATAGCTAAACTGTGGGACCAACCTAGATGTCCTTCAGTAGATGAATGGATTAAAAAAGTGTCATATATACACAATGGAATATTATTCAGCAATAAAGAGAATAAAATCATGGCATTTGCAGATAAATGGATGGAGTTGGAGAAGATAATGCTAAGTGAAGTTAGCCAGTACTCCCCCCCCCAAACAAAATGGCAAAGGTTTTCTCTGATATAAGGAAACTGATTCATAGTGGGGTAGGGAGGGAGAGATGGGAGGAATAGATGAACTTTAGATAGGGCAGAGGGGTGGGAGGGGAGGGGAGGGGGCAGCGGGTTAGCAATGATGGTACCATTCTTTTCTTATAAGTTGTGTGGCCTTGAATAAATTGTCCAACCTTGCAGTTTTCTCAACTGTAAAATCTAGGAAACAATAGTACCCATCTGACCAGCTACTGTGAGGAGAAAAATTAGCTAATGATGTTTGGAAATCTAATACCTTAGATACTTCCAGGAAAGAGTCTCCCAAAAGTGCTCAATGCATGCTAGCCATTGCTGTTGTTATCTTTTTTGTTGTTGTTGTTATTTTTCTCATGGGCCAAAGAAGGAGCAACCATTCCTACCTCCCTGAGTGGTGGCATACGGGAAAACTGACCCAAACAATAGGGACTTAGTCCATAACCCGCACGATATTTACTGACCAATGGTTTCATTTGTCCCTTCCTACTGTATGTTGTTTTCTCCACCTTTGTGCCTTCAGTCAAGGAAGTCAATTCCCAGAGACAGTGAAAGTCATTCTATGAGCAGAAATATACTACAGTTATATTGCTATTCCAGTTCTTTTCATCACTTCTGAAAGAAGTTTTCCAAATAAGCTGCCTAGAAAAGGTCAACTGAAAGTAGTAATCTAGATCTACCTTGGAATCTGTGAGGCCAGAAAACCAAGTAATTCTACAAATATTTCAATTTAAGATTGAAGAGAGAGAAGAGTTAAACATAGATTTCCAGTTCTTCCTCCCAATAGTTATATCTCAAAGTCTATACCGAAGCTACGATTTCCCCCAAAAGATTTGCTGATAGACTGGGGAAGCATATTGGGAAGAAAGAGAAAGAGGTATCTATCTTTCTTTACTGTAAAAATCCCCAAAGGGTGATGACTTCTCTAGTCCTCAGGACTAGTTCCCAAAGAGACACCACAAAGCTATGGAGACCCAGAAGAAACGGGAATTAAGTTTGCCTATGAGATGGAGAGAAAAAGTGATGCTTGCACTAGTCTTTATAAGTTCAAGTTCAGAAGAGCTAAAGACTAATAGCTTAAGAGTGAAAACAATATATTCATGGGGATGCAGAAATAACTTTCCTTATTCGATTTTGATCTTGGAGAACTTTTATATTTTTAAGTGAAATGGGAAGGAAGGACATGGGAAAATATACTGGAAAGAAAATTCCAGGGAATTATACAAATGCCTTTGGATTATATGGATTCCTTGGAAAACTTTACACAATAATATCCTTAAGGTACTTATAGGCTAACACTGATTTCAAATGGACAAAGAAGAAACATTTTAGGCAAGAGTATTGAGAAAAAATACAGTATAACAGGAGAATAATACCTACCCTAAAAGTCAGGCAAAGCCTTTTTGAAGTAAATCATTAAAGTTTGAAGAAAAAGAAAAAAAAAACAAAAACAAAACTCGATTTCCTATTAATCAGCTCGAAAGATAGTTTTATGTATTTAGTTATAATTTAGACATTATATATTTATATATGAATGTCATGTAGATGTATATACACAGTTTTTAAAATTAGACATGTAAATTCTACTTGATATTTTGGAAGGCCAAACTACAGAAATTCATTATTCATTGAGAACTAAAAAAATACAAAGTCATATATATATATATATATATGTGTGTGTGTGTGTGTGTACTTGTTCTAATAAGTAATACATGACAATAGAATGCATTTCAATCCATTGTACACAAATGGAACACAACATTTCATTTAGCTGGTTGTACACGATGCAGAGTCACACCATTCATGCAATCATACAAGTACATAGGACAATAATGTCCATCTCATTCCACAATCTTTCCCACCCCCATACCCTTTCCCCTCCCCCTCACTACCCTCAGCCCAATTCAAAGTTCCCACATTCTTCCCTTGCTGCCCTCCCCACCCCATTATAAATCAGCATCCACATATCAGAGAAAACATTTGTCCTGTGTTGTTTTGGGATTGGCTTATTTTTCTTAGCATGATATTCTCCAACTCCATCCATAATATGCAGTTTGTAACTTGCTAAAATATAAGGTCTCTAAAGTTTCTTTCATTGCTAAAATTTGACAATTACTTAATTAGTACATAAATGTGGTAATCATTTATATGCATTTATGTATAATTTTCTAGGAAGTAGTTCTAATAGTTGGGTGCAAGTCCTTACGCTGCTCCTCACTGTTCCTGAGTATTTATCTTTGAGTACCTACGCTATGCCTGTCTCCTCATGGTGTAGAGATGGAAAAAATCATCATGTTTCAGAGGGTTTTTTTTATGGAGAATAGATCATTTATATAAAGCATTGACACAGTTCTGGCAATTATTTAATAAATGTTGGCTAGCTTCTGCTAGCGAGGAAGGAATTATTCCCTGATTATTCCCTGATTATTCTTCAATATCTGAGTGCTTCCTCTGCAGGAAGGCTCTGGTTCAAGAAGGTGAAATGCCTTACTGATCTAGGTTATTTGTTGTGCATGGTGCCTTAAAGCAGCTGCTGTGAATGCTGCTGGCCTCATTGCCTTACTTAACATATTCTGCCTCTTGCTGGGAACCTTGTATAGTAGATGCCAGAGGCTCCAGGGTCAGGAATTAATTACAGGAACAGCAAAACCCATTGGCAAGAGGAGCCCCTGTAAAATGTCAATTTGTTGGCCACTGTTGGGGAAATGAAGACAGTAAGCCCCAAAGCCACTTCCTTTCCCTTTGGCTTAGAGCACTTGCCTTTCATTTATGGGGCCATCGGGTTCAATTAGATCTCTGTATAACAAGCTGTCAGTCACCATCAAGGAACCTCCCAGATACATGTCAAGGCAGCTTCCTCCTTGTCACTTGAATCTCACTCTGGAAACCTGTGAGTGGGATTTTAAAAAGTTGGGTTGGTGCACATTGTATAACACTCTGTTTTCCTCCCTCTCCACCCCGCTAATGTTTTTCCAAAGTCTTCTGCCACTGCAGGCAGGGCATTCAGGGAGTAAGGGGCACCATGATCACAAGTCATCAGGGAGTGCCCACCTAGCTGAGCCTTGACAGGGACATTGAGCTGGTAAGTGCAGCAGCAGCTACACCAGAGTGAGCAGCCCCTAGCCACTGCTGTTTGAGGGTTCACATTAACCCTGTAAGGTGAAAAAAAAGAGAAGCACAAATTCCAAAGAGCAAAGAAAGAAACTTTCAGTCCTCTCTCCTGGTACTCTGAGCAGCTCCATATTGGCTCGACTCTTGTCACCATTTTGAACAGCTGTACTTTTTTCTCCATCAGATACACCTGACAGATGATACTCAAGTGTGTGTCACTTCCATTTGCCTAAACAGTACCCCTTTTGCAACCACTCAAGAAAGTGTATCTGAATGTAAATGGGAGAAGAATTTATTGTGGAGATGGCTTTGACTCTGCTTTCTTTAAAATAATTCCTGGTATGTGGAAACTTTCTATTCTGGATAATATCAGTAAAATATTTTTTGGACGTACCTCACAGAAGATGAAGACATACTGTATCATGGTGCTGTGGCTAACCTGGTTGGATGTTTAATATTTCAAGGAAAAAAAATCTTCTTTTTCTCCAAGTCACTCTAAGGAGCATGCAGAAAGAACCACACAGATGATACCGTGTCCTCTGATTTTATAAGACAGAACCATAATCCTGTGATAGGCAGAGCTATTCTGGGAAAAGTCCATTACACTGGACTGAGCTTGCATCCTGCTTTTTGAACTTGGTGATATCACAAAAGTTGCTGAACTTGAACTTGTGATCTTTGGTTTCCTTCACTGGAAAAGAAAGAGATATAATAAGCTCAGAGCTGGTATAGGGATTGAATAATAACTGCTAACTATGATCCATGCGCTAGATCAAGAGCTTTGCCTGGTTTCTTTTACTCTTAACTCTGTTTGATTCCTTTATAGAGATGAGAAAACTGAGGCTTAGAGATTTGGTGACAATGTGCCTGGGATTGGATTCAAACTCATGCTTCCTGACTCTGGAAAATCATTCTGCTATATTCCCTCCATTTATGTAAGTGAACAATTGTTACCTATTCCTAAAACTTAAATAGAAATTTATATGTGTGCTAATGCTGAGAGAATATCTGGAAATAATTTGCCCCAACTATTAGAACTACTTCCTAGAAAATTATACATAAATGCATATAAATGATTACCACATTTATGTACTAATTAAGTAACTGTCAAATTTTAGCAATGAAAGAAACTTTAGAGACCTTATATTTTAGCAAGTTACAAACTGCATATTATGGATGGAGTTGGAGAATATCATGCTAAGAAAAATAAGCCAATCCCAAAACAACACAGGACAAATGTTTTCTCTGATATGTGGATGCTGATTTATAAAAATTTTAAAGTACTTTTTCTGAGTTTTGAAGATGGCAGTCCATTTATAAGTGCTTGATAATATTGTTATTTTTGTGATTATCATGATTTTTAGGCAGGTACGCATCTCATTCCATATGCTGAGATACGCAACAAATTCTCTTTTGTTTCACTTCATTTCTTTTTAACCCAAAAGCATACTGTGTGGCTCCTTACTCTCTGCAAAGTTCATGTCACCCCTTAGGGCATAATAGTCTTTTCTAGAGTGTTAGTCTGTTTGGGGCTATTAAAACACAATACCCGAAACCAAGTAATTTCTAAAGAACAGTTATTTACTCCTTTGCAGTTATGGAGGCTGGGAGTCCAAGGGCCTGGCATTAACATCCATTGAAGGTCTTCCTGCTGCCTCATAACATAGGAAGGAAGCAGAAGTGTGCAAACTTAGGCCTGTCTTCTTCTTAGAAAGTCATTAATATCACGATGGGGGTTCTACCTCATGACCTCATCTAACCTTATTACCTCCCCAAAGCCCCATCTCCACATACCTACATGTGAATCAGAGGATTATGTCTCTAGCACATGAACTTGGGACAACACATTCAACCACAGCATCCAGGCTGCCTCTTTTCCCACCACTTAAGTGCTCCAAGTGGCCCTTCCCTTTCTGGGTTCTTGCTGCCACCCCACTACCATCACTGCACCCAGAAGCAGTGACCTTCTTCTTTCTTTTCTTCTACTCTAGGTTAATGACCTCCTCCCCATTTCTATCTAAAATGTTTGTTTGTATATATATATATATATATATATATATATATATATATATATATATATCTGTACTTGTTCTAATAAGTAATACATGACAATAGAATGCATTTCAATCCATTGTACACAAATGGAACACAACATTTCATTTAGCTGGTTGTACACGATGCAGAGTCACACCATTCATGCAATCATACAAGTACATAGGACAATAATGTCCATCTCATTCCACAATCTTTCCCACCCCCATACCCTTTCCGCTCCCCCTCACTACCCTCAGCCCAATTCAAAGTTCCCCCATTCTTCCCTTGCTGCCCTCCCCACCCCATCATAATTTTTTTCTTATTCCCACAAGTTCATTGAATAAATGCTTTTATTATCCTTACTTTGTGAAGGAAGAATCAAATGCTTAGTGATATGCCTACGATATAATGATGCCACATATATTTATAATGACAATTCTCACCATTTTCCCTGGCTTAGTGATTTTCCTTTCCCTCCCTCTCCCCCTTCTCTTCCTCCCTCCTTCTCTCCCTCTGTTCCTTCCTCCCCCCTTCCATCCCTCCCTCCTTTATCCCCCTTTCTCTCTCTCTCCCTCCCTCCCTTCCTCTCTCTCTCTCTCGTTTTTCATTCTTTCTTCTGTCAATGTAGGATAATACCATCTTCACTGTGCCATAATAGTTTCTCTCAAAGTACTCACAGGAAATATTTGACTTGAGTAGTATTCAGAGAGACACTAAGGTCCTGAAAAGAAAGGCAAAATTGGATGCTACAAATGGGAGAGGAGGAATCCGTGCATTTCACATGCAAATTTTAGTCCAATTCACTGAAAATAGGAATAAAGTCCACAGATATGAGTATGACTAAGATCAGACTCCCCTCCTCAAGTAATCACCCCACCCTGCTCTCTCTCTCTCTCTCTCTCTCTGCTGTTTTCCCTCTCCCCCTCACACATACATTCTTTCTCTCTCTACCCCTTTTACATGGGGTGTGCACTCCCTCTCCTACTGATGTTGGCCTTGGTCTCATGATGATTTCAAAATGATGAGCAGCTGTGCCATTAGCTGGTGGGCTTGGGTTTGCTATCTTGGGCTTCAGTGATCTTCCAGGAGTAGAAATATTCCTCTCACTCCCAGAGTTGGCCACTACCCTTGAGTTTAGGTCTAGAATAATTCAAAGCAGAATGTACCAAACTCCAGCTCTAAATCAAACCAGCCTCAAAGCAGAGCCACCCAAGATGACCCAGGGACAAATGAATTCTTATTCTTGTATATTGAGAATTTATGGTTCATCTTTACATAGAAAAAGTATCTGATATAATGATTAAGACTGTCTAGTTGATTATCTCTGTACTTTAATTTTCTTCTCGTGCATTAAAATCTGTTGAAATGAGTCATAAAAATGGAATCCTCCAATATGTCACTATAGCTACTTATTTTTGAGATGTGTTTGCACCTGAGGAACTATAAGATAGAAGGGGAAGTTTGATCAAGGGGACTAGAACTATATTTCTGCCAAATAAAGCACCATAGAAAAAAAGCAAGGACTTCTACATTGAGCAGAATTGTGAGCAATAATTCCATTTAGTGAGTAGATATTCAGAATGGAAGAATTAAGAGAGGGATCTCAGTGCAAAGACTGTGGGGGGAAACAGATTAAGATGTTTTTAGACTTCAACTTCTTCACCCCAAAATGCAAATAATCATATCTACGCTGTAAAGAGTTAATTTTTATTTATTTCAAAAAAATTTTTTTAAGCATCTGCATTTACTGATTCACTAGTCATCACAAAGTATTAGGAGTACAATGGTAGAAATGAACACGTTTTCATCTCATGGAACATACTGTCTGGTCAGTTTGACAACATTCACAAAACCAAATTTGCAAAATAATTAAATAAATGGATAACTAAACATTTAAAAATTTTAAAAATTAGAAAACACAGGACCTGTGTTTAGTTTGGTGCTAAATTATTCATATTTTACTAATAAGTGTTCAGTATGCAGTGTCACTGCAGCCTGTGTGACAATTAAGATCGTCAAAGTTAATTTTCTCAGATAGGCCCAATTTCTCCCAGGATATGTGTATTTTCTAGTTATCTTTTCATTTTCTGTCTCTGCCTCTTTCTGCCTTGTCTCTGGGTCTCTCTCCAACACTGTAAATTTGCATAGTGTGAGTGTTAACAGCACTGAACAACCTTCTAAACAGGTATAGTTTATTAATGTGCTGCACTCTCTTTCCTGATCTTAGCAATCCAAACCTGTCTCTCCGAATGGCCCACTAAAAGCTCCTGTGCCAGCACAGTGGCAGTCTCCAGGGAAGAAGACATCTAAGAACACGGAGGCTCCATTTTCATCCTGAGCTTAGGAGTCTGGAAGGAAGGGGGAAGTGTGACAGCAGCAGAAGGACCACAATATCTGAAATGTCTTTGCCACTTGTGCTTAATGGAAGCTGGTGGGCTCGCTGCAGATGCTTCCAGAAGTCTGCTGGAATATGGGTAAGCCTGAACTATCTCAGTCTAATGAATTACTACATTGCAAAAGTGGAGAGCATTAAAAAGAGCTCCGGAATGCTTGGATTTCAGGGTGCTTTTGTTTTGTTTTGCTTTTATTTTGTATTTTTAATTTTTACTGGTACATTATAATTATACATAATAGTGGGATTCATCATGCCACATGCATACATGCACATACTTTGATCAAAGCACTCTCTAGTACCTTTCCTTTCCTTCCCCCCTTCCTTTGCCCTGATCTCCTTGCTCTAGTCTACTGACCTTCCTTCTATTATCATCTTCATTATTCTACTTCCTGCCTTATAGTTATATAAAAGTGGCTTTCAATGTCCTACTCTCATATATGTCTAGTCTCATTTATTATGCATATGCTCCATGTCTTTGAAAGTTACCTAATATTTCTAGGTTTTGTTTTTCTCATCTGTCAAATACTAAAGTTTAAGGATAGATAGACAGGTCCTTCCATCTCTTAACCATCTATGGTTGTATGACTGTATTAATAATTTCTAAATGGCCATATAAGCATCATAGATACAAAATAAGGAATATTTATAATATTTAAGATAAACTGTAAAGAATTATATATCTCATTTTTCAATGTATTGTACCAGGAAAGCTTGTTTTTTTTCTACATGATGATACTGATATCACAATTTCCCAAAGGGAAGAACATTGAGCTTTAATATGCTGTTTTAAACCTAAAACAGTGTATACGTATATCGTACCAAGTACATCTCAGCAGCCAGCCGAACTTGCGAGTCTGAAATCAATGAGGCAAAGCTGCTTTATTGAATTATTTCAATGATACCTATTTGCTTTTCAAGGGGCCTTTATCTAATAGAATGGTAGAGCTAAGAAGAATAACAGACTTTGACTTCATCAGTTCTAAAGTATTATTTCACAAAAATGAGCATTCTTACTCCCTTTCATCCTCATGCCAGCTTTGGTTTGGTTTAAATGGAGACTGCTTCACTAGATTGCAGTCACTATCAGAATAGGATGAAGGGAAGGAATATTTATTGACCCCATATTATGTTCAACACTGTGTTGTTATATGCTAATCCATATATACCTCACAATTCCAAAGCAAAGTAGATATGAATATCACCCTTTACAGATGAGGGACTTGATTCTCACAGTTAAGTTGAATAGAAACACCTAATTTATTAGTGGTTGAATCAGGAGGTAAGGAAAAATGACAACCTACATGCTTGACATAGAAAGTGGAAATATACACCATGGTAGAGTGATATAAAACATATAAAAAGAGAGAATCACCCTTGATTACTTCACCTCCAAGCCCCTTGCTCCTTCTATTATGATGTTATAATTCTGCAGCCTATACATTGCTATGCAAAGGGTTCATAACCTCCTGAAATTGCTAGTAAAGGTTTGTTTATATATCTATCTCCCTATTTATACCTAATGTGCTTACTTTCTTCCCACTCCCTTCTCTCTCTCTCCCTATTTGAATTATCCTCTCTGGACAGAACTTTTAGTTTTGCTCAAACTTGCAAAGGGTGTATGACCTTCAAAATATTCAAGACCCCTGAATGTTTTTTTCATATAAAAATAAGTATCATTACTTATAAGATGTCTCATTGAAAAAAAAACAATTAAGAAAAAAATTTACTACATGCATCAGTTAGTCTAGGCTGGATGGTGCCCTCCACACCTCAATATACCAAAGGTTCATTTCATACTTGGTCTCCCTGACCTTGCAAGGAAATCAGTAGCTTTTGAGTGGCCTACTTTAGTGAGCTGGGAAGATGAACTCTTCACTCTATGGAATATCATAGGCATGAAAGCAAGAAGAAAGGAGAAACAGTCACTGGCTCCTACATAGACCCATAATTTTTGCTCATGTTTGTTTTGCCAGAGTCGGCAACATATTCATACCCAATGATCAGGAGGTAAGGAAATATGACAACCTACATGCTTGAAAGTAGAAATATATACCATGCCAGAGTGATATAAAACATACCGAAAGAAAGAGACAATCGTAAAGGGAAATCTAAGCTAGAAAAAAAGAATGTGTGTGATAAGTTTCACTTATCATTGTAAGAATTTTGGGCTCACAGTTTCCTTGCAAATAAACCCTAAGGAAGGAAGGTATAGCTATTTTAAAGTTCAGATAGCTGTTAGACATTGAGAATCTTTTTGTGCAAAGGCCAGCAAATAGATATCCTCTGTGTTGTGGGCCATTCTTTTCTGGCACCACCTCTTAGCCCTGCTGTAGTAGAATGAAAGCAGCCACAGACATTAGACACATAAATGGGTATGGTATCAATTAGGCCCAAGGACTCACTTATCTGGTAGCAAATGGCCTGCAATCCCAGCTGCTCAGGAGGCTAAGGCAGGAGGATCACTTGAGACCAGAAGTTCGAGGCCAGCCTGGGCAACATAGCAAACAAAACAAAACCAAATCCAGAACATAAAACAAAACAAAACCCTATATGATCAACATGCATTGGTTGCTTAGCAACAGAAAAGCTTTTTGTGAGTTTGTGAGTTAAGGTCAAAAACAAATTTCTCCACTGACTACTCAAAATGGAACTTCAGTGATGAGGTGGACATCTTTAGCAAAGTTCCCATAACCTATACATAATTGCATCCCCAAAAGCTGGATGACTGTTTCTAAATGAATCCTAGGGCATAGCATAATTTTATGGGGCAAAAACAAGTGCTTAAATTCAAGTCCTTCAGAAGGCCTGGTTTGATTTACGAAAAATGTCTGAAATAAATTTAAAAAAATAGAATGTCCTTCAGTAATTTGATATTAATTTTTCATATTTTTAACTTTTGGTTTAAATGTAGTATGCAGCTCATATCTGCAAGAATGTTATAGTCGGAACGCAGACATTTCGGGCAGTACAGTGACATAGGTTTAAATAATTAGAATCTTCTAGGAAGAATGAGCAGGCCTTCCTTGAAGAAAATCAGAACTACCAATATCCTTTTCTTATCTTTATCATCTACTGCAAATGGGAGAAAAGGAGGTGAAGGTGATGAAGGTGACTCAAATAAGAAGGAGAAATTTTGAAACAAGATCCCAGGTCTCTCTCCCAGGGCTCCTTTCTGCTTCATATGTAAGCATCCACGAACTGTTCACAGGGCTGCATGTGAGGACTTGCATTTAAAAGCTGAGCTTCTAGAAACAGGCCACACTGTTGAATTTTGTTTCATTTTTAACTTAGTCCTGTTTATTGGACTAGTGACCTTGGGCCGTTTACTATACCTTTATAAGTTCCAGTTCTGTCATCTGGAAAATTAGGATAATAATAGAACCTACTTGATGAGACTATTACTAATCATTCCATGATGTAAACATACACTTAAAAATCATATAGTACTGCATAACTACATACAACTCTTATTCATCAAGTAAAAATAAAATATGGAGTAAAATATGAAAAAATATGATAAGGCATATACAATTCTTAGCACAATTTCTGGTATTTAGTAAATGTTTAGCAAGGAATAGCTATTATTTTGACCATTAGTATTAACATTTTCATATTCTTTTTTATAAAATAACATGCATTTTACCAGTTAGGATGGCTAGTACAAAATGAAACAAAACAAAACAAAAAGATAGCAAGTACTAGTGAGAATATTAGGAAATTCAAACCCTTTTGCATTGGTGATGGTAATACAAAATTGTGCAACCAGTATGGGAAACAGAATGGAGGTGCATCAAAACATTGAAAATAGAACTACCATGTGATCCAGCAATCCCACTTCTGGGTATATATGCCAAAACATTGAAATCACATTTTTCAGAGATATCTGCATTCCTACATCCATAGCAGAATTCTTACCACAACAACAAAACCAAAAAAAAAAACCAACCAAACAAACAAACAAAAAAAAAAACAAACAAACACAAAAAGGCATAAGAAAACTTCTAGAGATGATGGATATATTTATGATACTGATGGTGGTGATGGTGCCATAGGTGTATGTATATGTCAAACTCTTCCAATTTTTATAAATTAAACACATGAAGTTTCTCTATATTTTGAATTCAATAAAGCTGTTTTTTTTTTTTAAACATAGCATTCATTTGACTTGTTGGTGAACTCTCTGCTTGTCACTTGTAGAAATTTACTGTGCCTCACATAAATAAGATTATCAGTTAAGTACAGAAGACACTTTGCTGCCCAAATTTTGAGTTAATGTGTATTTTTTTTAAAATAGGGTTCACTTTTAAAGGCACTTTACTTTTGGCCAGAGAAGGCAGAGCAGCCCAAAGCATTTGTCTGAGCGCTTTCTATGGATAAATGAGCAACATTAACATGAATGCTAGCTTTTAAGTTTCTCAAATCAGCATCTATCACCGGCTTTGAATTCTCTCTGAGGCAGCAGATGTTGGTACCCACGTGCACATGGGCTCACGTGCACCTGTGAGAATAGATTCTGAATCCTTGCGTCCACTCAGCTGCACAGCGGGACAGCCCTGCCTTAGCTAGAAACATCTGTAGAGCAGCTAATGGACGCCGTTTGCTTTGTGACCACCCAGGAGGTTAGAAGAAGCTTCCGTTTATTATGCCTTATTCTTGGCTTTTTGTGAGTGTATCTATAAATGTTAAATGAAGACTATTCTGGAAAGGAAACACAGTGCTTCTGGCCTGCACACAGAAGTGGCCAGTCACATTTTTCTCTGTTCTAACAATGGTTTAATCAGTCTCCTAGTGCAAAATGTAACTGGATACACAAAGCCAACTTTAAAAGGTGTCTGCCAAACACCACTATGTAAGAATAAAACAAAGATAGTCTTCCTTCCTCCCTCCTCCTTCCCTACCTCTGTCCCTCCTTTCCTTTCTTCTTTCTTTTCTTCCTATAGCTCTCTTAGAAATACAGGGGACAAAGATTAACGCTGGGAGGCTTCGATATTTCCAGACCCTCCATAGTATTGCCTCTACCTGAATTTTAAAATGTATGACCCATTTTTCCTACTCTTGTAGTTGCTTAGCTTACTATCCTGAACCATTTCCTGTTCCTCTGTTTTGTTGCCAATGTCCCTTAACCATATATTATCCCACTTCTTAACCCCAGCAGAACCTGAATATATCTTACATATTTTAAACTTTAGCTCACAACTGCACAAATTGTCACTAAGCTGTGAAAAACCTGGATATGTAGGAATGGTGTAAATCATACTTTTCTTCTCCAGGAAACATATAAAATACTTAATAATTTTTGGAGGATTTAAAATAACTTCCCCAAAGAACTTATATTCAGCAGTGAGGCCTTTGGTTTATACTTAAACTTTAGGGAGCCCCATGCCATATATATATATATATATATATATATATATATAGTAAGTGCCATGTCTGCACTCATGCATGGGCCCTTCTTGCTTCAGGTTGAAACTGCTGTCCACAGGAAGAACTTCCTCTTATTCAGAGAAGCCTTAGGGTTCTGCTTATGGCCTTTCAGTAGACTGAAACTGGCCTGCTCATATTACCTAGGACAATTTCCCTTACTTTAATATAAATATATATATAATTTTTTAAAGGGATGAGAGAAGAGGTAGTTGGGCCACAGAGAAATTCACCTGAGTCAGACTCAAAAAAAGCCTCAAACTTATTCCCTGAAGGGTCCCTTTCCTAGATCTGTCCTTCATGGGTGGATTGCATTATTGATGTTTGCATCCTGGGCTCAAAGAGTGACCAGAAGACTTCTAATCACAGTAGGCATGATGGAGCTTGACGATGTAGGCTGCCATGTCTGTACTCATGCATGGGCCCCTCCTGCTGCAGCTTGAAACTGCTGTCCACAGTTAGAACTTCATCTTACTCAGAGAAGCCGTCGGGTTCTTCTTATGGCCTTTCAGTAGACTGAAACTGGCCAGCTCAGGTTCCCTAGGACAATTTACCTTACTTTAAGTTGACTGGTTATGGATCTTAACCACATTCACTAACTACCCACACAACAACACTAGAACAGTGTTGAGTGAGTGGCTGAGGCTGTCGCCCGAGTTCACACAGAAGAACAGTCATCAAGCTGCCTCTGGCCCACATTCAGCAGATGCTTCACTTAGCTTCCCACATTTAGACATTCTGGTTAAAACAGTCAAAAGATCAAATTAGTTGTCAATCAGTGGTGAAATAACAGGAACCAAGACAGATTGTGTCAATTTTCTTCTGGCAGAAACAGCAGTGGGAAAGTTTTTGTAGAAGCTGTGGGCCTGGCATTATCAAAGAAGCATCTTGCAGGTGTCTACTTGACCTTGGTTCTGTTCCTTAGTACTGGGGAAGTCAGGGGCAGGCCAGTGAGGCAGGGCCAATGCTCAGTTTCTTATTTTCTCAGTACTCTTCCCTGGAACAAAGTTTTATATGGATAAAATAAGTTTGAACCATACACCAAGACAACATTCATCAGAATTTTCCTCATTTATAACGGTATTAAATATAGAAAGCCAACCAATAAAATGTAACATGGTTATAAAACTCCTAATTTGTTTCAGATGTAATGATAATAATAAAATACCTGAGTGAATCTTTCACTATCTTCTCCCCATGTGTTACTAGCATGGCTTAATTCTGTCAGTTTTCATCATTCAGAATTGTATTCATTTGCAGGGTAAATACCAATGTAGCTTCATAATTTCTGCAAGCATGTAACTTTGATGGAGATTGTAAAATTTTACTCACTTACCAATGGCAGCTCTTTCCTTCAGTATATCCAATTAAGTTTTCATCCTAAAGCAAAATCTTATAGATTGGAGAGGAAACAAACAGTTGTCATGGGCTGTAGCTGAGCTAAATGCTAATCATGGCTGGCTTCCTTCTGCCTATGAAATGTGTGTTTTACAGTGACATTCAGAATGGTATAAATGAGCTATAAATTGCAATTTCATTCTCCAGGCTCCATTTTATGAATTCTGTAAATGAGTTATGCATCTGTTTGGTTTGCTTTTGATTCCACAGACTGCTATGTCCTGTGGTTTTCTATACCCAAATTCTCTCTTGCTCCTAAGCTATTTTGTTCTCAGTGGAAAGAGAAAGGAGAGAGAGAGGTGCAAAGGGCAGAATTCACAGGGTTACCCAAGAGACAATATTGAGAGTGCCATTCATTTATGGACTAATTTTTGAGAAGTCTCTTTTATAAATGTCCCTGTTGTTAGGCACTCTGAGAATCATGTATATATAATAAAATAAATACAACTGTCTTACATGTAGAAAATACACCTCAAGTTCCAAAAGCTTTCCGCTGGCCATAGGGTATGACTTGTAGAAAGCACTGCAATAGTATTCAAAGCAAGAATACCTAGAAGCAAATCCAAGTTCCAGGATGTTAGTAGAAACCCTTTGTTTGCAACACAGAGGAGTTTTGAAGAAAACTAAAGGCAGACTTGCTACCATAGTACAAATTTAGGCAATCCTATGGGCAAAGGCAAATGTGGGCAAGAAACAGGTGTGTCTGGGCACAGAAATTATCATGTGTGGATGCAGAGTAAGGCATTGCCAAAATATGATTAGACCTTAGATGATAGGTATAAAGTACAAAATATATATTTATTTCCAGAGAATGCAAGAGAGAATCCTGTGAACAAGTGTGATAAACAGTTTAAGGCAGAAAAAAAAATCTAAGTAGAAACTTGCTTCCTATAAGTCACTAAACAGCACTACTTAAAGTATAGTGGTGAACTCTGCCGCTGGGCCTCATCTGTGTGCTATTGGTGCACATGGTGCTCGCTGAGATAAATGCAGAAAGTAAAACTAAATATGTAGAAATTTTATAAGAATCCACCATTGCTATCAAAGTGTAATTCTGTAATTTTCAAACATGGCTTGTAAAAGAATTGGTTCTTTGCCACAAATAACCTGAGAAATACCCCTGTATCTCCCCTAAAGAGCGCCTAGCCTGTGAGCATGTTCATGTGGTGCATGGAGCTAACACGTCTGTTCTTCTCTTGTTCCTGATAACCTTCACCTCACTCATTGTATTCCTTCGTGCATACTGAACTTGAGGTTTTAATAGTGCATCTTAATCTTACTCTGTTGAGAGGGAATAAAATCAGCCATAGAAATTAAACTCATGAAATCTAGAGCAAGGATTAGCAAACCATAGACAATCCGGCTCCTTGTCTGTTTTGTAAGTAAAGTATTATTGAAATAAAGCGAAGTTCATTAGTTTACTTTTGAACCATGGCTGATTTTGTGTTCTAGGAGCAGAGTTCAAGAGGTGCCACAAATACTACATTACCAGCAAATCTTAAAATCATTACCAATGTGATTCTGCAATCTGTACAATCAGAAAAATGAGAAATTATACCCCAATTGATTCAAATGTATGAATTGCCAAGATCATTGTAATGTCATGTGTAGCTAATTTAAAAAAAAAAATCATTACTTGGTCTTTACAGTAAAAGTTTGTGTGTGAAGTGATGGAGTCTTAGACAGAATTTATTCACCAGGTACCAGAGCTTCTTACCTTCCAGGCTTGAGAGGAATCTCAGAAGACATCAGGCACTAAATAATTTTGACACCTACAGTGTTTTTTGTTTTGTTTTTTTTTTTTAGTTTAGTACAAATAAGGATGCAAGATAATGAATTTGATGAACTAAATGTAATCTTTGTCACTGATTATTAAAAGATTATATAAGACCTATAGAGATGATACCTCTGTAAAATTTATGTGGCAAAGTTAAAGTTTCAGTTAACTTTAAATTCTTTGGGTTTTATTTATATCCCTGTCGCCATCCACTTAGACTTCTCAAAACATTGGTACTATCAAGAAAATATTTCGAGAGGGAAGATGGCGGCGAGGGGAGTGCATTGCCCCCGTGTGCTGCTTCACTGTGTGGGAGTATGACAAGTCAGGACGGCTAAAGGATATCTTGTTAGGAATTTCCAGCAATAGTGGGGTGCTCCAGAACCTGGAGGAAGGATTTCCATCGCACGAGGATCGGCTACGGGGACTCAAACGCGAGAGGTTTGTCGCACGGAGGGTAACACTGCTTATTCAGCAAATCGCCCCGCGGCTAGAGTCTGTAGCGCGTGCTGGGAAATGAGGAGATAGCGACGCAGGGATACAGCACTGCAGTTTCTGCCAGCCGTGCAAGCACCGTACTCAGGGCTGAATTCTGGGTTCGAGACAGGGGAAGGAAGCGGTCCATCTCGGTTCTCCACACCGGTCAGACCACAGAGGAGGCCAGCAGCCACCATGTTGGAAAGCTGACGTCACCATCCCTGTTTTCGACTGACCGCAGCTCATTCAGCCATAGAACAGGTAATTTCAGGCTGCCATTCGCCTGCGGCTTGCAGACAGATTGCTAGGGTTCAGTGCCTGGGGGCTTCTTAGAACCTGATCTTATCGGAGCGAACACCGAGCACGGGGCGGCCGAGTTCCAGCGCCCGGAACCGCCCTGGCCCAGGGCTGCGGAGCCTGCGGAGGCTGCTTCTTGGACCCTGCTCCTATCAGAGCATACACCAAGCACTAAGCGGCCGAATTCCGGCTCCTGGAACTGAGCCCGCGGGAACTGCTTCTTGGAGCCTACTCTTACAGGAGCTTACACCGAGCACGGAGCGGCCGAGTTCCGGCTCCCGGAACTTCCCTGGCCCGGGGCTAGGAGCCCGCGGAAACTGCTTCTCTGTCCGGGGTCCTGCTGGAGGGCCGGTCAGGACTCACCCGTTGCTGGTTGCCCGGCAA
>NW_026000174.1:51352022-51406873 GCF_001458135.2 Marmota marmota marmota | reverse complement strand
CAGAGTAGGGACGAAGAGCAGGAGAAGAAGATTAACATTTAACAGGGATGAGAGGTGGGAGGGAAAGGGAGAGAGAAGGGAAATTGCATGGTAATGGAAGGAGACCCTCAGGGTTATACAGTGGAGGGGGTAGAGAGAGAGGAGGGGAGCGGAGGGGAGAGGTGGCGAGGGGGGAGGGTGGAGGATGGGAAAGGCAGTGGAGCACAATAGACACTAGTATGGCAATATGTAAATCAGTGGATGTGTAACTGATGTGATTCTGCAATCTGTGTATGGGGTGAAGGTGGGAGTTCATAACCCACTTGAATCAAAGTGTGGAATATGATATGTCAAGAAATTTGTAATGTTTTGAATAACCCACAATAAAAAATTAAAAAAAAAAAGAAAATATTTCACTTTGGAAAAAGTAGGTTCTTGGATTTTTATATCTGGGATTATGTAAAAATACAAAAATCCTAAGTAAAATTATGTTTATTTTTTTCCCCTCTCTGTATTGCTTATAATATAGTGTAGTGTTCCCATTGGGAAGGCAACCACTGCAACATTATCTGCTACACAGTACACATTTCCTACTCAGCTACAGTCTCTGAAACAAAGTAATTTAGAAACTGAGAATACAAATGAAGAAGGCAGCTAACTACTTAAAACCTTTGCAAAGTGAAGGAAATACTCTCAATTCGTAAAATAAACTTATGTGGTAGATAATATTACCCTTCCTCTACTTTATAAATAAAGAAACCACGAGTTAGAGAAGTTATTCAACTTGCCAATGTCATATAACTAATAGGAAAGCGAACTACATTTCTAAGTTTTTTCTTCCCATTTTCCTAGGTAGCATTTGATAAAAAATAATAATAAATAATATGTATGAATAGAAATTTAGATGGAGAAAAAGAAAAATGAGCAAGACTTGGATCCACAGAGGTTGAAAAATCCTCAGCTCCAGATAGACAAGATCAGGAGGGAAAAGAACACAAGTTTGCTTGTTATATAGTTGTGGGGAAAAAAAAGCAGAAATGAAAAGAGTGATGTCAGTAGAGACAAGGGTTAGAGGCATATTGCATACATTTTTGAATAATAAAATAGACTCTGAATTTCCAAGTCTCTGCACACATAAATTTATGAATATACATTATCAACAATGAAACAAAACATCTGCAACCCACACCTGGAAAGCAAAAGGTTGTAAATAGTTCTGCGGCTCACTAGGATCTGCTGGTATTCTGAAACAAATTCATATATAAATGTTTTGTTGCCCATAAATCCAGCCACAGGTGAATAATGTTTGCAAATCACTAATAACTTGGAAATGTATACTTATTGCACCCGAACCTGGACTATTCAAAGTCATTGCAAGGGTATATTTTATTCGACTGTCTTTTTGGAAAAGGATTTTTTTTTTTCTCTATTCAACTAACATTTTGGAAAACAACTTCCTTTCTCTTTCTCTCTCTCTCTCTCCTCCACCTCTCTCTCTTTCCTGCTTTCTCCTCTATTTACCCAGACCCCATGATAGTCTTAATCAAACCTTGTTTTAGTCAGCTTTTTTGCTGCTGTGACTAAAGAACAATTCTAGAGGAGGAAAAGTTTATTTGAAGATTCACGGTTTCAGAGGTCTAGTCCATAGAAGGATGGCTCTATTCCTCTGGGCTCCAGGTGAGGCAGAAGAATATCTTGGTGGGAGAATGTGGTTTAGGGAAGCAGTGACAGAGGTCTCCACTTGCCAGATTTAAATATATACCTCAAAGCCATTCCAATTCCCACCTCCTCCAGCCACACTCTAGGACTTCAGTCGCCACTCAGTTAATCTGTATCAAGAGATCAATTCACCGATTAGTTTAAGGCTCTCACAACCTAATCATTTCCCCTCTGAACCCTCTCTCATTTTCTCACATGTGAGCTTTTGGGAGATACCTCACATACAAACCATAACAAACCTTGATATTCATTTATGCATGTTCTTAAAGAACCAGAAATTCTTATAATAATCCTCCATCTCACCATTTTTAAAGATGCTTTTGACTAAAAATATAAACATTTTCAAAGTGCATCAATAACTGTTAATGATCATAAGACTAAGTTCAACATTTAAATAACAGAGTGCCAAACCTGTAGTCACTCAGGAACTCATTTTCCCTGACTTCTTTCTTAGAGTTCTAGAACTCAGAGCCCAGCAGGGTCTTGTGGACGTGTGCAACTGTAAGAAATCACAGAACCACAGAAGGCTGCAGCTCACTTTCCTGCTATCCTGGTCCACTCAGATGTGCCTCAGGCCTTACAATGTGAATTTGTTTAGAAGCAGTCATTTTGTGAATCCCCCATCCACATGGATTTCCAAGCAAGCCACCTGGGTTTCATTCTTGCCTCTTCTCATCGCCATCAGCATCTAATTGTTTGTTCCTTTGTTTTAACCAATCCCCATGGATGCTGCCTTTCTTAAACCATCTGCCTGGTCCCTAGCCCAGGCATTGTGTGGATATCCAGGAGCCACGTCAACTGTCTCCAAACTCTTCTCCCTCCAAGGATCCACTTGCGTTTCTCTGCAGTCCAGTCCAAGTGTAGTGACCAAAGCATTTTCCCCTTAGAATTATATTATGCCATTTTTCTGTGTAGAAGATATTGTTCACTATTTCTCTTAGAATCAAATCCAGACTCCGGAGCTTAGTCTGTAATGCCTAATCCTCTGACCTTTGTTTTTCTGTCCTGTTCCATCTCCCACCTCTTACTTTATTATCTGAGAGACATAATACAGTTCACCAGAGGCACAATCTTGCTCACTTCTAGGCTTTTCCTTGGCTTCATTCCTCCTAGAGCACTGCTCTAATAGTCTTGAAAGAGTAACATCCATGAGCCTTTTAGGATCCAGTTTAGATTTAATTATTCTGGAAAAATTTTCCCAACTGATGCCTCTTCTAAGCACACCCATAATACTTCTGTATTTTACCTTCAAAGCACTTGGTATTTGTTTTTTTTTTTAAATTTCTGTACACATATTGCCTTAAAACAATAGAAATTATTGTCTTATAGTTCCAGAATTCAAAATTCTGGATGCATCACATGTGCTAGAAATAATTCAAATTGTTCTGGAGGAGGAGGGGAGAGCTCTATTTCCTTGACCCTTTCTAACTTGCAAATTTCACCTATATTCCTTTCCAACATCTTAAAAACCATCAAACCAAGTACTCACATGTCATATTACTTTCACATCCTTTTCTGCTTGCCTTGACTTCTCTTTGTTTCTCTTCCACTTTAAAGATACTTCTGATTACATGCAGAGGCATCTAGCCAGGACAGTCCTTATTGTTAGGCTAGGAGATTAACTATCAATTCTATGAACCACCATAATTCCCCTGGCCATGTGAGGTATTTACAAGGTCCAGGGATTAAGATGTGGACTTCTTTGGGTGAAGGGAGATCATTCTGTCTATCCCAAGACTTGCTATTATAAATGTGTGCTTATTTGTTTGAGATCATTCCCAACCTCTCGTGTTCCACCTCTGCAATCACAGGCCACATCAATTTTGTGAAGGAAGGGATGATATTTGTCCTCTTTCAATACTCTGGTTCCTAGCAAAGCACCTGATATGTAGTAGTTCAATATGAAATTTGAAAGAATGACTTAAGGGCTGAGTTAGAGTTGATGGACCCAGTATACTTCAATTCTCTCCCAACTGTCTTTTTAAAAGACATCACTTACTTTTTATAGGAAAGGACTCTCGTGCTGATTTCCTTCAGCAGTGCCTTCTCCCTGATTGCTGAGGTGTTAAAGAACTCAACTCTAGCCTTTAATCTCGGCAGCTTGAGAGGCTGAGGCTGGAGGATCATGAGTTCAAAGCCAGCCTCAGCCATAAGCAAGGTGCTAATAACTCAGTGAGACCCTGTCTCTAAATAAAATAGGGCTGGGGTTGTGGCTCAGTGGTGAGTGTACCTGAGTTCAATCTCTAGTACAAAAAAAAAAAAAACAAGAAAATAACTCAGTTCTAGGGGAACAGGACAAACATCCCAGTGGTAAGGTAAGTGAGACTTCTCCACAGCATCTGCTATTTAGAAAAAAGCAACATGCTAGTTTGCTTTGCTAAGGGTATATTATTGCTCATAATATTATTGGGCATTATTTTGTGGAGTTGAGAAGGACACAACCTGACCTTGTAGTATCAGATGTGTCCCTGACATGTAACATTTTGGTTTTAATTTTTTTTTTTTTGAATTATCTCCTTTGTTAACTGAAAAGAACTGAGTACACTTGTGACTAATAACCCATTTTTTTCTCCCTTAAGGCTTAGGCTGAGACACAGGTCAGAAATGAAGTGGAATCTGGAAAGGAGCCAGGGATAGACAAGTATCAGATTCAGCTGAGAACCAGGGATGGAGTAGGAATTAAGAGTAAGATATTATTGCACACATTATTTAGTAATTAAAAATAAAACAGGTTTAACTGCGTTTTTAATTGCAAAGTTTTGCACACACATACAATTGAAATTGCTCTAATTTTTACATGTATACATTAAATTGTGCATAATCTATGGACTAACAATATGTTTTGATATATGGATCCATTGCAGAATAGTTAAATCAAGCCAATTAACATATCCATTACCTCACGCACTTCTGCTATAAGAAAATTTAAAATCTATTCTCTTACCAACTTTCAAATATAGATTACATTGTTGTACACTAGATTTCTTTAATTTATTCTTCATGTATAACTAAAATTTAGTATCCTTTGACCAATATCTTCTCAATCTGTTGATCCCAATCCTGGTCCCTGGTGATCAGCATTCTACACCATTCAACTCATTTTCTGAGTCTGAATTTTTTAGATTCCACTTATAATTGAGATGCAGTATTTGTCTTTCTGTGCTTGATTTATTTGATTAAGCATCTCTTCCAGGTTTATCAATGTCTTGCAAATGATGGAATTGAAAGCCAAATTATATTCTTCACACGCATGCACGCACACACACGTGTGCACACACACACGTTTTCTTCATCCCTTTACCCATTAATAAACTACTTAGACTGATTGTATACCTTCATATTTCTTTATAATATCTATTAATAAAAATCTTAGATTTTATACCATGCCATTAAGTCAAATTATTATTTTTTTCAGTGAAATACATCCTGTATCTCACATACAGCTCATTTCATTGCTATTATATAGTACATAAATTCTCACCCTCAGCATTATTAAAAATTTTGGGCAGGATGATTTTGTGTTAAGAGAGCTTTCTTGAGCCTTGCAGGATGTTCTGCAGCATCTGGCCTTTCCCTTCCCGGTGGCAGTAGCTCACTTCTCATGTAATGATCAACACTATTGCCAGATATTGCCTAAAGGCCTTAGGGGACAGAAAGCAAAATCAGCACCAACTGAGAACTGGTGACAAAATAGATTGAAGACAATGTCTTTTTCTTCCCTTACGGTTTGTGTATATTGTATTGGGAAGAAGAATCTCTGATAATACATGGTGGGTAGAAGGCATACCTTGTGATATAGAAATGACATAATTTCTGAACTCCATGCTAAAGGTTCCTGAACAGACTGTGAGACAGGCATCCAAATTGCCAAGTGGATGCTTATTACCTATTTTTGTTCCTACACCTATTTTAAGTCTTTCTGAAGAGTAAGTGTTCTTTCATTTCTCCTCTTATTGTTTGCCTACATTTTCCCCATGTGGAGGGTATTATAACACATCTACAGATGATGCTGTCTTTCTCTTTCTTTCTCCTTCTGTACCCTTCAATGTTCCAGTAAGGGCATTTTGACAGCCTCTTGAATGAATGCATATATGTATATGTCCGTCATGTAAGCGAGTGACCACTTTCAAATCCTGGTTCCTAAGGGCCAGTCCTGACCTGAGGCCTCCTCTTCCTGCATGTACAAAGCTAGCTGTTCCTCCAGGAGAAGCAGGTGATTGATCCTAGACCATGTTATTATGCTGATCATCTAATGAGCAACTCAACTGCCCAGTAATTGGTTTTATTGGCTTTTTCACAGTGCTGCACAGAGTGCAGCCTCCTGAAAGTGTTTGTCTGCTTCCAGTGCAAATCACTTTTAATTTTTTGGTTGCCTGATAAGCTTGTAAGAATGAAACGTTTTAAGCACATAATCCTGGAGCCCATCATTAGGGGTGATTTCATTTTCTTATCTTCTGGCATTCATTTCCAAGCAGTTTGTGTCTGTAATCAATAGTTTGTGATGCCACATAGGGGAAAAAATAAAAAAAAGTTCTGACCATCTTTTAGATTGGTTGTTTGCTTGATCTTTTTCCTGTTGTTTGTAAGACATGCTTCCTAGCTGCATCTGTGAAGTACATGATTTTGAGGATTGCAAAAGGGTTCTAATCTCATTCTATCCCCAATATGGTTATAATATTCAGACTTAAGTATCTATTTCTTTGGCGTAGAATTTTAGCAACTGAATCAAACCTGGATAAGACATGGTATCAATGTAAAAACTATTTTTTTGAGTAATTTGTGATTGATAGGAGTAAGAAAAAAGCATATGCGAACACTTAAAGGGAACAAAAGAACAGAAAAGGGAGTTCGGGAATGTATTGAAGAACATTGCTACCTACTTAGCGGCTTGTTCCCAGAGAGTTCCAAATATCATGTACATTTTATTAGGCTAAATTTAGTATATGCCTGTGAATAGTTTTATATATTTCATGCGTACATTAGAGTGGGAAACCATATAATTTTAATGGTGAGATTTTAGTTTTGTTTTACACGTGAGAACTATATATCTGACTGTTCTTACCAGAATGTGGGGAACTTCTCCATACAGATAGACCATCTGTCTTTTCTCTCCCTACTACTTCATAGCCAAAGTGGAAATCTGCATCTGTATACAGTGTCTCTTTGTAAATGTATTTTGAAGAAATGAAAAAAAAATAGAGAGAAGATGTAATAATCATTCTTTTCTACTCTCCCTAAATTACTTTTAAATTTGTGAAATTTCCTGTCAGAAGAATCATCTATCAAAGCTACATTTCAAAAAATACAATACACCCTCCTGACTGTTGATTTCATAGTGCTTCCAGTGTTGCAGGGATCTGTGTCATATTTAACACCCCGGGCAAATAATAGACAGGAGAGCAGGAGTTTCAAAGGCTTTGGAGTTCTCATGAGACTGCATTCTACATCTATGTCTCACTGCTTCAGAACTTTGAACCTCCTAAATTTTGGTAGTTTCCTGAAAATATGGAGACCTGGCATGAGTCATGAACTCCTTCCTCCATATTCCCCATTGAGTGAAGCAAGTGTAGGTCTGAGGGTTGTGTGAAAATCCTATGGTGACACCAAATATGACACCAAATATTTGTGTAAACTAATTTGGCAGGTAGCAACTGAGAATGAGATGTCAAGGCACACAGGTATGGGAAAAGATTTACCTCCTCTCCATCAATGCACTTGGAGGATTCTTAGCTGCCCTGATATCCCGGGGAGTCAGTGACAGAAGCACTAATTTAGACTACTCAGGGTTAGTAGTGCTGAATCCTAGCTCAACCCGGTGCAAGCACATATGAAATGCCTCACCCCATCTAACATTCACCTTTCCTTCTCCATCCCCTCCAAACCACTGGCCATGGTGCAGTATAATCTAAAAAGAATGATTTCCCCCTCGGCTAGCTTGTTCAAAGGTTTGAAGGAAGATCTATGACCTTGGGACTTTGCCTAATGGAAAGAAACTGTACCCCTTTGGCAAAAGTCTGTGCCTTGGGTCCTCACTGTAACCAACAACAGACAGATTTTTCTGATACCTCTGAGAGAATAGGAACTCTCAGCCAAAACAACCAGATGCTCAGGAAATACAATCATTAAAAATAATGCATTAAACAGAACGATGTTTATCATACAAATTGGAAAAAAGCAATCAATAATTTAAACTAATCATAAAAATATTTGCAATAACTTAAGGGATAATGTTGATGAAATGAAGTAGGACAATTGGAAAATTAGTTATAAAAAATGTAGTAGCTGTCGTCACAGGCAGCAGGATTCTAAGGGGCAAGATGATTAAATGGAATATGGAATTCTGGATCAGATCCTGGAATATAAAAAGGACAGTAGGTAAACTAAAGGAATTTGAACAAAGTATAGATTCCATTGAATAATAATGTGTCAATACCCATTTGGAAATTCTGACAAAAGTACTATACTAACAGAGGACACTCAAAGCGGGGAAACTGGACGCGGGTTATATGGGAACTCTATGCATTACCTATAACAATTGCAAATTTAAATCTATGATTAATGCCTAATTATAAATCAATAAGGACTTTCAGTTTCCAATTTGGCATATGAGAAACTCATTAGTCCATTCTAACAATATGTAAAAAATTGAATAAACTAAAGAATCAACAATTTTTTAGTCTTTTAAAGAAGTTAATTCACTAGGCATCACTGGTCCCAAAATTAAAGAGACGAGTAGATTAATATAGAGAATCACAAATGAACTGAACAGAAACCTCTGTGCTAACCAATACCATGGGAGGAAAAACTGAACTGTGAGAAGTGATGGAGAATTAGCATAAAAAGTCGGAGAGTTAACATCTCCAGAGGGTTCCATTTCGCCCTTCTCTCACCAGGAGCTCAGCTAGGTTCTTCAAGTGAGCATCTGCACAAGAGCTCTTCGTACTTCCTGCAGCCACAGGGGAAATGAGGTGGCAGAATTGCCATTTTGAAAGCCATCAGTGCATTCTGTTGTTCTTTACACAGCGCCCTCAGGAGCAATTATTGTACCAGATCTTTAACTATTGGGATTTTATCAGAGTGCAACTGATCTGGGGGAAGATGAATATCCAACTCCAGTCCACCTTGCATCCTGACACATCTAAAGAGGGAAGACCGAGCAGCATGGTGAAGTTCACCATCCTGGCACACGGGCGTACTACAATACTGAGACCTATAAACTATAACACATCTCTGTTCCTATCACATCTATCCATCACATCACTGAAGACCTACTCATTGTGAATCCTTTTACGTGTCATTATATCCAACTATCATGAATTACAAAGCATACTGCAAGACAAAAGACAAGAACCACAGTTGAAGAGACAGAGTGAGCCACAGAACCAGAATCAGATATGGCAGGGATATTAAAATTATCAGAACAAGGATTTAAATCAACCATGATTAATATACTAAGGACTCCAAAGCATAAAATGCACAGTGTGCAAGTACACATGAACAATGTAGGCAGAGAATGAAAATCCTAAAAGGAATAAAAATAAATATTGGAGATTAGAACATTGTAGTAGAAGAATGCCTTGGATGGACTTGTTGTTACACTGAACACAAATTAGGGGAGAAAAAAAAATCTCTCTGATTTTTGAGGATAATTAATGAGAAATGACCAAACCAGAAAATCAAAGAGAAAAAGGACTGGTGAAAATAGGTAGCATAATTTCCAAAATCTGTAGGATCGAACAGTAATTGAAATATCAGAAGGAAAAGAAATAGAGAAGGGAACCAAAAAAAATATTTAAAAAATAATGACTCAGAACTGATCCAAATTAATGTGAAATGCTAAATCACAGTGGGAGAAAGCCCAGAGAATTCCAAGTGGGTAAATCCACACCCTCCACATATATGTGTGTGTGTGTGTGTATGCTCGCATGTACATGCATATCATATTAAAATTGTATAAAAAAAGAAAAATATTCAAGAGGTGAAAAGAAAAATTAAAACACATAACTTATAAAGGGATGAAGGCAGGCAATATATTTAACTTTCCTCAGAAAACATGCAAACAGAAATATTTTGTAATTTTAGAGAAGAAAGTCACCAACCTGCCATTTTGTACCCTGTAAGACTTTCCGATAAAATTGTAGAAGACAAAGAAGGAGGCATTATGCTGACTGACTTCCAAACACACTAAAAAGGTGTAGTGATCACAACAGCATGGTAGTGGCACAGAAACAAATGCCTAAGACAGTGGAACAGAATAAAGAGCCTACAATAAGTCCATTCATCTACAATGAAATGATTTTTGATAAAAACACACAATAGAGACAGGACATTATTTTTAATAAATGATGCTGGAAAATGTGGAGATCCACCTGCAGAAGAGCAAAACTCGACCCCTATCTCTTACCATACACAAAAGCAACTCAATCTGGATTAATGAATTAAACATAAGACTTAAAATTATCAAACTGTAGAAGCAAACATACACAAAATGCTTCAGAATATTGGAATGCTTTTTTGTTGTTGTTGTTTTTATTTTGGATAAGATGGTAGAAGCATAGAAAAAATTAAAAATAAAAACAGTAAAATTACAAAAAGGAGATTGCTACAATCTAAAATTTGTCTGTACTACAAGGAAAATAATCATCAGAGTGAAGAGACAACCAACAGACTGGGAGAAAACATTCACAAACTAAACATATGTCAAGGGGTTAATATTCAGGATACCAAGAAACTCTAAAAGCTCATGTTATTTTTTGTATCTAAAATGTTCCCCAACTGGGTGCAGTGGCACATACCTGTAATCCCAGTGGTTCAGAAGGCTGAAGCAGGAGGATCACAAGTTCAAAGCCAGTCTCAGCAATAGCGAAGAGCTAAGCAACTCAGTGAGACTCTGTCTCTAAATAAAGTACAAAAGAGAGCTGAGGATGTGGCTCAGTGGTTGAGGGATCCTGAGTTCAATCCCAAGCATTCCCCCTAAAAAAATAAAATAATATGTTCCCCAAGAGCCCCTTTGTTAAAGGTAGGCTCACAGTCCATGTTGTTCTTGAGAAGTGATATAATCTTTAAGCAATGGGGCCTACTGGAAGATTTTAAATCCCTGAGAGTGTGCCTTCATAGTTGGTTGTAAGACCTTGGTCTCTTTTTTCTCTTTTTACTCTCAGTTATGAGGTGAACAGGCTTCTTTTAGCATGCACTCCTGCTATAATGAACTCCTTGCCTTAGACACAAAAGCAATAGGAAAATGTGACCATGAACTGAAATGTTCACAGTTGTGAGCCTAAATAAACTTTTTATCTTTTAATTTAGCTCTATCAGGTATTTTGTTATAGCAACTGAAACCTGACTAATACAGCTCAATAGCAAAAACCTCAAATAATCTAATTTTAAAATGGACAGTAGATCTAAATAGTAGTTTCCCAAAAGAAACACAAATGGCCAATGATTCTATTTTTAAAAATGCTCAACATCTTCTAGTCTTTAGGAAAATGCAAATCAAAACCATAATGAGATATTCCTTCACTGATGCAAGAATGTCTATTTTAAAAAAGACAAATGATAACAAGTCCTGGAAAATTACATGGAGAAAAATGAACCCTTGACCAATATCAGTAGAAATGTGAATTAGTGCAGTCATTATGGAAAACAGTATAAAATTTTCTCAAATAAGTAAAATGTGACTAATCTATGATCCAGCAATTTCACCACAAGGTGTACATCTAAAGGAAATGAAATCACTATTTCAAAGATACATTTGCATATTTATTACAGCTCAAATAACAACCACTAAGAAATGGACACAATACAAACGTTTATCAAATGATGAATGGATAAAGAAAATGTGGTGCATATATACACAATGGAATACTACTAAGCCATAAGAAAGAATGAAATCCTGTCACTTGCAGAAAGAGATGGAACTAGAGATTATGTTAAGTGAAATAAGTCAGGCACACAAAAATATGTACTGTATGATTTCAATCACATGTGTAATCTAAAAAGGGTGATCTCTTAAAAATTGAGCATAGAATGGTGATTACCAGAGACCAGGGAGGATAGACAAGAGGGAAATGGAGAGAGGTTGATAGATGGGTACTGAGTTACAGTTACATAGGGATAAGAAGCTCTGGTATGCTGTAGTACAGTAAGGTGACTATAGATCATAATAATATACCATATATTAAAAAAAAAACTAGAAGAAAGGATTTTGAATGTTTTATCATAATGAAATGATAAATGTTTGCAGTTATGGATACGTTTTCCTGGTTTGGGAATTACACAATGTATACATGTGTGAAAATAACACACAGTACCCCACAAATAGGTACAGGTTTCATAGGTTTTTGTGTGTGTTTGTGTGTATGAGTTAAAAATAAATCTTTTTTATTAGTTCAAGTTAGTTATACATAATAATTGGGTTCATTTTAATGAAATTGTACAACAATGGAATATAATTTACTCAAATTCAGTTCTGAGGACTTCCCATTTCACTTTCCTCTTGCTTTCCCCTATTCTCCTTCCTCTGATCTAGTGATCTTTCTCCTATTTATAGTTTTTTAATTAGGGCATTTTGGAAATGCATAAAGGTGAAATTCACTGTGTGGTATATCCATATGCGATCACATGAAAGTTTGGTCAGAGTCATTCCACTGTTCCTGCCTTTTCCTATCCCCTTATTTCATGAAAATTAATTTAATTCCTCAAAAGTGAAGAAGAAATAAAGTCTTTCTCAAACAAACAAAAATTGAAGAAATGTTTTTACAATAGACCTACCTTCCTAGACCTGTTAAAAAAAGGCTCTTTGGAAGAAGAAAATTGATTTATGTCAAAAACTCAGACATACATAAATAAATGAAGAACATCAAAGAACAAAGAATCAAAGGTACAATAAAAAGTTCTCTATTTCTAACAATTTGTCTAACAAATAGGTTTGTTCAAAATAATAATAGCTATATTGTATTGAATTGTGTACATATGTAAATGCACCACACTTAAATCATGCCTATGGGTTAATGAAATGAATGTCATGGACAGGAGTGGTGCATTAAGATAATTTTAATGTAATAAGCTATACGAACTACTCATGAAGCATGATGGTATCATTTGAAAGTGGATTAAATGAGTTTTCAAGTATATATTGCAAACGAGGACCACAACTGGATAAGGAAGGAAAAAGACATTTAACTGGTATACTAAAAAAGAACAGAAAATAGTATCTTATAAAATGTTTAATAAAGGCAAATAATGTGGATGATACTGAAGAACAAAAATAGAAATAACGAAAAGGTTAACAAGTCCAAAACAGTAACAAATATGGTATATTTTAACCCAATGCATCCACAAATCAGTGTTGTACATGCCCTAACGATAAGACAGATTTTAAGAGTGGATCAAGTAAGACTCAACTATAAGAAACCCACTTTAAATAGAGATACACAGAGACATATTATCAGGATAAAGTTATACCATCCTAACAATAATCAAGAGAAATCAAGAATAGCTACATTAATTTCCAGAAAGATCAGACCTTAGAGCAAGGAAAATTTCCAATAATGAAGAGGGAAGAGGGCTTTGAATAATAGTTAAGGGATCAGCTATCCAAGAACAACAAAAATTATTAATGTTTATGTGCAAACAATAGTGTCAACATAGATTAGGTGAAAACTGGCTAGAAGGAGAAATACATGAATATGTTATAGTTTGAGAATTCAACAATTCTCTAATACAAATGGACAGATACAGCATGCAGAAAATCATTAAAGACATACTTGAACTCAACAGCACCATCAATCAATTAACCATAAATGACATTCATATACTTCATCATTCAACAGTAACATAGTACACATACTCCTCATGTTTGCATGAAACATTCACCAAGACAGACTATGTTCTGGGCCACATGACTCATCTTAACATATTTAAAGCAATAGAAATTATACGGTATCTACTGCTGACCACCATAGAAGCAAGCCAGAAATCATTATTAGAAAAATTGCTTAAAAATATCTCAAAATAGTTGAAGATTATACAATAAACCTTTAAATAATACCTAATAACACAAGGGAAAAAAATCAAAGAAAAATCTTAAAATAAATTTAAAAATCTTTTGAATTAAATAAAAATTAATATACATTTGTCAGAATATATGGAAATCAATGAAAACAGAGATTAGACAGAAAATTTTATCATTGACTAGATATATTAGAACAGAAGATCTAAAATCAATTTGTAAATTAGAAGAAAAAGAGTCCATGAATACTGAAAGGACAATAAGGGAACAGGAGGAACAACTCTGTCTACAATCTTGATAACCTTAAGAAATGATTTTCTTGAAATATACAACTTGGAAAGACTCATTGAAAAAGAAATAAAACATTTGAATTCACCTATATCTATTAAAGAAATTTAGTCGATAATGAATATCCTTCCAAAGCAGAAAGTAAAAGGCCCAAATGAGTTTACTAGCAAATTCTACCAAACATAGAAAAAACTACACTAATTCTCTACAATCTCTTCCAGGAGGCAAAAGCAGAAGAAATGCTTTCCAACTCATTCTGTGGAACCAGATAAAGACACTAAGAGAAGAAACTATAGACTGTTATCCCTGGGGTCTGGTGATGACTTTTTAAATATAACACCAAAGGCATCATCTATGAGAGGAAAAAAAATAGATAAGATGGACATCATTAAAATCAAAACTTCTACTGTGCAAAAGACACTATCAAAAGAGTAGGGAGACTGGGCTGGGGTTGGGACTTGGTGGTGGAAAGCTTGCCTAGCATGTGTGAGGCACTGGGTTCGATCCTCAGCACCACATAAAAATAAATAAATAAAATTATAGTATTGTGTCATCTACAATTTAAAAAATATATTTTAAAAAGTGGGGAGACAAAGCACAAACTGGGATAAACTATTTACAAAGAAGATATCTAATTAAAAATTCTCCTGTTATACAAACATATAAAGAGTTCTTAACACTGATAAAATTAAGTAATCTGATTTTAAAAATGGGCAAAAGACTAGAACTAACACTCACAAAAGAAAGTCTACAAATTGTAAATAATCATTTGAAAAGACATCAACATCATCTGTTATTGGTCAATTGCAAATTAAACAATAGGATACTACTACACACCTATTAAAAGAGTTAAAATAGAAAACACTGACACAGCAAGGACTGGCAAGGATATAAAGGAATAAAGATTCTCATTCATTGATGGTGGCCTTTCTAGAAGACAGTTTGGCAATTTCTTAAAGACTAAATATACTTTTACCATAATATTCACCCAAAGGAGTTAAAATCTTATGTCTACATAAATACCTGAACATGGAAATTTAAGCATCTTTATTCATAATAGCGAAAACTTGAAAGCAACCAAGATGTCCTTCAGTACATGAAAGAATAAATAAATGCAGAGCATAGTATGTGCAGACACAGGAGAAATATTTGTTTCTAAAAAGAAGTGAACTAGCAGTGTATGAGTGCACCTTTTCCCCCACATTCTCTCCAACACTTATTGTTTTTATGCATAATAGCTGCCACTCTGACTGGAGTGAGATGAAATCTTAGAGTGGTTTTAATTTGCACTTCTCTAATTGCTAGAGATGATGAACACTTTTTCAAGTATTTGTTAACTGACTGTACATCATCTTCTGAGAACCAATGTGGAAAGGAGTATGGAGATTTCTTGGAAAATTGGGAATGGAACCACCATTTGACCCAGCTATTCCTCTCCTCAGTCTATACCCAAAGGACTTAAAAATAGCATACTACAGTGGCACAGCCACATCAATGTTTATAGCAGCACAATTCACAATAGCTAAACTGTGGAACCAACCTAGATGCCCTTCACTAGATGAATGAATTTAAAAAATGTGGCATATATACACAATGGAATATCACTCAGCAATAAAAGAGAATAAAATCATGGCATTTGCAGGTAAATGGATGGAGTTAGAGAAGATAATGCTAAGTGAAGTTAGCCAATCCCCCCCCAAAAAAACAAATGCCAAATGTTTTCTTTGATATAAGGAGGGTAATACATAGTGGGATAGGGAGAGGGAGCATGGGAGGAATAGATGAACTCTAGGTAGGGTAGAGGGTTTGGAAGGGAAGGGAGGGGGCAAGGGATAATTAATGATGGTGGAATGTGATGATCATTACTATCCAAAGTACATGTATGAAGACACAAATTGGTGTGAATATACTATGTATACAACCAGAGATAGGAAAAAATGTGCTCTATATGTGTAATAAGAATTGTAATGCATTCTGCTGTCCTATCTAAATAAAAAAAAATACATAAATAAAACAATGACCTATGACACCATTCAAAGACAGGAAGTAAACTTAAATAGATATTACTAAGTGAAAGGCTACATACTATATTATCTCAACTATATGATATTGTGAAAAAAGGCAAAACTGTGTCCAGTATAAAGATTGGTGGGTTGCAGGAGTTTGGAGGGAGGAGGAATAATAAGAGAAGCCCAGAGGATTTTAAGACATTAAAAGTACTCTGTGTAAGAGATACGAAAAATTGTGCTCTATATGTGTAATAAGAATTATAATGCATTCTGCTGTCATGTATTTAAAAAATAAAATCAATTGACAAAAAGTACTCTGTGTGATACTTAAGTGACAGAAAAATATCATTTCTACATTCAAATCCAAAGAACATAGAATAGCAAATGTGACCCCTCATGTAAATTGTGGAATGCAGGTGATAATGATGTATCAATGTAGGTTCATCAACTGTAACAAACATACTATTCTGGTATGAGATTTTCCTAAGGAAAGAGGCTATGAATACGTTTGGCAGGAATTACATGAGAAATCTCTCTACTTCTCTCTCAAGTTTTCTGTGAAATTAAAACTGCTTTAAAGAAGTATATTAAAATATACTAACAAAAAATTTGAAATAAGCACAGTAGTTGAAGTGAAAAGCCAAAGTCTGATGAGGAGCAGTTTGTTTTCAATGAAAGATGAATTAATGAATTTGAAGGTCCAAATGAAGATTTTTCACAAAATATAAAAATTATATTTTTATAATATGGTAGGGGATGGCAAAAAATTTAAAACCCAGAAAATAAAAAAAAGAAATTCTCATATAAAAATGATGGTTTCACAAAAGGAGAAAATATATGTATGTATGTATATACTTATGTACATAGGTCCACAGATATGTGTAAGTTAAATATACTATATACATTTATATTGACATGAACTACACATGCTTAATTGAAAGAGATAAAATATCCAAGAAATAATGATTACATGTTTTATACAAATAAGAAAAATATTTTTAAAAACCCCATATTGAAAAGGCTCACTAGGTTGTAAATAATTTAGATAAGGAAAATCTTCAGCTAGATACGTTGTAGAAAAATTTAAAAGCATCAAAGAGAAAATACATTTCTAACAGTTCCCAGAGAGAATGGATCATATATGTAAGAATAAAAATCAGATTAATATTAGACCCCAAACAGTAGTGCTTCAAAACCTTGAGCATAAAAGACTTTGAACTTAGAGTATTATCTATATAAATCATTAATTAAATATGAAGGTTCAGTGTGCACATCTAATATACTATGTCTCAGAAGGTTTGCTAGACAAAGCTTTTCATCACACATAAGTTTAAAAGCAGGATATAGTAAGTGGATTCCATTGGGAGACATATATCAAGGGATCCTGTTTCTGGGGGTAAAAAAAAGACAGAAGAAAAAAATTCAATTTTTCACTATATCCTCACTGAATACCAAGCATACGAATCACCTGTTTTTGCTGTAGAATTATCTGAGTGCAAAAAAAGTCTAGCTTTCTGAGAGAAAGAGAGAGAGAGAGAGAGAGATTGCAAGATACTAGATGGTCTGTGAAACATGGTATAATACCTTTATCTGCAAGCAATTTCAGGGTGCTAGTAATAAAGAAGAGAAATAAATCAATAAGAGCAATTAAGTCACTTAGTGACAATTATTATTGTCAGAAATAAAACCTTCAAGAAAAAAATTCTTATTTTTATTTACGATATTTGATACATTAGAAAAATATTGAAAACTATCACTCTAATTATGAGTGTAAGGTAAGGTTCATTGCAAGTCAGAGAAGGATTTAAAATAAACGATATACCCATTTTATTGATGACTACAGATACCAAAATATCAAATAAAATGTTAGAAATATAAACTATATGAATCATAGTATATTACAACAATCTGATAAAATGGTAGTTAACATTAAGTTAATGTTTTTATTTTTCTATTTATCAGAAGAACATAACTTCTCTAGCTAACTGATTAAAGAAGAAAAAGGAGTCATGTTCTATTTTCCAATAAAGAAAAAGGACGTGAAGAAAATTTATAATTTATTTCCAATTTAAAATAATTTCTTTGCACTTTAGAAATGCAGCCATGTGCTGCATAATGACATTTGAATCAATTATGGACAGCATATACAACGATGGTCCCTTTAGCTATAATGGAGCTGATTTCATCATAAATTGCTTCACCTAGTTACATCACAGTCATCACATTTTCTAGTATGTGCATTACTTGCCTGTTTGCTGTGAGGTTGGTGTAAACCAACCGTGTCTCCAGTCATACAAGTACGGTACATTTATCTGTGTATAATAAATACTATTTAATAAGGTTAGCAAATGACAGTACTACTGATTTTTGTATTTATGATGCTTTTTATTATTATTTCAGGGTGTACTCCTTCTACCTATAAAAATGGCTACTATGAACACTGCCCTACACCAGGAGAAGCCTCATACATCTGTTGCTTATAGTTTCTCTTGATTACATCATTAGGTCATGTCCAGTGATGGACTGATCCTGTTGAGTATTGTGTAAGTCCACTATTATATTTGCACATTGACAAAAATCACCTTATTGGAACATTTCTGAATGTGTTTCCATCATTCAGTGATGTGTGCTTATTACGATGTTAGGTTAAATAACTTGATTAAATGCCATTTACCAAAATCCTGCAGCAAAACATTGTCCCTAGTGGAAGACCTTCTGACCCCATTGTTGTGACTACAGAAGAGTAAGGGTTGCTAAAGGAGCTATATCTACAGAAATACAGGATGTTGCCCTGAACATCTCCAAGCACACTCTTCAGACTGTGGTGGACATGGTAGCAGGAGACGCACTGCACAACTTTATGCAATAATACTATCTCATCATTTTTTAGATAGCAATGGAAGACCTGCTGCTTTAGTTTGAATATGGTTTGTGCCTCCAAATTTTATGTTGGAGTTAAAGCCCCATTGTAAGACAGTAGTAGAGTAGAAAATGCATAAAATTCTTGTGTTTAGATGCTGAGCTTTGGGATATGGTTAGTATTAAATGACATTATCAGAGTGGATCCCCCAAGATAAAATATGGGTAGCTTTATATGAGAGAAAACATACAGCGAGAGCGGCCAAAGGATGTGTGCATCTATACATACACACACACACACACACACACACACACACCCCTTGCCTATTGTGATGTGATGCCCTGAACCACCTGGGGACTTGTCTGCAGAAGACCATTAACAGATGTGGGTTCTTGACAATGGATCAAAACAGTGAGTCCAAATAAATATCTTGTTTTTATAAATTTCCCAGAGCATAGTATTGTGATATTAGCAGGAAAAATAGACCAATACACCTTAATAATATGAAAGTCAAAAATGGCTAAACCAGTTTTGAAAGAAAAAAAACTAAGAGAAGAGGGTGATATAATAAAGAGTCACATAGTAGAAAGCATACTGGGTATGTTTATTATTCAGAAACTAATAAACAGATGTATGAAGTAGAATAGAGAAAGCAGAAAATCATGTAACTGGGGAAACTTATTGTATGATAAATATGATTCTACAAACTAATGAAGAACAAATTGTTTAACAGATAACTTTGGGAAACATGGCTCAAAATTTGGAGGAATATCAAGTCTTTTCTATAGTGACATGTATTTAAGAAAACTCTTGCTAAAGTATGAACAATTATGTGAAAGGCAAAACTATAAATGAGTTAAGATTTAATTTTTTTTTAATCAGGGATTGAACCCAGGGTGCTTAACCATGGAGCCACATCTCCAGCCCTTTTTTTCTATTTTATTTAGAAACTGAGTCTCACTGAGTTGCTCAGTGCCTTGTTGAGTTGCTCAGAGCCTTGCTAAGTTGCAGATACTGGCTTTGAACTTGTGATCCTCCTGTCTCCCAAGGCACAGGGATTATAGGGGTCTGTCTCTGCACCAGGCTGATTTAGATTTTCTTGGTGGTCTCTAGGTTTGCTGTGTTCCAGGGCCCTAGGCTGGATCATCCATTCCGGCTTTCTAACTTATGTGCAAAGTAGCATGGATGGTTCTATACAAACCACACTTAGTGCTGGAAATATAGCTCACAGTCAGGGTGAAGCAGCAGAGAAGAATTCAGAAGGAAAGCTTAGATAAAGTGCAATATTGGTTATATGAGCTTTTTGAGTCCCAACACTAGTCATTTATAGATTAATTAAAATGTTACATTTTAGGAGGAGCAGATTAAACAGGGTCTCCAACTTCACATCTAAAAGTTAATTGAAACAAATCAAACTTGCACATGTGATATTCGAAACATGAATGATGCTCTGTAGCAACAAATACGGAATAATAAGGTGATTTTTGGTACCAAACAATATACATGTAGAAAATACAAAGGATCTTTTTAATTTATTTATTGGAAAGAACATGGACAATGGTTTGAATTCTGACTCTGCATGGGCCAAGTCACTGGTCCTAATGTGCCTCAGTTTCCTCATGAGACGCAGTAAAGTCCACCACTGCATGATTTTGTTTGCTCATGTATTCCAGGGAGGATTGGAGAGCATAATCTAAAATAACTAGCACAGTGCCTGCCATTTATAAATTGCTCAATAATGGATATCTGCTATTACATTTAAGTAATTTGATATGTTGGATATTCTATCTGGGGAGTCTACAAAGTTATCCCTGCATATTTTAAAACCTGTACCTATGATAGTGTGATCCTCTGATTTATTTGATGTTGAATAATTTAACAGAAGGTATGTATTACAGTCATAAATTTTAAAGTTGTAAATGTTCCAAGGAGAAAAAAAGAAAAGCCGTACATTTATACATAAGGCGATTGAAATGCAAAGGGATCTTCAGAATTTCAAGCCAGTAAATTACAGAAGTGAAGTCTCAAATCCTAGTGTTTTTGCCTTTTAGTGTCCTGCCCTTTCTATAGTTGAATGCATTGTTATTATTTTGGTTTTATTTTAGTGCACTTATTTTTAACATATATTCTACACACGGCTTCAGGTAGGGTAAAAAAAAAGGTGAGCATATAAAAATTCTTAAGTAATGAAGGCCATTTTAAATGCCATAAAGAGAAGGGGACAAATACAGAGTTGTAGATAAACCCAAGTGTTTGTTAAAGGCTTTAGTGGAAGAATAAATATATCAAATGGCTTTAGAATAGGGGCACTTTAGGGTGTCCATAGAAAATGAAAGGAAGAGCATATTCGAGAAGAATGTGTGAGCAAATGCAGAGGCTGGAAAGAATGAAATATGATTGCAGAGGAATAAGAATCTGCATGGGTGTAAGAAGCATTTTCCACTAACATGCAATTTATCAAGAAAGAAGGGAAGGAAGGAATGGATAGAACCAGGGAAGAAGGAAAGGGAGGAAAGCAAGGAAGAAATGAATGATCTAGAATAGCAGGAGGAATATTTGAAAATGAATTCAAGGGACAGATGGGTTTAATCAATGCTATGTTTTTTTGAGAGTTTATGCTGTCTTTTATAATTTAATTTAATTTTTAGCAAACTCACCTTCAGAATTGGTGATTATTGGTGTAGAGAGCTTCAGGTTTTGTTACATGAATGTATGATTCTTGTCCTTATTTCCTTGGGATGATTACCTGAAGGGGCAAAGGCAGAAAGCCGTGGCTCTGTGTGTGTGTGTGTGTGTGTGTGTGTGTGTGTGTGTGTAGGGGATGCAGATAAATTATAAGTCCAGTCAGAATCCAAGCAAAATAAACAATGTTTCTGAAACACAAGTCATGACCAAAAAGAATGGATGAATTATTACTCTGGCATTTTCTTTGTTATTTATGTCTAGAAATCAATCATCAGTTGAAGGAACAGAGTAATTTATAAGTCAGGTGCTGTAAAATACTTGTGGGTCTCGACTGGTATAACCTGTCCATGAATGCCTAGGAGACTTTATGACAATACAAAGTAATCTTATTACAAGCCTGCCATTAATAATCTGATACATGTTATTCTAACATGATATAGAAATATGAATTAAAAATAAAACACCTGCTGAAAATGGAAGTGCCCATTGACTGTGTAAAACCTTTTCTCCTTTCTCACCACACCTCGTTTAATAAAAATAGATGTAGGTGATGGAACATTTATAATGGAAACAAGTTAACCAAAAAGACCTGTCATTTTGATGGAGGAGGTTATTTGTTCAACAAAATATCCAAGCACATGAGGCAATCTAGAAATCCAATGGGGAAAGCAGAGACACCCTGCTTCCTGGCTTTAACTTTCCCCCACCAACCTGCCTTTTGGACCAGAAATAAATGTCTGAAGATTATAGATTAAAAGTATAGACATAGTTTTATGAACATAGTTTGCTTCATCAAATTTGGACTAGAAGGTGACTGGTCATCTCAAGACAGCAAAATTTAGAAAAAGGTTCCTGTTAGGAATTGCCAATCTCTCTCTCTCTCTCTCTCTCTCTCTCTCTCTCTCTCTCTCTCTCTCTCTCTCATCACCAATAAGAGCCAGAGCTACATTAACCAAATTAATTGAAGTCTGATGCATAATAAATACCATGGAATCTGCTTCCATGGAATCAGTTTAACAATGAAGATTTATAATTGACAGGAAGAGCAAACTAGTCACATCACTCAATTAGAATACCATCTTTCCACAAGCTCCATGGTACAAGAAGTTCTCTTTGAGAGGTATTTAGGAAATGAATAATCAGATAAAGACAAGTTCATTAGGCAATAACAATGGGTCTCATGGCACCATGATTTTTACTGATGAAATTATTTCCATTTCTAAAACTACCTGAAATGGTCTCATTGAGGGTGAGATAGAAAAGGAGAGGCCTGACCTTCCAGAAAGGATATTTTCCTTTCTTTTTTTTATAATATTTTTCTAAGTCTTTCATAGATATATGTGACGGTTTTGTTTGCTTGCTTTGTTTTGTTTGTCCTTATTGTTGCGGACAGCCACCTCCTACCCAGGTGCATCTGAGCAACAGTGCTGGGCAGCCTGATGAGGTGGAGGTGCAATGGAACTCATGGGGGTAAGCCTGGTCCTAGCTGGCTCCCTGTATCATTCACCCGTCCTCAGGAAAGCCCTGAATGTTGATCTTGGAGGCCTTGGACCACCAGAAGGACCGTGATGATGGTCGGCACTGCCTTCCTACATCTCAACTGTTGCAGAGACAACTGTACCTACACTCCTATATGTACCATGTACCTCAGAGTCAATGGCTGCCTATGAGTCCCCTGAGCCCCACGGAGCAGTGTCACCCAGGGCCATGCATGCCTTCCTGCACCAGTCTCCAGCAGAGCTCAGTAGCTCCACCTGACCAAGCTGCTTTTATTGCAGCTGCTTTTACTGCCACAGCTACTTCTGTGGCTACCCCAGCAACCACCTTGGTGCTTCTGCCAGAATATTGCTGTTTCCAGGCCTGGCAAAAATGGCCCTCAAGGCTTGCTAAAAGGATTGTACCGAAGCCTCCTGCGGTAGTGGTAGTGAGCAGTTCTACAAGTACCTGAGCAGCAGTGTTAGTTGCAAACCCTAGTTAGAAGACCAAACAATTAACAAGATGGTACAGAAATTCTGAGGTCAATAGATGACCATGAACCTGCACAAGCCCACCCCTTTCGTTTATATAAGCTTCACTGCTCATGTCCCACAGAGAGCCAGTCCAGGAACTCTATCCTGTGCACTGCCTCCCTTATATTGCAGCACAAGCCTCCATAGAACCTGTTGAGAAGCCAGGAGTCGTGGTGCATGTCTGCAATCCTAGAGACTTGGAGGCTGAGGCAGGAGGATGGTAAGTTCAAAGCCAGAGTCTCAGCAACTTAGTGAGGCTGTAAGCCAATTCAGCAAGACCCTGTCTCTAAATAAAATATAAACGCCCCTGGATGTTTGATCCCCGGTACAAAAAAAGAAAAAAAAAAACTGTTCAGATAGATTTGCTGCTTACCTCTTCTGATTTCTATATCAAATTAAGCAATGGGGTCCAAGGCTGAGCTGGTTATCACCGAGATCTGGTAATACCGATAGATCTATACTTTTCCTTTTTGGTATTTCTATCCAAATTGAGCAAAAGAACTCTCAGGTGATTGGTAACAAAGGGAACTTTTCCTCTAAATAGTGTCAGGTTGGACTAATTTTGTTTTGTTTTGTTTTGTTTTTCTTTTTTTCTGAAATGAGCCATTTACATTGTGGTAGTTGGAATTTTAAGGTTTAATCTTTCCCAGGCTATTGATATGTGGCAAGATAATTTCTCAAGGTGTTGGTTAGCAGCAGTGGGCAGTAGTTCCCAGTGAGCTATGTGATCATGAGAGGAAACAGCCAATACTCCCCAGTGTATAGGGTTGCTAAGCTATGGTGTTCTATAGGCTAGTTGTACTAAATGCATTTTTGACATGATATCTTCAATTTAAGATAGGCTCATCAAAATGTAATTCCATCACAGATCAATTCACATCTTTACAGACACCAGGAATCACCACTAAACTATTTTGGATTAGTTACTGGATGGGTCAGAGTGTCATAGTTGTGGGAAATTGAAATCCATTGAGATTTTGTGATATCTCAGTTGTACCAAGTAAAGCTAATTTCTTAAAAGGAAAAGCCATTTTCTATCCACAGACTATACCTAGAATTTAGTAAGAAGCAATTTGATGTGGTAGGTACGGGAGGAGAATTTGGAGCCAGTCAGTTATGGATCTGAGTATGGGTAGTTTCACATATTAACTGGGCCAATTTGGGTGCCAATCTCTACCAGTTGTTTTTTTGCATCTCTAAGATGGTACACTAATACTCACTTTGAAGTGTTGTCATTATCTGTGCAACATACAAAATTTGCTTAGAATAGAGTCTGGCATAACAAAGGCTTCAGAAAATGATATTTCTGAAAATAATGTTTGGACTGGACACTTATTAAATATTGTGCCAAAAGACAGAATGTAAAATAGGGGATATCCTCCAGAGGACATGTTTACTTACCTCTGTTTACTATTGTTCCTTGACCAGTTCTTGAGGAGGGAATATGTATCCCACCCAAATTTTAGCCAGAACAGAAGTTGTGCTAATGAGAAGTATGAAGTTAACTGACCACTAAATGGGGGGAAAATGTACAAAACTGGAAGGAAATTAAAGGATGGGTACATTATCCATAAATCAAACTATAGGTATTTGCTTTTTTTGTTGATTTTTCCATTAGTTGAGGCCAATAAGCAGTATCAGTAAGGTTTTTTGTATCAACTTTCCATGCAACAATATGCATGAGCCCTTATTGTTGGAGCACAAAATACACACCATTTAATGTACTTGATCACAGATTAGAAGTTTTGATTCACAGCTGGTACTAATGAAAAACTCCAGTTCTCTATGTGCTTTTGGCTTTGTTTCATGTTTTTTTTTTTTTTGTGTGTGTGTGTGTGTGTGTGTTTGCCAAGTAAACCATTAAATCAACTAAAATGAGATAAAACAACCCAGCACTCTTAGATTTGCTTTCACACAACTGCCCCACACAAATATGTTCTTCTTTTATTAGAGAAAGTGACAGCTTCTTAGTCTACAGTTATCTTTCCAACATCAGGTTTTCATCACTACTTACTTGATGCTGTAAAGCTCTTCATTTCACTTCCTTGGAAAATAAATTATTAAAGAAGGCAATCTGAATTGCTTAGAATGCTTTTTAATTCAAAACCCATCTTCCTTCTTCTCTTTCTTCCTCCTTCCTTCATTTTTTCTCTCCTTCTTCCATTTATTTACATTTTTTTTCCTTGATCAAATATTTCTTGATTATTTTCTATGCATCAGAAATTACTCTAAGTGTTAAAGAAGTGGCACTGATCTCCTGCCCTCAAAAAAAATCGGGGAACTAGAAAGTGATAAAAAGCGATCCATACAAGGAATTGGTATCTGAGCTGAGAACTGAACTTAGCCAAAGAGCAAGTAATGGGAGTATCTTGGGAAGAATATTTTAGACATAGACAATGAGTACCATTAATCTGAACAGGAATATGTTTGGCAGGCAGAAAAACAGTGTGATTTTAGTAAGTGAAGGAATAGGAGGTCAGAAATGACATCAGAGGTGAGATCAAGAGCCAGGAGCTAGGCCGGGTAGAAGCTTATGAAACAGCAATGGTTTAGATTTTACTATATGAATTGAAGTCTCTGAACTATGAGTTAAATGCTATTGATTACTCTTTAAAAGAATTACCTTGATATTATCCAAAAGAATTAAAGTCAGCATACTATAGAGATGACTGCATACCCAAATTTATCACTGCACAATTCACAATAACCAAGTTATAGAATTTACATAGCTGTCCATCACCAGATGAATGGATAAAGGAAGTGTGGCATATATGCACCAGTCATAAAAAAGAATGAACGTATGTAGTTTTCAGGAAAGGGTTGAAACTCAAGATTACCATGTCAAGGGAAATAAGTCATACTCAGAGAGAAAAATATCATACATTTTTATTCATATGTGGAAGCTAGTGGTAAAAAGAGAAACCATTAAGGTAGAGGAAGGGAATTGGGGGAAGGGAATATTGGGGAGTTAAATTGATCAAATTATGGTTTTATGTATGTTGAAATATGGCACAGTGAAATCCACCATTATGTAATAATCTAAAGAGTTATTTGTTCATTAAAAGTTCCTTTTGTGAGCAATCATTTATTTTAAAAAACTCTGATATTGTCCTAGAAACTGGGGATACAGAAACAGATGAATATATATATATATACATACACACACACACACACACACACACACACAATTAATATGCAATAATTAAAAAAAGAAGAAAGAACCACCTTGGCTGTTCCCTTTCCTCTACTGATATATTACATATATGATATATAATGTATCATTATATATTATAACATTATATATATTTATATTATATATATTGTTTATATATAATATATATTATATATATATATATTTAATTAGTGTCTTATGGATATACATAATGGTGGCCATCACTGTATTATATTCTTACATATACATTGGAAAGTTAGGTCAGATTCATTCCACTGTTTTCCCTTATCTCATCCAAGCCCTTTCTCTCTCAATCCCCTCCTTCTACTCCCCTGATTCTTCTGATCTTTAATTTTTTTTCTAGTCCAGGCTCTGTGACCTGGGACTGGAGATTATGGTTCTATAGTGTTTTTCTTATCAGACCTCCCTTGACAGTGTGAGTTATTAAACTCCGTACAGCAAACCACTAATCAAAACTAACCCTTTGATTTCCTCTTGCATTTTTTTCTTTCCTCTTGAGAATACATGTAAAGTGGGAATTCAATTCTCGAAAACCAGAATGTTGAATCCAGAGTTCCTCTGTGGTAACAGGAGACGGCACGCTCTAGCACAAACGTAGTTTCATCTTCTAATGGGAAAGACCACTAACCTCCAATACATTATATTCACAGAAAACAACTAATGATAAGCATCGGTTTTGGGGATATCCACTACTGAAGACCCAGGGGATTGACACATATGGCATTGTCTAGACAATTGAAATTTTAGATCAGTAGTAGCTGCTGGTGTAATTCATGTGAATTCTTCTATTGCTGATTTTCCAAGATAAAACTGTAACCTTTTAAGGGAGGAAGAAACTAAATTTTATTATAATTTATATTCTTTCTGAAACTGTTCAAGTATTAACCCCGTCAGGCTGCCCATAAGTAAACAGTTCTAAAACATAAACCTTGATAGAATCACAGATTTCTATTGCCTACATACGTTGTTTTCTCCCTACCATTTTGTTTATCTCACAAGTGGTGTTGTAGAAGAAAACCTCCCCTACTGAGTTATTTTTGTCCATATCCATTTCTTTTTAGAAGTTGAAAATGTATGGGATAATAGACACTATTTTTTCCTAACTATTTAGCAGGACAACTAATCTTGATTTCAAAAAAGCTATCTAGAGCATTGTTCCCTGTTCAATTAGTTTGGAAAGATTTCATTAGTAGCCATAACATAAAAATGCCAACCTGCCGTGGCCTCCAGATTAGTGTGCATCTGGAAGGCATTCACCAGGGCTCAGAATTGCTCCTAAGCCAGCACTAACGCTAAACTGTCACTGGATTTATACTTGTGTGGATTAAAGTCTATGTATTTCTTTAGGGACCTTTGCTAGGCCTCCCTTTATTTATTTATTTTTATAGTATCATATACAGATCTTTTTTTTCATGCCTGCTCATTCTTATTATGGAAGCCGCTGATTGCTGCCTCAGGCTTCCACACTATTCTGACACCTGTCATCAGGCTGGGTTATTTTACAGTCCATAAATTGATCACTGTAGCACCTTACCCTCCTAAATTCCTAAACTTTCAGTGGCATAGATTGAAAAAAAAAAGTGTTACATGTGACACTTCATTAAATAGGAGAAGAATCCACACACTAGTTATAAGGAAGTTCAAATGGCAAAATTATTTCCAGACTTTTCAGCTATGGATGGGTAGAGATAAATCAATGTCCATCATGCGGTAACAGGTGGATTTGCAGCTCATCATTTTTTCAAAGCATTGTTTTAAAACATATTCTTAGATACTGTACCACATAAGTGAAAAAGTGGATGAAGTTGTCAATCTGGGTTCAAAGAAATGTTTCTTTGATAATCGTTTAAATTTTCAGTTTTCCTCAGTTTTTGTTGTTGTTCTTGTTGTTTTGTTTTGTTTCAGTGTTTTTTTTTTTTTTCTTATTTTTTTTTTCTATCCTCCTTATTCCAGAGTAAGGTCAGCCTTGTTTACTGATTACTCATAGTTCTTAAAATCTGCATAGCATAAAGATGGCAGTTGATAAATATTTGTTTAGGTAGAGGAGTAAAGAGTGGTTTGGACAAAATATACAAAAAGTTTATTCAGAAAAAAAATTATATAGTAATATCCTTTAGGAATCAGAAAATATGGTCTACGACCATACCACCCTGAACGTGCCTGATCTCGTCTTATCTCGGAAGCTAAGCAGGATCCTGCCTGGTTAGTATTTGGATGGAAGAAAATATGTATAGTAGATGGAATTTGAGTCTCAATCATCTAATGTGATCTACTTAGAAAAGGGAAGACTTGGTATAAGATATAAAGATCTGTATTTCTGTGATGTTCAGAGGCTTCAGTGAATCAAAATCATTACTGAAGCACAAAGAAAGAACTGAAATTGAGAAGAGTTGGTGAAACAGCGCCAAAGAAAACACAGGCAATAGCTCTTTGTGGTGAATGGTGCAAGAGTGACCCAATCCTTATGGAAAGACTGAAACATGTGGATCATTTATTCATTCAGCAAATATTTATCAAGTTCCTGGTATTGACCAGATAAATCTCTAGGACTCAAAACCACTTACATAAAAATCTTGACTACCTGCTGTCAAGAATCCTATGTTTCAGTGTGAAAAATAAAGAAACAAACCTTTGTTTATGTAAGACAGAACATTGTACTAATAATAATTTGGATTTTAAAAATGCATTCAGTTAAAATAGGGAGATCTACCACAATAAAAATGAAGACCACCTCCACAAACAAAATCAAGAGAAAAGGATTACAAAGAAAAATGTGTGTGAAAAATTGAAAATTCATTCTCTTAGTAAAGGCAATGTATTCTTAAAGTGAAAGAATACATATTAAAAAAATAAGTTATATTTCTGTATTAATTATGTCATCATGAACAAATTGCTTCATCTTCTTCATTTGCAAAATTAGTCATTAGATTAAATAATTTTCTAAGATTTCTTAACAATTTCCTGTAATCTTTATTATGACCAGTACTTTTATAAGCCTGTATAGAAAACTCAGGTAATAAACTAAGATCGATGCTTGTGTGATTTACACCTTATTATTTTAGATGTTTTTCCCTAATAAATACAAAATTTCTAATCTTTTAGCTGACTGGTGTGGGGGGGGGCGGGGCAGGGGCTGACAATTTAACTCAGTTCCTGAATATTTTAGTACAAATCAAATTGGTAAATAAGAACAAAAACTTATGGCCATCTCCAACACCTCCCCTAATGACTCTTCTTGATAGAGGTGGAAGTGGTTTTGACATCAAAGATTAGAGAGAGAATAAAGAGACAGTATTTCAATGAGTAGTATTTCCACCAGTAGTATTCTGTGAAAATCCTGTAAAATATGTCAATTTACAGAAGAAAAATTCAAGGCATGTTGAAAAGTTACATGCATCTCTTCATAAAAGAATGATAGCCCCTGTAATTGAATCTGGACAAGACAGATGAGCAAAGCAGTGGACCTTCTGATTAAATATTTAATGGAATGATTACTTAATAGGAAGAATTGCTGATCTGGAGATGCAGACTCCACTGAGGAACCACAGCATGTGCTCCAAGCTGAAGTTAAACACACATAGAAGCTTTTCCCTCCTACAGATTAAGAAGGAAAAGTATTATTTAATTTAGTAGAGAAAATGTTTGCTGTTCACCCTTTTTCTTATTAGGATTCCTTTTCTCTTCTCTGAGAGAAACATTTAGATGATGGCAAACAGTGGATACCCTTTATGCATCTAGTTATTTAGCATATTTTACATATGCTTTCAACTTTTTAAAAACAGGATGTTAAATTGTATTGAATCCTGATTCTGGGAGAAACTAGTAACTTGGTCTCAATTTATTCCCATTCAGATTCACTCCTTCCTAATTTTTCTTTCTTAAAAACCTCTTTGTATCCCTGGCACAATGGTTCACACCTATAATCTTAGAAACTCAAGAGGCTAAAGCAGAAGGATTGCAAGTTCAAGGCTAGCCTCAGCAACTTTTTAAGACATAATAAAAATTCAAAGGCCTGGAATGTAGCTCACTAGTAAAGCAATCATTCTTAGGTTCAAGCCCCAGTACTAAAATAAATAAATAAACAAATAAATATATAAACAATCTACTAAATATTTTGGCATTGTTCATCAAGTGTATTGACCTCTTCTGTTGCTTCATGCTCTGAGACATGTCCGTTCTGGGAGCCATTTCCCCTCAGATCCAGATGTATTTTATTCAAAGACTTATTGGCTCCCAACCCCTGCCATTGTTGTTGAGCCTAGGGTTTCAGGCCATTATCACCTGCAAATCTCTCATGGTTTTAGTGGTTTTTGAAATAAATGAGTTGTTGCAGGGATGGGTCAGCAGGTTGGCTTAGGTATGGAATACATTTTTTTGCTATTTCCACCATGCTTTTATTAGGCTACCCTATTCCTGTCTTCCATTCATTCAGCTCTCTTCACTTTGGTGTGGAATGATAGAAAAAGTTAACTCTTTGAATTGCAAGCATTATCTTCATGAATGAAGGCTTGACTGCATCTGGGGGTTCCATTTCCTAGGTCAGTTCACATGGCTGGAAAATTGATACTGGCTATAGGCAAGTTGCATCATTTCTCACCACATGGACCTCACCATTGGGGTTCCTGAGTATTCTCATGACATGAGAATTGGCTACCTCAAGATCAAGTTATACTAGTGGAAAGCTCTGGAGTTTTTTATGACCCTTAGAATTATGGTGCTATAGTTTGAATCTTAAATACCTCCAAAGACCCAAGTGTTGGTTCTTGGGTCACCAGAGTGGCATTATTGGGAGATGGTACAAATTTTAAGGAGTGAGAAGCAGAGGTAGATCTTAAGGTCATTAAGAGTGTGCCCTTCAAGTTGATATGAGACCCTGATAACTTCTTTTCTGTCTTTCATAGATTTTGCTCTTTCACATATTCCTGACAAGATGTGCTTCTTTGCCATAGGCCCAAAATCAATGGGACCCACCAATCTTGGACTGGAACTTCCAAAACTATGAGCCAAAATAATCATTTTCTCTCTGATTGATTATCTCAATTGTTTGTTAGAGTAATGGGAGCTGACTAACACAGAATAACACACAATCACTATTGCTACTTCTTAATTGGTTATATAGGCCAGCACTATTTATTTGTGCTGGGAATTTATTACACAAAGGAATGAGTAGCAGAAAGTAAGAATCACTAGAAATCACTTTGGAAGCAGTATAAGAAGAGTTTTTGGTACTTTGTGTTCAAAATGGAAATTTATGTTTCTGGCTAAATGAGATACTAAATTATTATTTCCAAAGTCACTTCTTTTCTGGGCCTGCATTCTTTAGGTTTGCCACAAACAATTCAGAATTCAGTGCAGTAGCATTCATGTTCTTCTTACATTATTTTTTCAGCTGAGCTAGGAATTAAACTACTCCTCTACTTTGTTCTGTTCTTTTCTACTTCATATTTTCCTCACATTTCACTTGCCAGACAGGTCAGGTGCCCAGCCCTCATAAGGAGGTGTGGAGATAAAGGGAAAAAGACAAACTTCCATACTAGTACTCAGAGAGATGGTACAATGAGAAAGACTTAGTTTAACATTTTAACTCTGAAGATGGAGGAAGGAAATCATGAACCAAAGAATGCAGGTGACCTCAAAAACATAAGGAAATGGCCTCTCCTCTGGAGGCCCCAGAAAGCACACAGCTCTAACATTGTTGATTTTACCCCAATGAGATATGTTTCTGACTTCTAGAAGTATAAAACACAATATTTGGTGGTTCCATTCCCAGCTTTCCAAGAAATCTCCATACTGCTTTCCAAATTGGCTGCACCAATTTGCAGTCCCACCAGCAATGTACAAGTGTACCCTTTTCCCCACATCCTCGCCAGCACTTGTTGTTGTTTGACTTCATAATGGCTGCCAATCTTACTGGAGTGAGATGGTATCTTAGGGTGGTTTTGATTTGCATTTCTCTGACAGCTAGAGATGGTGAGCATTTTTTCATGTACTTGTTGATTGACTGTATGTCCTCCTCTGAGAAGTGTCTGTTCAGGTCCTTGGCCCATTTGTTGATTGGGTTGTTTGTTCTCTTATTGTCTAATTTTTTGAGTTCTTTGTATACTCTGGATATTAGGGCTCTATCTGAAGTGTGAGGAGTAAAGATTTGTTCCCAGGGTGTAGGCTCCCTATTTACCTCTCTTATTGTTTCTTTTGCTGAGAAAAAACTTTTTAGTTTGAGTAAGTCCCATTTGTTGATTCTAGTTATTAACTTTTGTGCTATGGGTGTCCTATTGAGGAATTTGGAGCCCGACCCCACAGTATGTAGATCGTAGCCAACTTTTTCTTCTATCAGACGGCGTGTCTCTGATTTGATATCAAGCTCCTTGATCCATTTTGAATTAACTTTTGTGCATGGCGAGAGAAAGGGATTCAGTTTCATTTTGTTGCATATGGATTTCCAGTTTTCCCAGCACCATTTGTTGAAGATGCTATCCTTCCTCCATTGCATGCTTTTAGCCCCTTTATCAAATATAAGATAGTTGTAGTTTTGTGGATTGGTTTCTGTGTCCTCTATGCTGTACCATTGGTCCACCCGCCTGTTTTGGTACCAGTAACTGATGTGATTCTGCAATCTGTATACGGGGTAAAAATGGGAGTTCATAACCCACTTGAATCAAAGTGTGAAATATGATATATCAAGAACTATGTAATGTTTTGAACAACTAACAATAAAAAATTTAAAAAAAAGTAAAATAAAACACAATATTTGTTTTTAAAAAAGTCCAGAGTTATTAAGGAGAAACTTTCTCTTAAAGGATATTGCAGGGAACTGAAAGGACTATTGTAATAGAGGGAGGGAGTTATAGCAATGGGGAGATCACTTCTGATGAGAAACTCTGCAGACCTCCCAAGGACTAAACAAAAAGGGCTTTCTTTTACAGATAAAACTAAACTAGACTAAGAAAATGCATGCGAGTGTGAGAGAGTGGAATGAAAATGTGGGCCAGATGGAAGAGTGCATCAGAAAATGTTTGACCTGATGTCAGCCTATTCTCAGAGAACCATTTAAAGGAGGGTCAAGGATGGGTCAAAGGTCAGGCACCCAGGGGAAGAAGTGTATCTTAACCAAAGTGGATTACTAAGCATTTTGTTCTGATTGATTGGTGGGGGCAGTTCAGTAAATCATTATGAGGAAAAGAATAATATATGTTTTTATCATATGAAAATGAGGGAGGCATTCTGAAACTTTATCTAAGTCCTGGGGAAGGGTGAATTTTTTTTTTTTTTTTTTGCTAAGCCCTTTTCCAGGACACAAAGGCAGGAGGAAGAAGTTCTTCACCTTTAATGTGTCCTGGGAGTGGGGGGCTCAGGTAAAATTCAGCAATCTCAGTTATAAATGCTTTAGCTAGCCAGCTCAGAGGAATTTTTATGTCATTAACAGGAAAGTGGCACACATCTTGCAATGTGACTCGTAGTGACTTACCACATCATAGACTGAGCCAACATAAACTATCAACATTTAACATGAAGGAGAAATAAATCTTGGCTATAAACCATGTTGATATGTTGATTTTTTTTTCTAATGTAACCTCACAGTAAGCCCTGACAAAACATTGTCTCATAAAGTTATTGAAAGACAGAGTAAATATCTGTACATTGAAACAAAGATTTTGTTCCTGTACATAGAATTCCAAAGTACATTCAATTCAGACTTATATTAACTATTCTGTTAGAAACCAGGGATGGGGAGAGATGAGGGATTATACTAATGTCAAACATCCAACATGAATGAGTTCAGTATTCTTTAACCCCTTGTGGGTCATGAAGTGCATAATAAACAATGAATGTAGATTATCCAGTTAAATGTGGGATTCATCTCATTTTCCTGAGAACACATTAAAATGTGTTCTATGTGAAAGAATTGGAAAGAAGAAAGACTCTTGATGGGTGGGATGTGCCTAAGGTTTAACTTTTGGTGATATAAGTAATGTGGAAGTATACAAGACAACTAAAATAGCATAAAGATAAATATTTGAAGAAATAAACAAGAAATATTTGTCAAAAAACACATATGCAAGACATACAGACTTTATCCAGTTGAGGCAAACAAACAAACAAATAAACAAGTGTTCTCAAAGAGCTATTTCCCTAAACAACTAGACTGTCTTTGCAAGGGACATCTACCTCCCACCTGACTTAGCATGCTTAACTTACCAGTAGACTAAACCCATGCGAGAAATAGAGCTAAAACCCTTCATATAGATATTAAGTCACTTTCAGCAAGCTGCTGGCTTAAGTTAGTTTATGATTTGATGCTCCTTTATTCCCAAATGCTCTTAAGTTTGGATAATCATAAAACAGCTGTGCATCCTAGCATTAGATGCTCTTGGAACATGGAGACTTCCAGAGGCTCTGAGAAAATGGAGTCACTCCTGTCCTCTGCTAGTGGAGATACTATCCTGATGTTGCCCTGTAAATTTGCTGGGTTGGGTATTACTTACCAAGAGTGAAACTAAATTTCATTACATATTAGATTGTCTGATTAGAAAACCAAAGTACTTTTCCCTGGGGAGCTTCATGGGGTTTTTGCAAGAAAGCACAAAACCATGTGAGGTAAGAAAGATAAGGATCAGAGATTCAAACAGTCTATTCCATAATAACATAAAAGTTTTGTAACAAGAAATTACATGCAAATTCAACAAAACCAACATGCTACCCACCCAGCATAGCAGTATCATGATTCTAAGTTAGTTTTTCATAGCATAGTCATCCATATACAGGTCTCAGTTGAGGTGAGGGATGGGAAATGTGGAAGAGAAGAGGAAGAAGAGAGTAAGAACACATTCTCACAAAGAAGAGCTCAATACTTAATGAAAAAGTGTACATATTAACTTATCTTAACCTTGCTTTACCAAAACCAATGTATATATGCACATGTGTATTTGCATGTTTGTTTGCATGCACATGGATGTATGTGTGTGCACCAATGTATGTATTTCTTATGAATATGTCAATCTCTGGTGATGTTTAATATATTTGTAGCCAAGTATAAAGACAACTTTATCAAACTCTTGAGGAAGCCTACCACTTATCAAGTTAGACTTCTGAATCCAGGCCTGGATGACCAGTTCATATTAACATATAAATCTCTCATACAGGAAGCCGGTACCTGACACACTATAGAATTGACACACTAGAAGGCTTTCCATGCTTTTACAATCTGATATGTAGCATCACAGTTAAATTAATGAAATCAACTAATCTCACATAGTTAAGATGCATAATATTTTTAGAGTTTAAATGTGCCATGATTACTTACTTAATTATTCCAACAATTTGATGAGGAAGTTACTTTGGTTATCTCTATTTTAAAGATGGGGAATCTCAGACTTATGGATCTATAGATGAGGAATGTCAGCTCCTGTTATGACACACCTGGATATGGAGTAGCAGAGGTGTATGTAAATGCATCACTTTATACCAGAGCCAAGGACTAACCAGTGCATGATACTCAGTGAAACCCTGGACCAAGTAGACACTTTTATTAACCTCATTACAAACTGCAGGTCTATTCTCTAAATGATTCCATCTCAATAAACAGTCCATAAACCTACTATTCAGATGAGAGAAAAGAGAGTGTAACATAAAAGCTCTATCTATGTATAAATCATCCTACCTATCTATCATGCAGCATTCATGGAAATGCATTGACATTGCCCAAGGGAAAAAATAGAAAAGCCTCATCAGCATTCACAAATCTCCTAAATATAATAAAAAATACATTCCTTTTCATACTTAACGACTATCTGCTGCCACTTGGATTGATTGGAGATTCATTTGGGGACTTTTTATTTGTTGAAAATTCTCTCTCTTTCTCTCTACAGAATACATCTAGCACTAATCCTAAAGCCCTGTTGTTGAGCCAAAGTGTTATTGAATCACAGTGGCAAAAAGAACAAGAGCTAAAGACTCCCTTACAACTGAAATAGCAGATGCATACATACTGGGAGCCAGTTGGCATGTTCCCATAAGATATAGGTTTTGAGAAACCTGGCCTGTCATTTAGGAATCAAAACATTTTTGAAATATTATATTCAAATATCAATGTCCTGTATAGTACTATTTAGCAAGACTCAATATAATGGGAACAAATCTCAACTGTAAGATCTTTTGCTAACACAGCATCTAAAAGCATGGTTTTGTAAGCTCTATATCATAAGACTATATCTCAACTCTTATCCTAACTCCAACTAGTGTTCCTCAGACTCTCTCTCTCAGTGGTATTATTTTCCCGATAGCCGTGGTCTTTATCAAAGAACACAGAATGGTAGTCTGTGATTCCCCCTGACTCACAGTATTTTTTCTGTTTGTTCAGTATGTGTATATAAATTGACAGTATATACATGTGTGAGTGAATATCATATCTTGGAATGATGGAGAAAATCTGGTTCCCTTCCCACTAATCACTGATACTTTAGACATTTACATTATCTGTATCTATCTTTATATATCTCTTCTTTGTGCATGTTTTGTATTCTTAACTAGACTGAGAGTTGGGCAGGAACCCTTTCTTCCTTTCTTCAGAAAGCAGGAACATCAGCTCTGGAATTTAAAAGCAAATCTGTGAACTTACATAGTTTTTAGAAAATTTATCTGATTTTCAAAAGGGTACATTACCTATAAAGATTTTAAAGTTACTATAAAGAACTTTAGTTCATATTTGCTAAGTCATAACTTTTATTATTTTATATCTAGAAAAAAAAGATGAGAAGTATCTTAACCAGCATTATATGTACTATAGTAATTAATGCCAAGCGAAGACTAGAATGAGATCTCCTGACTAGGAAACAAGGGGGACACTTTTCATACATGAATCTTTGCTTAGGTTCTTCATCCATATTTGCTTCAGTCTTAGGAACCTTATAGTTTTAGGCTACAGCTAGGTAAGGGAATGATTGAAACGCTTCTGTCCCAATTTTAAAAAAGTTTTGAATCACTTCTCATGAACTTCCTAAGAGGACGTATGTTGTCTGATTGTGTTCTGAATTTGTCAGTCTGGAGTCACAGATTAGATTTTTAGTGACATCGGTGCCTCACAGCCCAGTATTCTACAGTGTACTACTGGTGGTATCTTGCTTAGAAAGGAGATTCTTCCTCCGCGTTATTGTGGTATGCTTCATCCTGTATTTTCCATAAATAAAAATGTATTTTAGGATAATGAGAGGAGCAGGGAAAAGAACAAGCACCACTGCCCACTTTAGAAATCATCTGCAAACTCGGGTGCCATCAAAACTGGATTTCTGCTGATCCAGACTTTCACCTCAAGTATCAATTTTTTCTTTCCTATAAAATCTTTCCCTGAGCTTCACTTCATGCACCTTGGATCACATGCACATTGGACTAGTCCACAGGCTAAGCCAATGTGTCCAGGAAGCAGCTCTGTTTCTGTGCTGTTTAGCCTGCAATGTAAATTCACTCCAAGTCAATAAGCTTCCGTCTTTAAGGCACTGGATAGTTCTGGAGTGCAGGACCTTCTTTTCCTGGCTCATACTCCCACTTTATTATTTCACCTTCAGTTTCACAGGTTCCACCCACCCTTTGTGTTTCCTTGAAAAGCACAAAGGATAAAAGAAGTAGATCATCTCTTGAGAAAACTCTGAGTTTTTAATCTATTTCAGCTGAAAATGACTTCAGAAGTAAATTTGAGTCAACTTCGAAAGGCAAAGAAAAATCTCTCTGTTCCTTCTCAGTCAATATTACTTGTGACTTACCACCTCTTATCTTGAGCTTTTCTTGCTTTCTTTCTTCTTCCCTACTCCATCCCCTTGAGGATCAGAGTCCAGTCAGTCAAAAGGTATTAAGGAGAAAGATGTGGGAATTCCAGAAGAAAATATACATATATATGAAGAATAAGAAACTTTAATGGAAGAAAATGAAATGAGATGAAGTGCAGTTTGAAAGAATAGAGATAATGCTTCCCATACATGCTAATATGTAAAAGCTTTAAATGGATTTGGTCCATGAAAATTTTTCAGACAGCTCTAAAGTATCAAAGAGTTTTATTGAGTATCTACTATGGACACAACACTGTGAAATGCAAAGGAATGTAAACTTGACCAAGACCAACCTTTAAATCATTTAGCATTTACAAATGAGGAAGTAAAATGTAAAAATAAAATGGTACTCTGGTGTAGAAAAGAAGCACTAAAGGAGATTCCAGAAGCATCCTTGCTTACAGTGTGCAGTATTTTATTTTTATTTTTTAATTTTTTATTTTTGAGAGAGAGAGAGAGAATTTTTTAATATTTATTTTTTAGTTTTCAGCGGACACAACATCTTTATTTGTATGTAGTGCTGAGGATCGAACCCAGCGCCGCGCACATGCCGGGTGAGTGCACTACTGCTTGAGCCACATCCCCAGCCCAGTATTTTATTTTTTATTTGATATCACCTTTATACTTCCAGGAGATTCTCACAAGCATTATCCCATGTTTTTCTTATATTAACATTATGAAATAGGTAGATGCCATTTGGTAGACAGGTAAGCTGGAGATCAGATATTTTAAGTAGTTTTTTCAGTACTGTATGGATGGTGGGTATTAAACTTTGACATGTAGTCCAAATGTGGTTGCAGGATGGTCAAGGCAAATAAAACTTAATAAATAAAAAGAGACATTATGCATCCATTACTTTATTTGCCAGGTAGATACAGAATTATAAAAACAGGTAAACTAGGTGGCTGAGTTTTGGCAGGCATGCGTACATGAAGAGAAAGGTAGGCAGAGAAAGGTAAGTGAAACCTACTAAATATGACATGAGACCTGTTCAGAGGAGCAATGTGATCAAATAGCATTTGTTGAAGCTCCTAAAGTCTTGGATTGTTGGAGCAGAGCTCTGTCAATGCAGGTCCACAAGTAATAAAGACAAACAGGGAGGTTCAGGACATCAAGTATTTGAGAATCCTTGAAAAAAAAACAAGTAACTTGCCATAAAAGTTTCATTGTAGAAGAGGAAAGAACAAAGAAGAAAGTGCATGATCCCGACTGAGAGTCCAAACTTCAGGAAGAAAAGCATGTTTTTAAATATGTTGCTATATCATTGGAGCTATAGAACTTTCAGGAAGTTACTTTCATGTTCTAAGACTTCTTAAGTCATGATCTATTAAAAGAGGAAATAACTATATGGCACATATCTTCATCCCACCTAAAGAATGGGAGCATTTGATGCCCTATTGTCAGAAGAACTGCTTTCTAATAACTCAAGAATGGATATTTCCCTCCCCAGACATTCTTTCTTCCTACCCAAGTTGATTCCTCCTCTTTGAAGAAAGCTCACTTATTACTAACATGACCTGACAAGTCACTGCAAGGATCCAAAGACCTAACACTCTGCCTCAATTTGGGACAAGAATAAAGAGATTCCCAGATCCTGATCTCTCTGAAGGATCCACTGATACCTGCATTGGTGCTTCATTAAAATATAATTTCCCCTTCTGACCAGTCTTGCATCATTCCTTTCTTCACAGGTATAGTAGAGGCCACTTTTTATTTAACTTCCTGAGCAGCTCTTCAATTGAATGTTTCTTGGTGAACCTGACTTAATAGGGTTGGTGCTCGTAATGATCATAAAAATGAGACTCCACAGAATGGAGTTCTCAAGAATGCAAATAACAAGTGCCAATAAGAATGAAGGGGGAAAATAACACTATACGCTGTTGGTGGGAATGTATATATCATAGCCTTTATGGAAATTACTGTGGAACCTCCTTAAAAATCTAAGACTAGGACTACCATAAGATCCAGCTATACCAGTCCTTGGCACTTATTCAAAAGAGTTCAAAAGGCCTTACTATGGTGATACATGCACACCTATGTTTATTGCAGCACAATTCACAATATCCAAATTATGGAATCAGTCTGTCACCAGATGAATGAATAAAGAAAACATGGCATATATGTGCAATGGTGTACTATTCAGCCATGAAGAAGAACAAAATTATATTCTTTGCAGGAAAATGGATGAAACTGAAGATTATCATGTTAAGTGAGATAAATCAGACTCAGAAAAGTGTTTTATGTTTTCTTTCCTATGAAGAAGCTGGCATTAAAAAGTCATTATGAATTTAAAAGGAAATCCATTTGAGAGTAATAAGTAACAGGGAGTGAAATTGATTAAGGAATGTTATATACATGTATAGATATGCCACAATGAAACCTACAATTCTGCATATTTCATATGCACCAATAAAAAAATGACTAACTCCAAAGTGGGATTCTGGAACTCTACCATCTGCTGACTAATGATCAATGAAGACACCCGCTGTCTGATAGATACAAGGCTGAATGATCTTGGTATGCTCTGTTGACGTACTTATAAAAATGTTTTCTGATGATGAACTACAATTGGACACCTTGAAGGAAGTGCTCTAGCTGTGCAATAACTCAAAGAAGTCACAGGGTCAAGGACAATGAAATCAGATGATTATGGTTCAATGGCATTGACACATGGGTAAAACCACAAAGGAAGGTTCATGGCAATCTGGAAACCACTGAAGGTGAAGTGAGAAAGTGAGAGAGCCAGCTATGCAACTTACAAAAGAGGTGCTATCTCCAGAATCTTGAGGTCAAGATGCAAAGATCAAGCCAGGACTTAATCATAAGAGTAACAAAAATAAAATAACAGATGTACTCTCAGCCCCATTCTATTACTGGGCCAAAGACAGCATGCAATTTAGGAAAGATTAAGATAAAGATACTTGGAGTGAAGGGTTCTGAGTTAATATGCTAATAAATCTAGAATACTCAGTTTTTCCAGCAGTCTCTGGGCATGCATTATATGGCCACCTTACCCAGTATTTGAAGAAGATGCTGAGGCATCTGTCTCATTGCAAGGTGATAGATGACCACCTCATCTCTACCCCTACTTCCCTTTTGGAGCTAGACAAATACATGAGATCAAGCAACAACATCACCCGGCTGTGGAAGTGCTTACTGAGGGATAAATGGAACCATTCCCAGAAGAATCCTGAAGATATAGAGTACACATCAGGCACACCAAGACAGCAAAAAGAAGACTGGATCTTAAGCACAGAATGAAAGGCAGAGAGGCAAGAGCTGAACAGAAAACTGAATAAGGAAGAGTTGTTAATATGGGAGCATAAAACCAGATGGCCATGACAGCAGATCTATGATACAAACCTAGAGAACATTGCTAACCTTTCATTAAGATAGTTTTCAGAAGTTTAGATGAAGATCCTAAAGACAAGGGAAGGAGAAATGACAAAGCAGCAGTTCTTAATAGTGAGGTTGAAATTTCAGAAAGAACAATCTGGTAACACTAAATACACTAAATAATGACACCATCCCCCCCATCTGCAAATAAAATCATACATTGAAAAGGAAAGAGCACTCACACTATGTAAAGATTATAGGACACAGTCTGAGTATTCATTGATTCTCAAAAGCACCCCATGTGTCATTTAGCCACACTATTAAAGCGAAATCATATGGGGGTCAAGTAATAAACAAAATTCTTGTCCATGACTAACTCGCAGTGGGCATTCAGTACACAAAACCATCCAGTAGTTATTTCCCAATTTTCAAAGGCATAATTGCAATGAATATCTTTGATAGTTCAAACTATACTCATATTGGATTCTTGTTCTACAGGGTATGAACTATTATAGTAGAAAGAAATTGAATAAAAGCCTCTGCATTTCCCCAGAAAATAAAAAAAAATTACATCCCAAAAGAGATTATAAAGATTAGTTAGCTCTTAAAAGACCTAAAAAATAAATCTGGTAACCTTATTTAATTCTTCACTTATACCCTATAGAAAGCAGATGAAGCTAAGTGTAGTATGGCATGTCTGTGGTCCCAGTTACTCAGGAGGCTGAGACAGGCAGATTGCTTAAGCACAGGGGCTCAAAACCAGTCTGATAAGCAAAACAAGATCCCAAACCTTCTGTAATACAAGAGAATGAGCAGATGAATCATAAAGGATGAAAGGCGACTGCTTCAAACTCAATCAAGTTGCACCTGTTATTATACCTGATATGATAAATATTCTGTGTCCAAAGGCAAATTAATATGGCTTTTAATATATGCAACTGTTCTGGTAAATATTTTATTTTCCATCTCTATTGTTCTGGTTTGGATATGAGGTATCCCCCAAAAGCATGTTTGTGAGATAAAACAGACATGTCCGGAAGTGAAACGAACAGATTGTAAGAGCTACAACCTAAACTGTGGATTGATTTATCTGAGGGACTGAAACTTTGAATGGTTTAATTAGTGGTAACTGCAGGCAGGTAGGATGTGGCCAAAGGAAGTAGGTCACTGGGGGCACACCCCTGAGGATTATATTTTTCCTTGCTTTGGGCTTTTATGTTCCCATTCTCTTTCTCTCTCTTCTTCTCGGCTGTCACGGGCTGAGCAACTTTCTTACACTGGGTCCTTCCACTATGAACTTCTGCATCACCTCAGATATAGAGCTATGACACAAATCAACAACCGAGTGAACCTCTGAAAGCAAAAGTCAAAATAAACTTTTCCTCCTCAAAGTTGTTCTTGTTAGATCTTTAGAACCTATTGACACAAAGCTGACCAAAACAGAAATTCATACTGAAAAATGGGATTGTTGCTGTAACTAGCCTGACCATACGGTTCGGAAGCTTTTCGAACTGGTTTGTGGGAGGAATTTAGAAAACTTTGGAGATTCAGACTGGAGAAGCCTTACAATGTAGTAAACAGAAGTTGTTGGGCAATTCCCATGGACGCTCTGAAGATCAGAATGGTGATAGGACTGAGGACAGTAAAGACTGGATCCATGAGGTTCCAGAGGAGGACTCTATAGGAAATTGGAATGGAGGCAATTTGTATTGCATTCTGGCAAATAGTTGTACATATTTTATCCATGTCCTGATACTTTCTGTGAGACTGAGTTTAATGGTGATGGACTAATTAATCTGGTGGAGGAAATTTCAAGGCAACACAGCATTTAGGTGGTGGCATCTTTATTGCCGGTGGCTTTTTACTAAAATTTATGTGAAAATCAGGAGTAAAGATCAGAGCAGATAAACTTGAAAAATTTTTGGACAGAAAAGTGCACTTAAAACTGAGGCAAAGGAAGTTATGGTTGTTTATGAAATTACAGCCTCTAAAACAATGCTAAGTACTTTATACAGAGACAATAGAAAAGATGGCTTGAGGACTTCTCAGGAATTTGCAAGACCATACCAGCTGAAGGTGTAAAAGTAAAACTTTCTTTGAGAAGAGCCCAAAGGGGCACCCTGCTTGCCTAAGGAGGCTTGGGAATTTCTTTCACCAAACTCAGGTGGCTCAGAGGTTGCTGCAGCCATGGTTTCAGGAGGGTTGGCTAGTGCTCAAGATAGTGGCAGACCTTAGCATTGTTTAGTGGTGCTGGTTCTTCAAGAAGGTAGAGTGCTGGAGTTATGGTCTCATGGGAGCTTCTACCAAGATTTCAAAGAAGGCATGGGAGGCCAGGCAAGGTATTGCATGATCAGAATCCCTTCAGCCAGTCCCCAGAGGCAAATGTTTGAAGATATGAAAAGGAAGCTAAAGCTGCAGTGGAGACCTCAAATATTAAGAGATGCAAGTTATATGGAACATTTGCCAATAAATAAATCAAACAAAAACAAGCCGAGAGAGAGAGGCCTTGTGGACGGCAGGTAGAAAGATCGTATGAGTGAAGCGCTTTGGAGAAAACGTCATGATACTGTGTACCCCAAATGCTGAATGTGGAGCCACAGGACTTGTTAGCCCAGCTTGAGTTCAGTGTTGCTTGGGTCCTATCCCTTCTTTCTATGCCTCTATTTCTCCCTTGTGGAATCAAAGTATTTACTCTGCATCATTATTTATTGTATATATGTACAATCTTTACTGGGCCTCAGATCTTTACAGGGCCTCAGAAGCAAGAGTTTGTCTTGAGTCTCAGATGACATTTTCGACTTGAACTTTTGGGCAATGCTGGAACTGTTAAGACTATAGAGACTCTTAGAAAGTAAATAAATGTATTTTGCATTGTGAGATGTACATGGGTTTGGGGATTCTTGAGGTGGAATATAATGGTTTGGGTATGAGTTTTTCCCCCAAAGCATGAGTCAAAACAACAATATCAGGAGGAAAAATGATTAGATTATGAGAGCTACAGCTACCTTATTATTGAATTAACTCATTTGATGGATTAATGATCTGAATGAATTAATGAGTGGAAACTAGAGGCAGTAAGTGGATACAGTAAGTCACTGAGAGAATGCTTTTGGGGATTATTTTATTCCTGGCTCCTTGGACTCTGTCTTCCTGACTACCATGAACTGAGAAGCTGTCCTTTCCACATGATGTTCTGCCTCACTTTAGCCCAGAGTTATGAAGCTGGTGAACCTCTGAAACCATGAAGCAAAATGAACTTCCCCCTGTAAGTTGTTCTTGTTGGGTATATTGGTCACAACAACACAAATGCCACTAACGTATTTACCAAGGAGGAGGACAAGACATAATATATTGTTATTTAAGATGGATAATATTATACATTTACCTTCTTGTTCAGGATTATGCTTAACTCTTTCACTCTTTGCCATGTTATATTACAAAAAAAAAATTCAACTGCTTCATTATTCCATAAGCAGAACCTCACATTGCCTGCTAGATCAAAAACAGTGATGATCGGATACATGAGCAGAATGTGTAAGTACATTGGAGGCCTTTGTAAAGCAGATTGGATCCAAAAGTAGGGTTGAAGAAGCCTACAAAGATTGTGAAACAGATTTCACTTGACTAGAATATGTCAGGAATGAACACTGATCTTTAGCTTGATTAGATTATGTGAGGAAATCTCATCCAAAATAAAAGACAAAATATTGCTTCTCTCACCCCCAGCATGAAGAAAGAGACATAATTTTTGGTAGCATCTTTTACTTCTAGAAATTGTGTATGCCATGCTTAAAAATACTGTTATGATCTATTCACAGGGTGACAAGAAGACTTTAGTGCAAGCATCTATGTTGCTTAGGCAATGCACTGAACAAACTGTCTTGAACAAATGTATTATACAAATACTATGTTTTGCAGAAAAGATCTAAATTTCACTGACCTCTCAAATGATAATTGCCCCAGTCCGGCTGCAGCAAAACAGCCGGGCGGTGACGAACAACTTGTGTACGTTGATACAGCAGGAGTGGGAGCCGTTTATTGTAGGACAGGAGCAGTATTTATACATTTTACACAGCTTATCTTAGTTAGCATAAACTAGATACATCAGTCAACCAATAAGGAATCTCCACACTTAATGGCTCACTGGCGTTACTTCACAAATCACTCCCTCTGGCATTTTGCCAGGCACCATCCAGACTTGTTTACAGACTCTAACATTTCTCTGGCAAAATGCCAGGCGCCATCCTGACTTGTTTACAGACTCTAACAGATAATCACAATATAAGCCAGATAAAATTTATGCCATCTGCAACAAAAGAATTACATACCTTAAAAACAGCTCCAGATATGTTAGTAGATCCATAAAGACTGACTTCCCATGATGACAGGACAAGTGACCAGAGACCCAGAACTGCTCACTAGCAGCATTCTATAAAACTTTTCAGTTCGTAAGTTTGAGAGAGTCCAGCAACAATGCACCATTGTTGGAAGTGGTAGATGGAAGTTATAGAGCGAGGATCAAGCAAGAACTGGATCAGAGACACAGGTAAGGCAAACAGATGGTTTGTCTACACCATCAACTACTATTATACTTATGCTGGTCCCTCATGACCATATGGAACAACCTTTTGGTCACATTAGAGGAGAAAGAAAAATGGTAAACTCAGTTCACACATGGATAGGACTGATATATTACATGGTGAAAAATGTTTTGTAGTTAATTATAGCTTGTCATAGCCAACTTGTACCACTGAAACAAAATTAAGGAAATTCAGTAATTTATAACGAACTAAAAAAAAATGCACTTCTTATCAATTTGTAAACTGGAAATTCCAAAAGCAAATCACTGACACTAAATTTCTGGTGTGAGTCTTCTTGCTCCTCACAGGGAAGAATGAACACTGTGCTTTTATATGGTGGAAGGCAGAAAGGGTCAGATGCTGTGAGAAGGATTTTTATGCATGCCTTAGTGCCACACTCATTCACAAGGCAGGACCCCTCATGACCTAGTCACCTCCTGGAAACACAATCTTAATAGTATTTCATTGGGGATTATTTTCTTTTTTTTTTTTTTTTTTTAGAGAGAGATAGATAGATAGAGAGAGGGAGAGAATCTTTTAATATTCATTTATTTTAGTTCTCGGCGGACACAATATCTTTGTTTGTATGTGGTGCTGAGGATCGAACCTGGGCCGCACGCATGCCAGGCGAGCGCGCTACCGCTTGAGCCACATCCCCAGCCCGGGGGATTATGTTTCAACATAAAGCTTTGGGAAATGTATTCAGACTATAGCACAGCAGCATTTTGAGGTGGTCCTTAAAGAGCAGAGAGGGGAAATCTTCCCAATGGGCAGAGTACCCTGTAGGGTTCTTCCTTATCTATTTTATAAGACATGTGGCCCAAATTAAGAGTGAGTAGACTCATGGGCAGTGGCCAATGTCCTGACTGACTGGTCAGTCAAAGGAGCAAGTTTGTAAGATCAACCACAAAGAAACCTGGGGGAAATTTTCCATAGTCTGTAGACTATGGAAATCGATATCACATATGATGGTCTTTATACTGCCTAGTAATACTGCAGTTCTGGGTCTATGGTCACTTGTACTTTGTACTGCATATTAATAAAGCATCTATCATAGAGGAAGCTTTAAATAACTAACTAATCAGAATGACTTGGCAAGTTGACTCTGGCCAGTCTCTGTCATTAACTATCCCAGTGCTGGTCATTTCTCTTTCCACATGAGCTCAGTAGCACAGGCTCCCATGATCAAACTTAATGTAGCACCTCTGCTACTAAATGTCACCTGTCACAGGAGAGGCAGAAATCAGTACTCAGCCTGTAACATGGAATCATTACTTGATCCACCTTTTCCACCATTTAAAGGGCAGTGATTCATCTTTACTGAGATAGGCACACACACTGGGTAGGGACTCACTTGTCCCACCTTGCACAGTCCCAGCCTGCACTAGTATCCAAGGGTTTACATCTATGAACTAGAAAACAGTTGGTCAAGCCTTGAGGCTGTTTATTACCGATTAATACAGAATCAGAAAACTCCAGTGGTTTTGAAGTATGCGGGACAAATGCCAGAAATTCCTTTGTATGTGCCAAGTGAATAAGGTTCCACTGCAACCAGTACATTTTGGGTAACTGGATGGGTACTTTGTTTAAATTGAATTTGCTTTCTGAAAACCCATAGGAGGAAAATGTCAAAGTATCCTCATAGATGGAGGAGAGTAAATATCAGGCACTGTTTAGCTTTATGTTCTTAACAAGTATATTCAATTTAGGAGAAGTACTGTTTATATTTAATAAAACTCTGTTGGAGGCATGTGGAGTTATTCACAGTGGCCATTTTCTGAAAAATTCCTTGAGATTAGGGCATTTACATTATTTATGGTTTGGGCATTAAAGGTAATTGTGAATCTCATGGCTATGTTAGTTTATTGATAATAAAGGACAATAATAGCTTAAACATATATAGTATCCACAATATACCTGACACTGTTCTATTTGCTTTGTATGTATTAGGTCATATAAGCTTCACATACGGTAGTTGAACTATTTTTCAGTTAACTTTACAGAGTGAGAAAATGAGGAATGGAGAAGTTTAGCATCAGTTAACTCATACCTCTAGAAGGGGACATCTGGGTCATTTATTAGCAGAAGTCAGAGCTCTTCTGTGTCCTTGCACTGATGTTAGCTACAGAGGGCTCACTACGTTCTTCAGGTGCTGGATGGAAAAGTAAGAGGCACCCCTTGTGCAACCCAGTGAACACTGGAATGTTTAAGATTGCACACCTAAAATAAATTCATATCAGAATATTTGTAATCTTGTCTGAAGGCAAACATTATGAAAGAATTTTTTGCACCTGCTTCTTCCACCTCTATTTCTTCTCCAACTTATTCTCTACACTTTGGCCAGATTATTCTTTAAACTATACTTTCTTTTTTTAAAAAAATATGTTTTAGTTGTAGAGGGACACACAATATCTTTGTTTATTAACTTTATTTTTTATGTGGTGCTGAGGATGGAACTGGTGACTCACACATGCCAGGCAAGCACTCTGCCACTGAGCTACAGCCCCAGCCCCTAAACTCTACTTTCTTGATCCTACTTAGAAACCTTCAAAGGTTTTGAGATTCATAATGATAAAGTTTATAAAGTTTCACCAGGCATCTAACATCTTACCTTTATAAATTATCAAATGTCAAATCTTTTTACTAAGTCCCCTAAACTGTCTCACATTTTATGCATTTACTCTTTTACTGTGCAGGGGATTGAACGCAGGACCTCATACACCCAAAGTACATATTCTACCAGTGAGCCTCATCCCCAGCCCTCACCTGCTTTTACTTAAACAAACTCAGTAAATAGTATGCTTTTTTTTTGTTTTCTTTGCCTCTATGTATTCACACAAATTATATAACCACCTTTCAAGATACAAATTAAAATAATATTTTTTTTCTGTAAAATCTATTAACATAATGATATAGGCTCTATCTCTTATGTCTGTAATCCCAGTGGCTCAGGAGGTCAGGCAGGAGGATCAAGTGTTCAAACCAGCCTCAGAAACTTAGTGAGGTCCTGAGCAACTCAGTGAGACCCTGTCTCTCAATAAAATACAAAAAAAGGACTGGGGATGTGGCTCAGTGGTTAACTTCTCCCTGGGTTCAATCTCTGATACCAAAACAAAACAAAACAAAAAGACTGGGATAAGTTAATTAGCAATTTAAATTTTTATCTTAATTGGTTGTTTAAGCATGCATGCACATATGTATATAATCCCCAGCTACGCTGAAAGCGCCATGCATTTGGCAATTGTCTTAAATTTCTTCGGTTACCCATGAATTATACCACTACATTTGACATTTTGTTTGTAGTAAATATCTAGTATATCAACAGTGAGATGTTGTAGTTCTATATTTGATATTTTAATAATGTATAGGCTTCCTTATTCCTTTTACATTTCTCTATTACAAAAGCATCAGCATCTCTGGTGACTCAATTTAAAATGGACTATATGAATAATGTTTATTAACAGGCTGATTACTCAATTCAACATGCCTCTCGAGGTGAGTCACTGACTTTTGCATGGCAAACCCAGGACTTACTTAATATTTCCTGAGAGAAACTGAGTCAGTTCCTTGGGTTTCATTCAAAAATGGAAAGTCATTTCTACACAGAAGAAACAACTTCTAAACAATAAGGCTATTGAATTACTCAGGCTGAGTAAATAGTTCTGTTCTCTCCAGGGCACATTCAGCAGAATTTCTAATTCCTGTCATGGATTATGAGATGTTTTCTTCCCCTTGATGAACCAACAAACAAGTGTACTTGGAATCCTAAGCAGATGTCGGGATGGAAGTTTCTAGAGTTCTGAATTCCAAACTGATTCTGGGGAAGCTCACCTACCAACTTCATTGAGGATGATGATTTAATTATACAGAATAATTTTCATTACATTTCTTTCAACTTTACTCCTTCCACTCTGCACTTTCACAGCTTTGTCAACTTTATAATCATCCTGCTGCAAATTGAACTTGAATGTGAGAGTCTCTCTGAGTTTTCACCTCCCGTTGATAAGTGCTCAGAGACAGGTGACAAGATGCCCAGGCAATGTCCTGTACCAAAACTCTTTACTCTCCTTCTAGCTCAGTGTCCCCCCTTTCCTTCCATTAACTCTCGCACTCTCCCTTTATACGTGTATTTTCCTTGTTGGCTTTTCCACTTCTGTCACTTGTCACCTGACACAGCAAATTATTGCCCCTTACCTGGATCAGGATAATAGTTTGCTAACCAGCTCCTCTTCCTCAAAGTTCTTTACACTCACTATGAAATCCCCAATCTCTGCTGCCAGCTTATCATATTGTAGAACTTCTCTCCTCATTTGATCACCATAAGAATGAAACTTTATGAGCTTTTTAAAACAGGGCCTGCCACATGGCAAGCACAGAATAAATATTATTCAATGAGTTAATGAATCCCATGCTCTAATACCTACTTTGGCTCTCTATTACTTAACTAATTTAACTTGGTAAATTATTTCATTTATAATGTTTATAATTATATTTGAATGGATGAAAACTCTTATTATAATGAAAACGAACATTGGAATAATTTAAATAAATTATTGCTTTTTTTAAAAGGACCTGAATTGTAATTGAAACACTTCCAACCGTGTTTATGTCTTGCCATAAGTTTTAACTCCACACTCTTAGGAAGAGTGTTTTAGATTTTCCGAATAATAAAACTAAACTATGTAGCAGGTAGCGTACTAAGTTTTTTAAAAGTCTACAATTTTATGATATATGTGTTAGTGTACATATATTATAGATGAGAAAACAAGTTTACATGGAATAAGCTGTCCATGGTCACTGACTAGTAAAAGATAAATCCAGAATTCAACATATTTTAAATTTATTATAGTCTTTCTGTTTAATTTCTCACTCTCTGTATGGAAAAGATAATTAATATTCTTATTTTTAAAGAATCAACATTTCATAGAATTCTGTTGATAAGAATAGTTCACTTGCAACTAGAGAGCTGTCTGGTCTTAGAGATGCTGTTCTGTTCTCCATCTAAACTGGATGATCCCAGGGATTCTGGGAGTCCCAGTAGGATGTCTTATCTGCAGCTGTGAATTGAAGCCTGTTGTGAGGGGCTGTGGCTGTTAAACCCAGAGCAAATAAAGCACAGTCCTCCATCCCTCAGAGTCTAGAAACGGTGAAGTGTTTGATGGAGTTCACAAGCCTCCAGATGTACTTCCATTTTCACATCATTGTCGTACCTACCCAGAGACTCTTTCTTAAGTCAAATTGGAGCTACCCAGCTCCCAGGGAACTCCCACATACCCTGGCATTTCATATCCTCAACACCTTTCACCTCCTCCTGCTTCTTAAATAGACTGATCAAGGAACCTGCTGGAGCTTGAGGGGTTCGCAGAAGCTGCTTCCTCCTTGACCCCACTGCTCCTCTGTGCCCTGCTTGAGCCCTTGGAAATTGCCAACCTGGAGAAGTATTTTTGACTTCTTTTCTGGCCTGGACAAATCATAGAGGGAACTTAAGGCAAAAAAAAAAATTACTTTATTTTTCCCTTTCAGTCTCTGTGATAGACATCTAGTCCACCGACTGAGGCTAATGCTTGTGGAAAGGGAGAGAAATCGTCTCTGCGTGTGTGCTCCTCTGACATTTTGATAAGAGCACAGGGAAGGAAAGGAGGTGCTTCCCCCAAGCTACCCTTTTAAAGACATACCTTTGCAGAGCTCCTCAGGAAGCTCAGTGGGCCTCCCTTTCAATCTGCTGGAGAAGTTGAAAGAATCGTAAGAATAAGCCAAATGACAGAAATACATTTGTCAGGTGTGGCTAGAATGTCACTATAATTTAATATATTCTTACCTTTACCTTTGAATAATTCTTTCCCTTTCCATCTAACGAAAATGTCACTTTTTCTTTAGATTCCTATTAATGGGAATGTTTGTCTTGGTTTATTTGCCTCTTTATAGAATTTGAAAAGAAGACTTTAAAGTCCAAAGATGATGATGATGATGATCTGATGATGATGATTATGATGATGATGATGATTTATTATTATTACATGGTAATATAATGATTATCATATAATTATTTTTGGTGATTTTATATTTATTCATATTGTTTGCATCAATAATCCATTTCTTTAAAAAATCATATTATAATTATATATGATGCAATAATTGGTATTTATAGCATTATATTCTCTTCAAATGGAACCATACTCAAACTTTCACATGAAAAAAATTAAGTCATTGGGCTGGTTTGGTTGAAACAAAATAGAGGGAGGATTTGATCCCTTTCCTTCCTTCTCAGTTCAGAAGGGGCTCTACTTTGAATACTGTTGGATTATTCCAGACTGTTCTGAAGAAGGGCAGAGAGGAATGAAATTGTTTCTAAGGACAGACCATTAGTTGATAGAAAAGTTAGCTCCAAAATGCAAGCCCTTGACTCTCGTTATTTTCTCTGAGATTATGTCCACCCTTTTTACTAGGAAAAAGACAAAAATATTAAAAGCGAAGATTACTGCAAAAAAAAAAAACCCACAACATTAAATATTTCTTGATGGAACTTCAGTAACTACCCTGTGACAGCAGAAAGTCTCACACTCATCAACAGGACTATATTAATCCACTGTGAAAATGTCATGTCAGTGGCACGAAGTCATCTTGCCTTGGTCAGTTTGTCTGTTGTATACGTTCCTCCTGGCTAAAGCAGCACACAGAGTACCTGTCCCATCAGTCCCCTTAAATACAATGTTGAATGCTCAAAGTGCATTTCTCTTTGTTGGTTTCTCTGTGGCTTTTGTTCTCTGGTCCTTCTCAATTTCCCAGTGAGAAGGATAAACACTTCCTCATATCTTAAGTGAGAATGGCCATTGACAGAAATGCAGAACCGTCAACAGGGATGGGTTGGCCTCCTGCAGAGGCCAAATGGTTAGGAATGGTACTGTCAACACTTGACATGCCCCTATGCTCCCTGCATTCTTCTTTTTTTTCTTTTCTTTTTTTTTTTTTTCATTCCTTCTTTCCCTCAGTGAACAATGACTAAGTATCCCTAATATGCAAGGTACAATGCTAAGTGCAGGTACAAGAAAGTAGGCACGAGTGCTACCTTCTTGCTGATGACACTCTTTTCTATTCGAACTAAGGAAAATAGCCACGAATCAAGTAGTCACAAGACAAATGTAAAATTTAAAATGTGACATACACTAGAAAGGAGAGACCCAAAGGGATGTAAGAATTGATGATATAGACTAGGTGAAGACACTTGAGCTGGTAAGACTGGAACCAAACTCTGAAAGGGAAAGATGACTTACTTAGAGGGAAAGAGGAGTGGGGTTCTGTCCGGATTCAGAGAACAGTCAGTAGAAAAAACATGGATGGCCGAATACTGAGGGACAGCTGAAAGAAGTTGACTGGGACATAAAGCAGGAGAGAATAAAGCACAACTTAACAGGAGTCACTCCATCCATTCCAAGCCTTCTTGGAATTTCAGTCTAGTCCTGCCATTTCTTAAAAACACTCCATTGAGAGCCTCATTACTCACATCAGTGCCTCTTAAGTCTTTCCACTTAGGTTGATCTTAAAAGTAGAAAAGAGGGGAAGCTATCCTCAGTTATCTAATGGACCACGTTTGAAATTTATTTTTATATTTCCTCTTTATATTTCATTTTAAAATTCATAGAGGTAATATTCAGTGTACTAAAACATGCCAAATTAATTTATATCAACCTTACTAATCACTCCCATACCAAAGTACATTTAATTTTGAGTATCGACACAGGTAAACCTCAAGCAAGGTTAGTGGTAGCTATTTTATTACCATGCATAATGGCTAAAACCTCAGCCTTTAAAGGAAATAAGGAAGTGAGGATCAAGTCAGAGCTTTGTCCTTAGTAGTTGGATGGCCTTGGGCAGCTTCATTAAACTTTCTGTGACCTCGTGTATCCTCACCAACCTTACCTATCTCTCAGGGATATTGTAAAAAATTAATGAGAGCATGTAGCATGAGAGAGAGAACATGGCGGCGAGAGGGGAGGCAGCGCTTTCAGTACCTCCTCAACAACGGGGTCAGAGAGACGCATGGATACGCTTAGATACGACCTGCTGAGAAACTCCTAGCAAAATTCCACTAAAGAGAGATCGGCCGGGAATCGGTAGGATTTTTGGAGGGACAGTCTGCGCTAGACGAGTGAATCTCCGCCACGCAGCGCAGAGGTCCAGACCCGCCAGCCGCTGCCCGCGCGACTCGGCGACTGTCAGCTGCCTGCACCGGCCCCCGCGTCAGGGCGGATAGCCTCCGAGGCGCAGCGCAGCAGGAGCGGTGCAGGGACTCTAGGAAGAGGTCTCTCGCCAAGCCTTCATGAAAGTAGCAAACGGGACGCTGAAACCAACCAAGAAGCAGACCAAGCT
>NW_026000174.1:51297929-51347906 GCF_001458135.2 Marmota marmota marmota | reverse complement strand
TATATATATATATATATATATATATATATGAAAATGACTATTGTTATTATGATACCATTATTATTATTGATGAAATAACTGCTGTTTCAGCCATTTTTATTGTCATAATTAATTTGAGTCACATTTATGGGAGAGGGCGAGAACTGAACAGGAGCACACAAGGAAGCCAAATGAGAAAATGTGGGCTCAACATGTTCCTACATAAGTAGATACCCTCGCACGGCTTCCAGCCCGGTGTGTAATGGGCTTAGACACACTTTGCCTTAGGGCCCTACAGTGCTGAAGCCCCACAAAGCTGGTGCTGAGCAGACAGCAGGATGAATTGCCTCTGGCTCAGCATGCACTAATAGAGAGCACTAGTGGGCTGAGAGGAAGCAGGGAGAAAAGGGAGAATGTATTAATGATGAACTTCCTGCAAGAAGGGGAGAGATCAGGGAATGATTAGCTGAACTGCTGATCTTGCATGGGGAGGCCAGCTGTGAGAGGTTAATGGAACATTAGGAGAAAAGAGAAATCCAAAGACAGCCAGCTGCTACCTGGGATGGTGGCTTTGAGTCATCAGATTGCAATCCACCATGCACAACCGACAGTCACTGCTGGAGGTGGAGTTATGACCCCATCCCTGCAGGGTTTGCTGAGATGGCAGTTAACACAAGCATGCAAGCGCTTAGGCTCCAAGAGACAATGTGTCAATTCATCAGGTACCAAGCCACTTTCCATTGTTCCCTTCCCTGAGTTACAAGCATCCCATAGGATAGAAAATGACCCATAGCACTGACATTAAAGAAAAAGTTTTCACGTGTTCTGCTAGGTCAATCACATCCCCATGCCGAACACCCAGGGTCTTCAACATTGATCTGGAAGGAAAGCAAGGAAGGTTCTCTGGTATCTGAAATGAATTTAGCATGAGTTGTTTAATAATTTAAAGAAATACCTCTCAAACTTTTTAAAACTCCTTTGCACCTGACTTGTCAGATGCCTCTACCACACATATGACAAATTCTGTTAGACAGAGAAAGTGACTTTCTGCTGCTGTCAGCTGCCAGCTTCCACTCCTTCCTCTCTGAAACCCTAAACTCTTTAAAAAAAAAGACATTTACTCCTATTGGATATAGATTATGAAAACCATATTCATGTGTTTGGTCAAATATGTGATCAAAGATGGGAAAAGGGCACACTCATACATTGCTGGTAGCACTGCAAATTGGTGCAACTGATCTGGAAAGCAGTATGGAGATTCCTCAGAAAACTTGGAATGGAACCACCATTTGACCCAGCTGTCCCACTCCTCAGTCTATACCCAAAGGAATTAAAATCAGCATACTATAGTAACAGAGCCACATCAATGTTTACAGTAGCTCAATTCATAGTAGCTAAACTGTGGAAGCAACCTAGATGCCCTTCAATAGATGAATAGATAAAGAAACCATGGTATATATACACAATGGAATATTACTCAGCATTAAAAGAGAATAAATTATGTTATTTACAGGTAAATGGATGGAGTTGGAGAATATTATGCTAAGTGAAGTTAGCCAATCCCAAAAAACCAAAGGATGAATGTTCTCTCTGGTAAGCGGATACTGATTCATAATGGGGGGGGGATGCATGGAAAAAATGGAGGAACTTTGACAGGGCAAAGGGGAGGTTGGGAGAAGTATGAGGGCAGAAAAGATGGTGGAATGAGATGGACATTATTAGCCTAGGTACATGTATAACTACACATATGGTATGGCACTACATGGTGTATAACCAGAGAAATGAAAAGTTGTGCTGCAATTGTGTACAATGAATAAAAATGTATTCTGCTGTCATAAATACCTAATTAAAATTAATTAACTAATTAATAATTTAAGAAAAAGAACACACACACAAAGACAGGCTAATTCAGACTAGCATTCTTTGAAAACTAACATTATTAAAGGAGACGGGCAAACATACTCCAAATGTTTGTGACTTTATTATATCCCAGTGAAGATCAGAATATGCCTACTAATAGACTCTTGCTGTCCTTTGTATGTTGTGTTGTCCTTCATTGTCTCTGTTCCTGCAAACCTTCAAGTTTGGTTCTGCAGTCTCCCAGCATATTGTTAATCATCAAGATCCTATCAAGGATATTTTGGCCTTTAGCCAAAGAAATCTAAATAATGAAAAATTCTCAAGACACTGAATATGATTCCACATTCCTCTCTCACTTCTAAGAAAGTAAGTCTAAATTCAAGTGGGTGAGAAGTAATTTCAAGAACAACACTGAATCTATTGTTAATCATTTTTTAAAAACTTTCCTAAATTTCATTATTTGATTATTTAAAAAAAAAACAAAGATTTTACAATTGTAAAAAAAAAGACCTTACAACTGGTTATAATAAATCTTCAGTAGAATGTTTTTAAAGAGGTTACAATAATTCTTTCTATCTCTCTGCATAAACCTTTGTAATTTGTTTGTGGTACTCCTCCCACCGAAAGAAATAATTTATTTCTCTAACTTTAGAATCTGACCTTAGTCTTGTGACATTTTGGCCAATTTGGTATATGAGAATATTACATAAGAAGAGTCTTGAGAACAAAGGCTAAATACATGGGCATAATCATTATAGATTATCAGATCACAATTAAGTCTGCAAGTCACTGTAGCCTCAAGATTATTTCATTCATTTTTTTACTAGTGTCTGAAACCAGCTCAAATTAGTAATGCAAAAAAATATGAACCAACATAATAGTTACAGTTTTATCTTTTTCTTTGTGGATAGTTGTTCTTTTAAAAATAAGCAATGAATATGGAATTTAGTAGCAAAATTTGAGTGGAATGGCAATAGATGCTTAAAATATATCTCATTATATTTGAGACAGGGTGGCAAGAAGAGTGGGCAAAGACACAGTGAGGACTGAACAGATTTCAAGCTTCTATTGGAGACTGCAAAAGCATCAAAGTATGTTGTATGACTATGAATCACAGGTAAACTGTTGTCTATCATCGTCTTAGATCTGGTGCTAGATTATTTGAAAAGATGGATACCATCGATTCTACCGGCCCCTTACATTCGTGTACTCTTTGCATAAAAGACTGGAATCTAACTTCATTTCCTTTAAATTTTTCAACTCTGAAGGCTAAGCTAAAGGAAGAGAGAGAGTAAAGAGATAATTTTTAAAAAAATATTGTATATTCAAATTACAAACAGTTTAAGAAAAATATGTGGAGCCAAGATTTGATGAATTAAACAATGAAACTGATCCATTCCTCTCAATCAGGAGGAAAAATTTTCTAATAGTAAAAAAAATATATACCTGAAGATTAAAGACCAAATCAGTGTTGTGCTTATGAAACCTTTGTATGAGAAAAACATTGGATTCAGGTAGGTATTATCTGATTCAGGGAAATTTAGGCAGGGTTTCCAGCTGTGTTTCACAGAGCCTTGACTTCCTGGATCCAATGGGCTATGGCATGGTGGATTAGGCATGGAGAAAAAGTAGAAATGTGTTGGCTGAGGTCTGCGTCTTTTACTCTGCTCCAAGGAGAGAAGATCTTCCTTTTTCTCTCATATATATTTGGCTCCCATGTAAAAATTTGATTAAACAGTGCTTTTCAGAGACAATAGAAATCATTGAAAAACCTACAGTAAAGAGCCAAATGTGGATTTTAACCTACGTCCCTGGGATCCCCAAATCTCACTCCTCCCTTCCAATCATTGCTTTAAGGTGGGCATTGAGGTTACAGTTTTTTATGCCAATTGTATGAGGCTTATTCTTCTTAAGCATGACATATTTTCTGACAACTAATATAATAGCAATACAGAATGATTTTTTTTTAATGTGGTGCTGAGGATCAAACCCAGGGCCTCGCACGTGCTAGGCGAGCACTCTACCTCTGAGCCACAATCCCAACCCTATTTTGTACTTTATTTAGAGACAGGGTCCACTGAGAGCTTAGCACCTTGCTGTTGCTGAAGCTGGCTTTGAACTCGTGATCCTCCTGTCAGCCTCCTGAGAGGCTGGGGTTACAGGTGTGCACCACTGCACCCAGCAATACAGAATTTTTAAAACCAGTACTGTTCTGGAGGACTTTAGTTGCATAACTGTCAAATTATCTGATCCTTAGGTAATAATAAGAAATCATATAATCTGGGCAAGAAGTTTGGGAGAGATTTCACAATCCTTTCAATCAACTCATTAATTCATTCGTTAACAATCAATCTGTAGAAATGAAGGTGCTATGTTAGGAGCTGGATAATGGGAGGAAAAACCTACCAAACTTGGCCCCTGGCTTCCAGGAGCTCAGAGTTCAGAAAGGAAGGCAGAGTATTTATATGCATGAAAAATGGTGTCAGGTCTAAAGGAAATGACTTGAATGGCAGTCTTTTGTCCTGTAAATGGCAGAACCCAACTATCCTGAACCAAGATACCTCTCAACTATTCAGTGTTCCTAATTTCAGAAGTTTAAAAATAATGGCACTTAAATACCAGTTTTAATCATGAGAAATTTGTTGCTTCTTTCATATCTGGAGGAAGAAAAAATAAACTTAAAAACTTATGGGTCTATGGGGTACCAAATGATTTTTATTGTTACTATATTTCTTAAGTGTGGGAGAGAGCATGAACACTTCTGCCCCAGACATCCTGGCTCATGATTTAGTCATTGTTTTATCTTGGTAAAGTACCTGTAAGCTAAGCTAATTTAAAGGTGCAAGAGCCATGTCCTATGAGACTAAATACAGAAAGCATCTGGAGGGGCTTCCAGAAAAATCAGTTCCATGAAAGTTAATTCCCTTTCCTTTATCCTCCTAGCATGTGGTAATTGCAACCATTAAAAGCTAGGGTTTACATAGGTTGAGGCTAGTATTGAATTTTTCTGTATGAGGATTATTTTTACTAGCACAGTTCAGTGGTTTTCCAGAAAGAGCCACATAGAGATTTCTGCCTATTGCTGCCTATTGCTGTATTCTGGACACCTGAGTTTGCCCAGTAGAAAGAAGACTATACTTTAAGGTGAAGAGCATGGCTATACACACTCCAGGAATTTTCATGGGATGCTACCCATTGTAGCCAGTAGAAGTGAGCATTGTTGTTTCAAGGGTAACTGGTACATTTAATTGGTGGTAAGAGTGTGGCGGTCATGACTGTAGTGTGTATTCCCTAGAGTTCTAAGTGGAATGGGCAGCCATCTCTAGAAATATGTTTTAACAGAAAGATGGGTGATAAATATTTATTTTCTCCCTATTTTGTCTCTTAGAATTGGTCTCACTTCTATTCAGAAAATTGACTATATTTATAAAATTGTTCATAGGAAACAATTTGACAGAACCCCTTCCATCAGAAGCAGATAATATCAAAAAGACAAAAATGAAGGGTATTTGCTGAATGCAAACACTATTTTTGAACTATTTCTCTGAATTAACTTTTTTCAACTTTTAAAACATTCTATAAACCAGACCACTACAGTGGTCTTCCATTTTTATTTTAGAAGTAGAAATCATTATTTAAGCAAAAATTTTCCTATATACTATGCTTTTTAATTTGAAATGAATTACTTTCTTTCAGGCCAAAATTAAAATTATGATTATTACAACATCAGAAAATGATTATACTCAAATTTCCTTGGATAACAAATCTGTGTCATATTCCTTAGTCATAGAAGTTAATCAAAAATATTTTCTTGTTAGTGGACTGTGTTATGATGAGATAGCATCTGATTTAGAAAACACATCCATTGCTTATGTTATATAATATAAGATTTATTCCCACCTTACCACTCAGTGATAGAGTTTGAGTAATTGAGGTACACCTGAGTAATTCAGGAACACTATCATGCTCGTGGAAGTGATGATGATGCAAGCACTAATCATGTAAGTAACGTGTGGTCTTGGGTTCATGGGGTCATTTAGTTGCCTGTCCATCAAAGCCCAGGTGCAAAACACATGGGAGGAGGTAGACACATTTTAGGTAAAAAAAAAAAATTCTATGTCTACTTCCTCTCTCTGAAAATAGAGAAACAACTTCAATTTTTTTCTTTTTTTTCCTTTTGTTTCTTTTCTTTTCTTTCTTTTTCTTCTTTTCCTTTGCTTCATTGTCTCTTTCTTCTATTTTTTCCCTTCCTTTTTTCCTTTTATTTCAAGAAACTAAAACTGAGCCAAAGGTAAGAAGGAAAGAATGCTCATATCATTGTGTCTTTTTCTTTTTAATTTTTTTAAACCTATTTTTGTTTGATTTAGTTGATAAAATTCTCATGACTACTTCTTGTCATTCCTTTTCTATATACTTGGCCAACTCTGAGTGATTACCTTTATATATATATATATAATGCATCCCCCTTCACTACCAGGAATTCATTTATCAATTTAGTTTTTCTATTCCCTTATTAAACAGAGAAGGGTAATGGACAAGGTAAATAAAATAACAGTCTAATTTAGCACAAAAATGGGAGGAAAAGAAGTGAAAAAACTTGAGGCATAGAGAAAAAATGAGAAATAATTCCACCTCACTCCCCATAAAGGCAGTTGGCTTTTCACAAATATGAAAAATGCATAAATACTTTACATTTTATCTTTAAAATAATTAATAGAATTAATTGCACAGAATTTTAAAAATTCAGTAATTTGAGAAACTAGAAATTATTCTTTGTTTTGAAAGTGGTTTTGCATTTCTTCTCTTATTCAGCTACAATATTGGTATGTCTTATTGGGCTATGAACCTGTGTAGCTGCGCTGTTTCACTGAATACTATAGACAAGTATAACATAATTACATATGTCTGTGTATCTAAACAGATTTGTTTAAACTAGCATCTTTACAAACACATTGGCAACATGTTGTGCTACAGTGTCACTAGCAGCTACAATATCACTAGATAGTATGAAATTTTCAGCTCCATTATAATCCTATGGGGCCAACTAATATATATTGCCAATGCATCATTATGTGATATATGACTATATTTTAATGATTTTTGGAATTCCTACCTTTTTTGTTGTTGTTGTTGTTGTTGTTCTGACCTTTTGTTTTCAGGTGTTTGGATCATTTCAGAGTTTGCATTAAAATAAAAGATTATATTGGACCCAGGATGCTTCTTTGTGATTAATTTCACAATTCTCCTATTGATCTAGTAGTTCTATTCATAAAGCAGACGCCCCCTAATTTTGGTAGCCATATTATGAAAACAGTGATGTGGAACACAATCTGAGTTATGAGACTCAATATTTCCATGCTATGATATATTATTTGAATCTGTTAGTGTTGCGAACGGAAGCTGGGAGAAGTGAGGAGACAACAATTACATTTTGTTGTGTGATGCCAACCATACAAGACTGGGTTCGGAAAATAGATTATTTGGATTTCCACACTGGCTTCAATATTTGCTAGAGAAGAAAACATGAATAATTGACATTACTGTTTTGTGGTGCTTCTCTTTTTGTCACCTCTAAAATGAGAGGTAGATAGTACCTGTCCAATTAGATTTCCTGTGAAGTTTAGCTTAGTTAACAGGTAGGTGAATTCATGACCGCAATTCCTAGCACAAGAAAATATTTAAGAAAAACTAGTATTATCATTATATATGTATAATGATAAAATATATGATCATTACACAATGTATATATCATAGAATCTGGGTTATAATTACCAGTGATTGGTTTGTAATCCGTGGTATGAATTATGACAAAGACTAAAAGCAAAGTTTTTTTTGTAAATTTATTTATTTATTTTAATTATGTGACAGCAGAATGCATTTTGATTCATTGTATACAATTGCAGCACAATTTTTTATTTCTCTGTGTATGGTATAGCATTGTACCATATGTGTAGTCATACGTGTACCTGGGGTAATGACGTCCATCTCATTCCACCATCTAAAAGAAACTTTTAATTGATAACATTGAGATAGTTTGATATTTTTGTATCATGAAGCTAAATGATTCTTCTAGAGAACAGTTCTTATTAAATAGAAGTGAATCAAGCATTTTACTTGGTGACTTGAGACTTAGTGATCTTTTTATTGCTCAGATAAAGAAACCAAAGTATTCAAAACTATTATAGGTGACTATAGGACCGATATATCCTGACTTCCTGCTTTTGAGTTTCTTTCATTATTGTGTGCAATAAACTAAAGACACTCTATGCCTCTTTGATTAGTGAAAATTCTACTACCTAGGGGGGAAAAAACTTAAGCCAAATAAATAAGATCAAGATGATTCTATACTTTCCAATTTAAAAAATGAGGAAAAAAAGTCATGCTATTTCGAAGAACAGTTTCATATTTTTAACTGGCCAACATTTGTTTGTCCACCCACTACCTTTTTAAAAATGGTTTTTATTAACATTTTTACTTGAATTAATAGCCTCTGTGTGATGATGGGCAGCAGAGCCTTAGTGGCCTTAAACATTGTCCTAGTTAGCCATGGAGTCCCCCATTAAATAATCCTCATGCCATTCAGTAAGCATTCTAAATGGTTTTGTTTATGCTATATCTAATATTCATATCAAATTTTATTATATGCACTTAACAGATGGGAAAGTTTATGCATTCAAAGGTTAAATAGCTTACTCAAGGCTAAAAAGTTAATAAGGTATCAGTCCAAAGTTTAATTTCAATGTTTCTAGTTCCAAAGCAAGACCCCTTTGAAATATATCACATGAAGGATAATTTCCATTGATCAATGCCAATTAGAATTTATGGGCTTCTACCTTCAGAGGTGCGAACAGCAATTTCACCAGCCCTGAGGACAGCTATGACAGCCATACTGTCCTTGGATACCAAAAGGAGAATGGAAACATGTGATTGGAGAAAGCAGAATGCCTGATCCCTGGATAATCGCAGACTGCCTACACTCTGCCAAGAACTTTGATATGTCACCCCTTTACGGATTTATTTCTTATTGATCACAAATGCAAAAATGTTTTTTCAGAACTATTCAAATAAGAGTATGTTAATTTTACTAGTGTCTTGAGAATCCTCTTGACTCTGTAGAGTAAAATTTCCCAGAGTGCTGGCCACACCATCACTATTTTATTGTAAGAAATGACTTGAGAAGTTCTGCTTCACACTGAGCAGGATCTCAATTGCAGAATTTCAGTCAGTTTTTTTTGGTGGCCCTTCATATTTTAGAAAGAAAGACATATAGAAGGCCTAAATATATGTGATGTGTAAGAGTACACACATATCTGCATATATAACACGTTAATATATGTGTCTCTACAGGCATGCAAACACATTGTAGGTGGTGCTTGACATATACAGTAGATTCTTTCTACTCAAATATGAGTTTTCACATTTTTCTCAGTGTTGCATGTTGAGGTCTTAGAAATCTAAAAGCATAATGATTATTACTAGAACACGAGAATACTCAGAATATTTGTCTCTCTCTTTAGCAACTCATATAGGTCTCAAATCAATTGTTTTTTCAAGTTTAGTCTATGGTTCTATCAGAGCTAGGGGCTTACTCTTTCTCTGGGACACTTTCTTATAATGTTATTGTGCCACTAGGTCACAGGATAGCAATAGATTACTATAAATTCACAACAGATCCCTCTAAGACCAGTATGTTGAGCAGACTCTTGGTAGAGAAAAGGAAGTCACAGTGTTGTTTGTAGTATGGTGGCAGTGCCACAATGACTTGTGTGAGAGGAAATCTATCCTGTAGCTGCACATGGTTACGTTACTATAACATGTAGATTGAATAAAGTAGATTAATCATTTGCATCTGAAACTAAGAAGGCTTTTGAAAAAACAATCACTAAATGTGCTTCCTATTCTGAGAGAAGGCATTACATTATAATTGGATACTTAATTCACTTCTCCACAAGTACATAAAACATTAGGATTTCAGGGGTTGCTAGATTACGTGGTATTTCCCTGATGGCACATGCAATTCTTTAGGACTCTATTTCTCTATGCATGGAAAACTGAATGCAAACCCAAAGTACCAATAAGCCAATAATAATTGTTGGCTCACAAAGCTGAAAAATTTTGAAGACTCTTCTAAAACTGAGGCTTGAGGCATAGCTCAGTTATATCTTCACCATGCATTTGCAGGATTCGTTTCTTTTTCAAACACCAGAATGTATTCTGTATCTACCAGTACAGCTCAAGGGGAAGAAGAATCATAAAGCTTCTGCTTAAATTCTGGGGTTCAGTCTCTTTTATGGGCCCTAATTGGATCATGCTTCTATTCCTGAGCTACTTACTGTAGCTAGAAGGAATGAAACACAGCTATTACCTTAAACCAATCAGTCCCCATCCCTGGAGCTAGGAGTGGGGTCAATCCCAACAAACTACAAGGTTATATATTAAAAAAAAAAAAAAAAAAAAAAACTACAGAGAAGTAATTTTCCCAAAGGAAATCAGAGTGTTGGTGGCAGAAACAAAACAAAACAAAACAAAAAAGAGGGGGTTGGTGAATGGAAGCTGAAGAGGAAACCAACAAATGCAATCCCAAATTTCCTGCATGAAATGAAAGTACATAGCTAGTGTCTTTTTGGAACAACTCACTCCAGAATATTAAGACTGCAGACATTGAGCCTGAGTAATAATCCCAGGGTCTAGATGCTAAAAAGAAAGGGAGTGTGAATATTTCTGGGCCAACAAAAATATCAGAGGGCTTTGAAGATGAGAATTATTGCATTATTTTTCATCATGAACTGATGACAGGTTTCTCTCTTTCTGGAAAGTGTCTTTTTGTGCCGAGAAAGATGGCGAAGCTCTGATCACTTCACCCCTGTGTCACCTCCTGACCACCTGGTTCAGCTTTCTAAGCAACTGAAATTGCAGAGACAACCAATCAGTGCTGTCTGGTGTCCAAGATAAACCTAGATTCTGACTATGGTGACAATGCCGGAGGCAAGCTGAACATTATCAGAGCCAATATGATGTCATTGGAACAGTGTTGTATATAGAAAGACCCAGGCTTTGGTGTTACACACCTATGAATGCTAATATTAGTTTGATCCATAGATAGGATGTGCTTTCCCCTAGGCTCAATTTCCTCTTCTGTGAGTTGGGATTCAATTATATACATCATGGAAGTGGAGAATTAACTGTGATTATATATAAAAGGATAAGAATAATATTCATTTTATATATAAGAAATGAGCACCCCTTTGCTCTTTCCTTCCTATTTCTGGAACGTGGATTGAGATTGTCCTTCAGTGCCACCTCTGATTTACCTAATTACAATGCATACTGAGTGCACTCTGTGCAGTGGTTAAGAATACAAAATATGAAGCCAGAGTGCCTGGATTTGAGTTTAAACTTCCTTTAAGTGGTTGGGGACATTAGTCAATTTATGTACTTTCTCTTTTCCTCTGTTTCTTTTTTTTTCCTGTCTGTAAAATAACCATAAAAAATCTGGCATTTATTGAGACTTTTCTTATACTAGACATGATTCTAAGCCTTACTATATATAGATTTACTTTTTTCTCATAATAATTCTACATAGCGGTACTATTATTGTCAACATTTTACAAATCAGTAAATTGAAGCTCAGAAAAGTTAAGTAGCTTACACAAGTGATGAAGCTGATATGGAGAAAAAAATCCAGAAAGTATGGCTCTGGATTACTTTGAGAACCACTAACTTTATCATTATCGTTGTCTAAACCTATCTATGTATTATCTCATCTGATTCATTCAAAAATACAACAGCCTAAGACTTTGCTTATGTATGGTACTTTAATTCTCTGAGAAGGATTGAGCAACAGTGAGGTGAAAGAACAGCTCAAGTTCACATAGCTGGTATGTATGGCTGCCTGGTTTTAAAATTTATATTCTTAAAACCTAAAACCACACAGTTTCCATTTTAATAACACGCAGAGACTGAGAATTTTGCAAAAGTGCACATGACTCCCTGGTCTAATTGGAAGGCTGGGAGTTCAGCAGAGTGCTCTTCTCACCCACATGACTCCCACAACACTCCCTGTTACCTATTATGCACTTGGGACTTTGGTTAGTGGATTCTCCCTCCACTCCCCCACATCTCCACACATCCCTGGCCTGTGCTCTCAGGAGGGCTATTTATGCGGGTTGATTGGAGTGATTGACAGAGGGTTAGGTATCACTGGCAGCTCCCCAAGTTTTTCTGTGCCATCACTTACCTGGCAGCAAGAAGTTTCAAATGTTTGTAAAAAGAAATTTCTGTATAGTTTCTTTTTTTTTATCTTTAAAATTCATCTTTGCATTTTACCTATTGCAGTCACCTATTCACAGTTTTATACCACATTCTTCACTGTTTTTAAAATTAATACTTGCACATTAAGGAATGCTTGGACATGCAGAAAACTGCATGGGAGATATTAATTGCACTCTTTGGAGTTTTATTCAAGATAGCCATGAATAACACGTAGTACCGGTGATAGTTTGCCTAGCCTCTTTGTTACATGTGTTCATGTGTGGTGTATCTGAGATAGCCATTCTGCTATCTGAATCAGTTTTCTCGCTGATGTGAATTTTGTGGCTTTTATCCAGTTGTTGCCTGGGTTGAATTATATCAATTCCTTCTTCCCTACAACATACCACACCCCTTAACAGCACCTTGGACAGTCTTCATACTGGCTATTTAGTGTAAGGTCTATTTATCTTTTTTTTTTTTTTTTTTTTAGAAATTATAGCCTCATATCTGATCTGATTCAAAAGCTTTCCTTTCTTTCTTGAAGGCCAGGAAAGAAAGGGAGAGAGGCAACATAGGTATTGCCTCGATGCAACAGTGTTTCTTCCATTCTCAGGTGCTGGCAGTGTTTTGTCTATGGAGGACGTGAATCCTTTGTTAAAAACAGACACACACTGCAGCCCTTCAGTTGCCATTTGATATAATTATTTTATGACACTTGAAATTGAAAAACTTTATGTAACCAAATCTAGCAGATTTTCCTACGAATTTTTCCTTCTCCATCAGAAAGTGAGATAGTATGTCTTTGCAAAGTGACATCCATAATCACAAACATTAACACTCTTTGTCTCTACTTGTAAGTTCTTCCCATGTAATGTCTCATTTAACTCTCAGAAATTGAAGCAGCCCAAGACTTTGCTTCTATTGACACTGTAATAAACCTAGGTTTGCTTTAAGTTTTTTTTTTTTTTTAACTATACAGTTAGCTTCTTAATACATGTGTCTGATGCAGTAAACAGATCTCAGTTTCTTGTTTGTTATGTTTCTCTGGTAATTAATCAATTCTCTTAGTTATACTAACTGGAAAAAAAAAAAAAAAACTTTTTCCATGGGATTAAAGCGTCATCCTCACCTATAGTAAGAACTATAAAGCTTTGAAATTTGCTTTTCTTCATCTACCTGTTTATTTCTGAGGAAATATCAAAACTTTAAATTATTGTAAAATGATTTAAATTACTGTAGAATATATGTGTGCAAATATATACATATATATATATACAAAAGATATATGTACACTCATATATGTACATATTTATATTAGAAATATTTATGCTTTCACATTAGTCTTTAAAAACAAGTTTTAGTAATAATTTTATCTTTGGACTTTCATCTTTCAACTTTTTTTTTTTTTGATACCAGGTATTAAACTCAAGGGCTTAACCACTGGTCCACATCCCCAGTTCTTTTTATTATTTATCGCTAGATTGCTTACAGCCTTGCTAAGTTGCTGAGGCTGGCTTTGAGCTTGCAATCCTCCTGCTTCATCCTGAGTGGCCGGGATTATAAGGGTGTGCCACCACATCCAGATTTTGTCTATTTTTTTTATTATTATTTTATTATTCTTTAAATTATATATGACAGCGAAATGTATTACGATTATTATTACTCATATAGAGCACAATTTTTCACATCTCTTGTTGTATATACAGATATTTTAATAATCACAGGGAAGTTTTATTTCAACAAAATTATTTTATAAGTTCCTTGCCAGGTAATTAAATGTCTACAAATTCATCAAGAGGTAATTGAAATGCTGAGGTTCCTATATAAAAAGTTAAGTTTTTTCATTCATTTATTGAAATTGAAAGTTACATTGTTCAGTAAAATGTTGATCACTAATATGTACACTATTTATGACCTATTATATTGATGGTTAGAATTGGTCTGATTGGTGCCCTTCAAAGGAATAATAATACTTATATTCTTTACAGGTGATACAGTTTCTTGAGTGATCATTGTTCACGGTTTTTACTTTACTTTCATTTATAAGAGCTGGCTAATTATGGCAAAGGGTTTCATTTGGGATAATTCAATTTTAATTAATATCTTTGTTGTAAACATGTAAATTGTTGATACTAATTTATCTGTTGCAGTGAATATCACTTACACTCATTGAGATTTTTATAAAGGTCTTATGATACATTAATCAAAACTAAACTTGTAAATAAAATTATCAACACAGTATAAAGACCAATACTGATAATAATCAGTTGCAATTAACATTTGCTTAATATTGTGCCTCTTGTACGTGTCAAGCAGTGTGCTAAACATGTTTATCATATCATTCAATTTTATAATCACCCAGAAAATTATCTACTATTTTTTTTTCTATACTAGTATAGATGAGACCAGCAAGTCTTCCCCAATCCCACTGGCCTTACCAAATTACTGCTGTTAACAATTCATACCTATAAGCTTAACACAGGACTCTTAAATGAATTTTTGTCTATCTACAAAGCCCAAATTTCTCAGGTAACATATTATTGACGTAAATTCAATGTTATTTTAACATTGATTGAATGGAACTTTCCCCCAGTATATTAAAATAAGTTACTGTATTTTAACTCCTTTTTCTTGTGTTGATGTTATTAGACAAGTTTTGATTCATGACTTTATTATACTTTATTTTCACTCAGAGTTTTTATTTCTTTCTGAAATTTTATATTACGTGAAATTAAGACTGGTTATATTGTATGTTTTCTTTCCTTTTAAAAATATTTTCGAAATTTTCTTTTTTAGAGGTTTTCAAGATGGTGGAATAGAAGAGGTCACTTTCCTGGCTACTCCATTATGTAAAACCAAGAAGGTAGACAGGCAGCTCCTCAGCAAGGTGGGTGAGCAAAAAAAACAAGGGGGAGGTGGACTTTACTGGAATTTGAATCTAGATGTTCAAAGGAGATCAGGGACTTAGGAGGTTGGCTATAGTAAAATAAGGAAGAAATATCCAGCTGCTGACAGCCACCAGCACAAGCCAGAGTGGTCTGTCCACCAGCAAAGTGGCATGATAAGAGAATTAAAAGATCTCACATTTTTAGGAGGACTGAGGCATGTCTGGGTATGGAGTATTTACAGATCAAGGACAATGCCCGACTAAACTGAAAGGTGTGCTGTGCGGGAAAGAAGATGACATCTCTCCCAGTGGCTTCTGGAGAACAAAGAAGGAACAATTTTGTGGCCATGGTGCAGGGGCTGGCAGCTAAGGGAGCCGATTCTTGGTAAATCCAAATTTGGCCTGAAATGTAGGCTCAGTAAACACACACTGCACAACACAGGGTGCACTTAAGTCACGAGGAGAAAATCAAACATACAGAGAGGTTTACACAAGGGTCATTAGGTTGTGGAACCCCACATGGCACTATCCCTTCCTTTCATTCTGGCTGCTTGCAGGACCAGCTGGGAGAGAAGCATCTGGCTGGGAATTTGGAAGGATGAGACATGAGAGATTGAGTTTGGAGACTGAACCCAAGTTCAGAACCGCAGATGACACAGGAGACTAAGAATTGGCTCCTTCACCACACACAAGTAGAACCCCGGGCAGATTCCTGGGTACAGTCTTACAGCATGGACTGGCAATAACTGGACCCTGGACGTGTCCTGATTTAAAATCTTCAGGCGAATTGGCATTCAGTGAAGAACCTCAAGCCAACCAAGCCTAAACCTTGCCTCCAGGAATTCCATCCATGGGATTACCTCTGTCATTTCAGCAAGCCAGAGGGTGGAGCATCATACTGTAGATGACCCCACCTAAAACTGCTTAGAAGACAAGCTGAGAATATTTTGAACTTCAACAGGAAAAATTTTTAAGTTTTCATGAAATTTTTTTTTCTATTTTTTTTCTTGTTTTCTTTTTCTTTTCTCTATTTATGTGTGACCATAATGGTACATGGACATACATAAATACTCATATTTTTTTCTAATTTCTAGTATTTGGGAAGCCAGTTATTTTTTATGGATCAACTTTTTGAGGTCTAGGATGTTTGATTATTTCGCTTTTGTTTTGTATTCTTTTATTTTATTTTATTTTTAAATGTTTACTTCATATATATTTTTTCTCTTATGTGTTTCCTGAGATTCTTTTTCTCTCTTTTCTTCTACTGACAGCCAATCTCTATTGTTCTTTCACTCTTCTTTAATGTTTACTTCTGTCTTCTGATACCTCATAGTCATCATATTCTATATCACTTATATTCTCTCACTCTCCACCGCTTAAAATTGTGAACCTTTTTGCAAACTTGCTGTTTTTATTGTAGGCAATAACTTATCATATGACTTATGTGTATTTTGATAATTAACATTGTAGATGTCATAGTAGGAACTATTTTACTTAATGCTGTATATTGTTCATGTTTGTTGTTCTTATTATATATCTCCCCTTAAAGAGTGAGGTACTGGAAACCTTCAGAGACACTATAAGTTCACAGGGTAGAAACTCTACTGCCTCAGATCCATACTGTTAGATGGGTAGACACACAAAAACATGAAAAACCAAGGGAAAATTTTGCTTCAAACAAAAATGGGCCAATAACAGAATTCATCAACAACACAGTGGAAGAAATGTCAGAGAATGAGTTTAGAATGTACATAGTTAAATTGATCTGCTAAGTAAAGGATGGTATAAGGAGTAAAAACAGAGAGAAAATACAGGAATTGAAAGATTAATTCAATAAAGGGAGAGATTCTGAATGAAATATAGAAGAAATCCTCAAAATAATGCAATTAATAAACCAAATTAAAAATGCAATTGAAAGCACAATCAATACACCATATCAATTAGAAGAGAGAGTTTCAGAGAATGAAGACAAAATATATAATCTTGAAAGCAAAGATGACCATGGAGAAAAGATAAGAGACCAGAACTTTCAAGAAATATGGGAAAATATGGGAACTTTCAAGAAATATGAGACAGCATGAAAAGATCAGATTTAATATTTATTGGGATAGATGAAGGCTCAGAGATAAAAATGAGAAGAATGCACAATCTTTTTAATGAAATAATATCAGAAAAATTTTCAAACCTAAAGAATAGATGGAAAATAAAATGTAGGAGGCTTCAGGATCCCAAATACACAAAATCACAACAGATCCACACCAAAGCACATTGTTATAAAAATGCCTAACATAGAGCAAAAATAGAATATTAAAATCTATCAGAGAAAAATGACTGATAACATTTATAGGAAAACAAATCTGGATCTAAGCTGATCTCTCAACTCAAACCCTCAAAACTAGGAGATCTTGGAATAATATATACCAAGCTCTGAAAGAAAATGCATGGCAGCCAAGAATACTATATACCTATCAAAATGAAGCTTCAGAATTGGTGATGAAATAAAACCTTCCATGATAAACAGAAGTTAAAAGAATCGACAACTAAAAAGCCTGCACTACAAAATAGTCTCGATAAAATATTTCATGAAGAAGAAATGAAAAATAAAACTGAAAACCAGCAAAGGGAGGAACTACACTAAAAGAACAATGTGAATCAATGTAATTATATCTTGTTGATGTATAATTCAAATTAAAAATTCAAATTAAAAATCAGAAATAAATCACAATGACAGGGAAGAAAAATCATATCTCAATAATGACATTGAATATAAATAGCCTAAATTTATTAATCCAAAGACATAGACTGGCAGAGTGTATTAAAAAAAAAAAAAAAAAAAAAGACCAAACAATATGGTGTCTCCAAGAGAATGATATGATTTCTCATAGGCAAAGACATCCACAGACTAAAAGTAAAAGGATGGGGGAAAAAAAAAACATTTTATTCAGATGAATATCATAAACAATTAGGAGATTCTGTCTTCATATCAGATGAAGTGGACTTCAAGCCAAAGTTAATCAGAAAGGACAAAGAAGAACATTTTATACTGCTTAAGGAAATTATACATCAACAAGATATAATAATCATAAATATTTTTGCCCCAAACAATGGAGAATCTATTTGCATCAAACAAACCCTTCCAAATTCTAAGGATCAAATAGACCACAACACAATAATACAGGGTGACTTTAATATACCTCTCAGATCAGTGGATAGATCCTTAAAAAAATGCAATCAATAATTTAGACTTAAAAGACATATATAGAGTATTTCCTCCACCAATACATTTTCTTCTTAGCAGCACATTGGTCCTTCTCTAAAAAATACTGTATGTTAGGCAACAAAGCAAATCTTAGCAAATCCAAAAAAAAAAAAAAAAATAGAGATAATGCCTTGCATCCTATCAGATCATAATAAAATAAAATTATAAATCAATCCAAAAATATAAAATAGACTAAATAATATGCTATTGAATGACAGATGGATAGCCTTCATAGTGTCCCAGAGATTTTGATGTGTTGTATGACTATTCTCATATGACTATTCTCATAAATAAATAGTCATATGAGAATAGTCATACAACACATCAAAATCTCTGGGACATTATGAAGGCAGTTCTAAGAGGAAAGTTCAACGTATGGAGCTCATTCATTAAAAGAGTAGAGAGTCTACAAATAAATAACCCAAAATTACATCTCAAAGCCCTAGAAAAAGAAAAACTAATCAACACCAAAAGCAGTAGACAAAAGAAAAAATTAAAATCAGCTACAATCAATGAAATTGAAACAAAAGAAACAATCCAAAAAATCAACAAAACAAAAAGTTGGTTATTTGAAAAAAAACAAAACAAAAGAAAACAATCAAATTGATAAACCCTTAGCTAATCTAACAAAGAGGAAGAGAGAGAAAACTCAAATTACTAAAATTCACAATGAAAAAGGAGATATCACAATGGACATTACTGAAATACAGATAATAATCAGAACCTATTTTGAAAACTTATACTCTAATAAAATAGAAAATCTTGAAGACATCAACCAATCTGTAAAGATATATGGCCTACCCAAATTGAAACAGGAGGTTGTAGAAAATTTAAACAGATCAATTTCAAGCAATGAAATTGAAGACACCATCAGAAGCTTACCAAGAAGTAAAATCCCAGGATCAGCTGGATTCTCAACCGAGTTCTACCAAACCTTCAAAGAAGAATTTACAACAACACTCCTCAAATTAATCCATGAAAAAGAAAGGAGGGAGCCCTTCCAAATTCATTCTATGAGGCTAGAATCACCCTGATACCAAAACCAGACAAAAACACATCAAGGAAAGGAAACTTTAGAACAATATCCCTCATGAACATAGATGCAGATTCTTAATAAAATCCTGGCAAATTACATAAAAAATCATATTAAATAAATACTGCACTATGATCAAGTGGGGTTCATTCCAGGGATGCAAGGTTGGTACAACATACAGAAATCAATAAATGTAATTCGTCATATCAACAGACTTAAGACAAGAACCACATAAATATCTCAATAGATGCAATTTTTTTGATGAAATTCAGCATCCATTTATGTTCAAAACACTAAAAAAAATAGGGATAGTAGGAACTTACCTCAACATTGTGAAAGCTATATATGCTAAACTCAAGGCCAACAATATTCTAACTGGAGAAAAATTGGAAGCATTGCCTCTAAAAACTGGAACAAGACAGGGATACTGTCTTTCAACACTTTATTCAACAGAATCCTGAAAATCTAGCCAGAGCAATTAGACAGACAAAAGAAATTAAATTGTTATGAATAGGAAAAGAGGAGTTTGTTTGAACTTGTTGATGTTTGTCTCTACTTGTTGATGACATGATTCTATACTTAGAAGACCCAAAAAACTTTACAAGAAAACTTCTAGACCTCATAAATGTTTTCAGCAAAGTAGCAGGATACAAAATTAACAGCCATAAATCAATTGCATTCCTATTCCTCAAGGAAAATAAATGAATCAACTGACTAAGAAATTAGGAAAACTATTCCATTCACAATGGCCTCAAAGAAAATAAAACATTTGGGAATCGATCTAACAAAGGTAAAAGACTTCTACAATGATAACTAAAGCACACTAAATAAAGAAAACATTAGAAGATGGAAAGAGCTCCAAAGTTCTTGAATAAGCAGAATTAATATTGCCAAAATGGCCATACTATCAAAAGCACTCTACAGATTTAATTCAATTCCTATTAAGGTTTCAATGACATTCTTCATAGAAATAGAAAAGCAATTGTGAAATTCATTTGGAAAAAAAGGGGGGGGGGCAGAATAGCCAAAGCAATCTTTGGCAAGAAAAGTGAAGAAACAGACATCAAAATACCAGAACTTAAATTATACTACAGAACTATAGTAACAAAAATGGCATGGTATTGGCACCAAAACAGACACAAAGATCAATGGTACCGAGTAGAAGACAAAGTGACCAGCCCACAAACAGTTATCTCATACCAGACAAAGGTACCATAAACATACACTGAAGAAAAGACTAGCCTATTCAACAAATGGTGCTGGGAAAACTGGATATACATATATAGAAGATTGAAATTGAACCCCTGTCTCTCCCCATGCACAAAACTGAACTTTAAGTGCATCAAGGACCTAAGCATTAGGTCAGAGATTGTGCGCCTACTAAAAGACAAAGTAGGTCCAAATCTCCATCATGTTGGTTTAAGAACCAAATTTCTCAACAAGATTCTAAAAGCACAGGAAGTAGAATCAAGAATCAATAAATGGGATGGACTCAAACTAAAAAGCTTTTCACAGCAAAGGAAACAATAAAGAATGTGAAAAGAGAGACTACAGAATGAGAGAAAGTCTTTAGCACCTGTACTTCTGATATAGCATTAATCTCCAGGATATATGAAGAACTTCAAAAACTTACCACCAAATAAAATAAAATAAAATAAAATAATGAGTAAATGGGCAAAGGAACTGAAGAAGAAATATGAATGGTCAAATAATATATGAAAAAATGCTCAACATCTATAGCAATTAGAGAAATGCAAATTAGAACTACACTGAGATTCCATCTCACTCCAGTCAGAATGGCAATTATCAAGAACACATGTACGAATAAATGTTGGCAAGGATGTAGGGAGAAAGTTTTGCTCATACATGGGATTGCAAATTGGTGCAACCACTCTGGAAAACAATATGGAGATGCCTCAGAAAACTTGAAATGGAAACACCCTTTGACCCAGTTATCTCACTCCTCAGTATATACTCAAAGGTATTAAAATCAGCATACTATAGTAATGTGGTCACATCAATGTTCATAGCAGCTCAATTCACAATAGCTTATCTATGGAATCAAACTAGGTGCCCTTCAATAGATGAATGGATAAAGAAAATGTGTACATATAAAATGGAATATTACTTAGCCATAAAGAAGAATGAAATAATGGTATTTACCAGTAAAGGAATGGAAGTGGAGACTATCATGCCAAATGAAATAAGCCAGTCCCCCAAAACCAAAGGGTAAATATTCTCTCTGATATGCAGATGCTGAATTGCAATAGGCAGTGCAGAGGGAGGAGTGTAGGTTCACAGGATTGGACAGGGGGAATGGGAAGTAGGTAGGGTGAATGTGAATGTGAAAGACAGTAGAATGAATCAACCATAAGTTTCCTATGTTTATATAAGAATATATGACCAGTGTAACTCCACATCAGGTACCACCACAAGAATGGAAAATTATACTCCACAATATGTATAATATGTCAAAATACATTCTACTTGGGGTAGACAGAGAAGATGGGAGGGGAGGATGAGGAGGGGGGATAGGAAGGGGCTAGGAAAGGCAGCAGAATACAACAGACACTAGTATGGCAGTATGCATAAACGTGGATGTATAACCAATGTGATCCTGCAATCTGTACACGTAGTAAAATTAAGAATTCATAACCCACTTGAATCAAATGTATGAAATATGATATGTCAATATCATTGTAATGTTTAGAGAAACCAATAAAAAATATAAAAAAATACATTCTATTGTCAGATATAATTAAAAATAACAAATAAAAATAAATAAATAAATGAAAGCAAGTAAATATTTTGCCTTTTAAACTCTCTAATTCGTTTTATTTAAAACATTATCTCACGAATAATATTTATATAATTTATGCTTTATAAATTGAAAGACTATCTGTATTCAAAATATTTAATTAAGTATTTCACTGAAAATTATTTAATTCACCCATGATTCCATTTGAATTATATTTACATATTTATTATTACTTACATATTTCATGTTTATATAACTTAAAAATTTTCCAACTCTGCCTTCATGGTTTGATTATTTTTTCTCTTTTAATTTTATATTTTATTTAAATACTTTACTAGTAATTATATTTACTTTTAAAATTATATGCAATCATATTTTATTCTTTCTAAAATTAGGGAGCAATATAATAATTGTGGTGTTCAATTTTTACGTACAAGGATTTTAATGTTTAATACACTATTATCCCACTTCTCATCATGTCCTGAAATTTAATTATACATTTTGGAATTAAAGCATTCATGATAGGGAAATTTTGTTTGGTTTTCATTTGCAATGCTTTTCTGCCAAAAACTTTTGGATTTTTAAAATATCTATAATTTTTTCAACTGACCTAGCAATCCTCATAGTCTCTCTTCTTTTTTTAATTTGTTCTACATGACAGTAGAATTCATTTTGAGTATTGATGCCTCACTACTCAATTTAGAAGATCCTACTTGGTCTTCTGTTCATTGTTTCATACAGCTTTTTATTATTTTTTTATACAGCTTTTTAAATCAGTGTTTCTGCAGTCCATATGGGCAGTAAAATTTGTTGGCTCCTGTATAAGTTAAGAATGTCTTTATAAAAGCGCTTTCACTATATAGATTCTTGTTGAACCCTCTTTTTTAACCATGTGCACTTGTACATAAGAGCTCCCTGTTGGGCTGTTGATGGGAAAAATTGTCAGCTTGACTTTTTGTTTTTGATAAACTCATCTCCCTTCTTCAATACTTATAAAGTGTTTTATTTACTATTAAGTTGAATTATTTGCTGTGTTTTAGAAGGCTCCTCAATAGATGGGATGATACACAAACGGCAAGGTATAGAGGCTTTCGATAGACTTGCAACTCATCAATTTCATATCCCTTTTGGGGAAATCTACTAAATCTTAAATCTAAAAATCTAAAGAGAATTTTCTAAAATACAAAAATCTAAAGAAGTTAGGAAAAACATGTTGCCGTCTCAAAAGTCAAATAAAAACTAAAGAAAAAGTACACATCCATCAAACAGCCCTACATAAATATAAAACAAATAGAGACCAGTAAGGAACAAGTTCAACCCTAAGAAAGTCAAAAGGGTGGTTTCCTGAGAGCACACAGTTTTGGGGGGAAAAATGGCGTCTTAGCACCATTTGCTACTGCTTAAGAAAAAGTTACAACAAAAGCAAATGCTGTTCACTCTTTGAAACATTCAAACGTTGAAGAGACAGTGTCTGTGAAGCGTAAGCAGAAATGTTGGTCCTCAGGGGCACTCCAGCTTCGGAATCAACAAGAGCAGCTTTGGACACTCCTGGGGAAACAGATTTCTTAGACTGAAGCAATAACAGCAGAAGGCAAAAACTGCAGGCTCAGGTGTAAAATGCCCACTCACCGGAGCATGTATGGATGCTTTTACCAAGTAAAGATTCCCTTGGTGCACGGAGAAGGTACCAGAAACAAGGAAGAAAGACAAAATGAAAACCAAGAGATTTTCAATCTTCTGAATGAGGGTAACCGATAATTCAATAAGTGGCTTCTATTTTTTGCAAATTTTAAGGATTAATGAAGTACAATTACCTGAGAGGTCTTTGTGCAGGAAGAAATACAGAGTTGCAATTTTCTGCTTGAGAAGTGGTAAAACAAATACAAATTAGCTAATTACAGAAGATTTCTCCCAAATGAAAATAAATTCATAGATAGTTGTCTCCAAGAGACTTTAGTCGAGTGGCATCCTGTTAAAGCTACTGCAAGAAGAGGTTTCCTGGCCTGCCTACTTCTTTCAGGAACCACTGAGTCATTTCAGTAGTCTTTAGTAAAGTTAAACGCTGAATTTCCAAAATAAAAAGAAAATCCTGTATAAAGTGTTATAGGAGCTGGAGATCCATCAACTTGCTTTTCTAATTTCTGTCAGTTCACACAGGACTTAAATGACCTTGTTTGTCCTAGCATCCATTTGGTCCCATAAGACAGTTGGCAGGGGTTTAGTTAAACTTCTGAGATCCCAAAGGATCACACAATTATGGGCATGGATTGCTTTCCCTCCAAACTGATAGGTTGAAGTCCTGACCTCCCAGTACCTCAGGATAGGATACATGCATTTGTGGAGAAGGTCTTACAGAGCTGATTAAGTTACCCTGATCCCATATCACTGGTCCCTTAGAAGAAGAAGAAATTTGGACTCACAAAAACAGACACGTGCACAGAAGGCTGACCATGTAAAGACACAATAACAACAGAAAAAAAACAAACCTTCTGACACCTTTGTCTTGAAATTCTAGCCTCCAGAACTGTGATGGAATAAATTTCTTTTAAGCTACCTGTGTTTTTTATTACAGCAGCCTTGGCAAAATAGTATTTGTATTTATCCTAGTGAAAGGTAGTGATGGGACCCACAGTAACCAAACTTCAACTTTAATTGACAACCTTCCCCCAAAGGGTTAAAGATACAATTATAGGAGAGTATCCCTCAGTCCTCCAGGGTACCTTTAACTCCTTCCCCACCTTTTCTCCATCTCTTCCTTCTTCCCATCCAGAAAGAATGAGGTGCCTATTTTTTTTAATTTTTGTTTTAGTCTTTGTGGGACTGAATGATCATCTTATTTTATCACAGACAGATAAATTTGTGGATGAGCTGAAACAGTCTTTTCTTCTAGAGATTGTGAAAGAAAAAAAACCTAAAAAAAACCAAAAAATTTTAAAAAAGCTCCTGTCATGTTTCAAATATGATTCTTATCTCTGTCCTCACATCCTTCAGACTTTAATTCCCAGAAGAGAATGATAAACTTCATGCCTTCCCTTACTTGCTTTTTAAAGAAGCTGGAGTATTGGAGAGGTAGAAATCAAGATAACAGGAGGGGTAAGGGATTCAGAGCTTTTTTCAAATGTTCTAAATTGGGGCTGCAGGCTGAGTATCAGTCTTCTAATCCACTGCAAAGACCTGAAATTGCTGCAGAGAAATTTCTAAAGCCCTTTTCTTAATTCATTTTCTAATTGGCAACAGGCTTGTTTATTAAGAAAGTAAACACTGGTAACGGTTAATCTTGCATTCTTAAAAAGGACAATAAATGAATCAGTAATATTAGAACATATTTTTGAGACTCCAGGAATTCTACACACACACACACACACACACACACAAATACTGCTGTAACTGTAACAAGATTGTCCTTTCAATAACACTCTCATATGATTGAAAGGATCAGTTTGATAAGTTATGTATTTAGGGGGTTGGTGACACGCCAAGCTTCATACTGAGATTAAAGGTTGTTAAGTGTTCTCCTTAGAAGATAAAATACGCAGGGTTTTTGTTTGTTTAATGAATTTGCACCTTTTGGACCTCAGCTGAATTTCTCAGTACAGAAGAAACTGGAAGCTATAAATAGTGGTCCTCTTTCCCATCCTCTGCCCATAGTCCACAGAGCAATTATCCCTCCCTATAAATAAGTGTTAAGATTATTAGTGACATATAAGTTTAAAGGGTTCCAGACCACTTGCTTGCCAGGGGTACTGGTGTGGATAGCACCACCCCTGATGCTGAGACTCCCACCCAATGGAGAGTACTAAGTGGATTCTTTGAGCATCAAAAGACAGTTTTCTTTTTCCTGAACACATTATCACAGCATGAAGTCTCAACCAAAATAATGCAGACTAGTTGGCTCTACAGAGAAGTAGCTGGGTTGAGTAGTTACTTTTATTGACTATAGAAAGACTCAGGCCAAAAATTTTGAACCCTGAACATAAGAAATTTTTAAATGAATTTTCAGTGAGGGAATTCAGTAGAGCACAGAATTGAAATTTTGGAGAGCTGAGACAATAAGTTAGGAAAATGGGTAGATAAAAGTCAAGAAACCTTAACTTCTCTCCTTGTTCAACATACTTAAAAAAAAAGAGTGCTAATATGTGGCTGTTGAGTTCTGGTCATATCAAACAAGTAAGCACTTAGCTGTGTGAAGGTGGTTTCTTTAGCTGACAATAGCAGAAAAGCCCATTTACCCATTTGGATTTATGATGTGCAGCTTCCATTAGATCCCAGTAGAGATTTGAGGATCTCCTTATGGAATTATTGAACCAAAGACTGCCAGCCAGCAGAGTTCAAATACCCACAATGATGAAATGAAGCTCTACTTTTTCAGCCTTCACATCAAAATGCCATTAGGTGAACTAATTTAATACCCCATAGCATAGAGGAGAAATTTGTGTTTGAGAAGTTAAATAATACATCTAAATTCTTGTAATCAATCAAGCACATAGCTTGCTTCTGATACTTATCTCATCCAAACATGTGTCACTTGCAGAGACACTACTAAATCTTCCAGTAAAATAATTCAGACAAAAACATGTTTGCATTGACTATTAGTGACTCTGAAGCATAGTTTCAGAAGTTATAAAAAAATCTTTATTAAATTAATGAATCAGAAACTTTTTAATATCTTGAGAGAGAGAAAAAGAACCCAGAGAAGTAAGGAAAATAACTGTAAAATTCAAGTATGGGCACAGTCTTACTCTCCACTTGGGAAAGAACTACATTGATCCATGCTTTATCAGAAGAAAGTCTTATTCAGTTTAAGTCTGGGAGCATCACCTTAAGCTGCCACTCCAGCAGTATTTATTTAGCATATCCATTGGGTTTCTCTCTTGATTTTTCTATGAAAAGCTCAAGGTGAGGTTCAAAGATCCTTTTTCTTTTTCTTACACAAAAATATCTCTCTAACATTATAATGAAGAAGAAAAACCAGGAGAATAGCAAACTAAGGAATGTAGAAATGTCAAAGGGGATCAGAAGATGGATTTTATTAGATGGTGATAAATTCCAGTAAGACTATGTATGATCTATCTCCCATCCATAGAATCTAACATGGTGGCGATACATCAATTGTGAATTTAATTTCAATTTGTGCTGTATTCTTATGTTATCTTTTCTATATTACTTCCATTTTCTTTTTCTCCTTTTCTCTTTGTTAACTCTCTTCCCAAGGCAAACTAATGTTACCAGTTGGAGAATGTGAAATGGCCTTCATGATAGAGTTGATTTTAATAACTCCAAAATGACCTCTTAATCTGGTTCCTGGATCTGAAAATTAAGAGTTTAAGAGTTATACCTTCAAAGCCCTAAAATGATTTTCTAGTACCTTAAATGCAATCCTGTTTTTTATTATAGTATGAATAAATCTAAAACTCATTCATTAGAATAATTTTAGCAAAGAAAGACTGGGCATCCTCGCAAAATTTTGGAATGTGTATCTACTCCATGATAGAGGTAGCTAATTATAACCACGGATGTTGGTCATTTGCAAAGTCAGGACTTACTTCTTTGCCAGAGAGGCTGGCTTGCATGTGTTTAGAATAGAATTAGTCCATCGGTATATCTCTGGGGATCTTGTTGGTAAAAGTTGATAAACACAGTGTGTTTCACAAACTCATATGACATCAGCTTTTGTATAAAGTACAACATGACACAATTACAGCTTAAAAACTCTCTAAGAGAATAGAAGGAGGTGGCAGCATTAGCAAGACAGAGGAGACAGCAGTGTATAGAAAAAGGGAAAGAAAGAGAGGAGGAAAGAGAGAACAAGGGTGATGGTACTTAGTACCGAGGAGTCAATGGTGAACAAAGATAAGGTTTTCTTTTTATTTATTTTACTTTATTTTTTTAGTTATACACGACAGTACAATGATCTTGAAATTTTATACATTTGAATCAAATGGGGTATAATTTTCTTTTTATTAAAACACTTTTGAATTATGGCCCTACATTTAGTGTCCCCTGCTTCATAAAAACATCCTGAAAAACTCAGTGGACTTCTATAGCATTCATAACACTAAGTCATCAAACAGTCCAATCGGAATCGTTTATGAGCCCTAACAAGGCTCTTGCTTTGTGAGAAAGCAAGAAAGAACTTTGTGAGGGCTTATAAATGATTGGAATTGAACTGTTTTTGTCTTCTCTATTTCTGCTTTAAAGGGAGAATCTAAAGAACTCAGTGTGTGCTTCCCTTCTTTTATTTCTGTGTCTTATTATTCAAGTTATGGTATTGACATGATAATAGGTTGCAAATTGAGGTTTGAAAAAAATGTCAAAATGCAATCTCAAATAATAGCCACAAATGATAGAAAATCTCTCACTGTAACATCTGTTGCAAATCCAAGCGACAAAAACTGGGATACTTTGCATTGATCTATTTTCTTTTCCAAGTACCACTTCATACTATATTCTACTCAAATATGAGTCAGTAAATTATTTTTGGAACAAGATATAAGATATCATAGAAAGGGAAGGAGAAGGGTATAAACAATGAGAGGCAGAGATAGGAGAAGAGAGAAAAAGAGGAGAGAAGAGAGGAAGGGAGAGGAGGGGAGGGGAGGAGAGGGGAAAAGATGCTGAAAAGGAAGAACTCAGTTTTTATCTTTGGTCAATCATTGCTGATGTTGATCAATGATTGCTGATGCTGTCACCTTCAAGAAAAATCAAATTGTTTACTTTCACCAAGGCTGAAGTCAACAAATAATTTTTCATGTGTTTCAAATATCTCACTTAAAAAAATTGAAAACAAGCTGGGCACGGTGGCACACACCTGTGATTCCAGCAGCTTGGGAGGCAGCCTCAGTAATGCAGCAAGTTCCTAAGCAACTCAGAGATCCTGTCTCCCGTACAAAAAAAAAAAAAAAAATCCTAAAAAGCAAAACACTCTAGGTCAGACTAGAATAGTTCTGGCCCTAAAATCTTACTTGAATATGCAAACTGTGTCTTACAGTACATTTGTGTAATAATGGATTTTGTATAGCCACTTTTCATCTGCAGATTGTTAGTACATCAAATGGCATGGTCTAGCTTGTCCACAAGATAAACTAGAATTTCAGTTTAATTGAGGGTATTTTCAATGCACATTAGATGTGCTAAATGGCTATAAGTTGTCATTAGTGTATCAACAGGTAAAAATGTACACTGTTACTGTTTAATTATCATTTAGATTAAACGGTTATTTCTATATAACTTCATTTAAAAAATGCAATGTTTTCATCCTGCCTCTGTCCTTATTACCACTAAGTTGGCAAGAAGTAGGCTAGACATGACAATCAGTGAGTCTCCAAGGACACTACCCAAAAGCCACAAACCACCACTGATGCTCTTCTCATGTGCCAACCGTCTTACAGACATTCAGCTTGCTTTAGCAGCAATATTTAATAACAGCTTAGAATTATGTGCTGTTTTCCTCATGAAAAATGTGGAAACTAGCAGAAAATATTTCCCATCACTCAGAGCTAAGTGTACAGTAGGACTTAGCTACATTTCTCTGTGGCTCATGTATAAGTAACCACAGTGGAGCTTAGCAATGTGTCTGGAGCTGAAATAATGGCAAATATTTGTTGACAAGTTAATGAGTGGCTTTTCCCACCCTCCCTGAAATTGCCTGAGATGTACACACACAGTGTTTTTGTTGTTGTTGTTTTACACTTTTAAAATTAATAACAATACTTAAGGGATCACTCTTCAAGACTCAAAAAAAAAAAAAAATGCAACCAGGTCTTAAATCAACTCAGTAAGGAATTTGTCCCAGGTCTGACTCCATATCATGTTGCCTTGTGTAAAAGTCACTGCTGGAGAAAACAGACATCTTGCTTTATCATATGATAAAATTTCACTTTTTCAGAGGAAACTGCAGATTCATGAGAAAAGTTGAGCACTTTGGTGGGTTTTTCTCCTCTGATGCCATCCATCACGATGGCTGGAGTGGCGCCGCCTTGCCCGAGCACATCATTAGCAGCTCATCCAGCGCTTGGTAGCTTTCGCCTCCACAGTGCTCAGCTGTTGTTCCCACCTGGCACCAGAAATGCAACTCAAGGAAAGAAACAGCAAAAGGGAAATAAAACTAGAACAAGAGGCTGGGACTGAAGCCAGATGAGGTAGAAGGAGCATAAGGGCTGGGAGAAATGGAATCTAAATTCCAATTTACGTTCTGGCACAGCCCGTCTCTGGAGTGCTGGCCCCAAGGCCCTCATCCTTCTCCTGCCTCATGGAACAGTTTTTCAAATGGAGGGAAAGAGAGATGAGGAGCCATCAACTAGCGTCCTATTGCCCCAGAGCTCTAGCTGTCCAGCATCTGCTAAGGTTTCTGTGACTCTGGGACATCTACCTTTATTTAGAGCTAAGATAGAACAGACTGAGCCAAGCAAAGCGGAGGCAAGAGTCAGTTAGCTTAGGATTACTCTGTGTCAATGAGACCAGGACACCAGCGCAGTCAAAGAGAAAAGGAGACAGATACGTAGAAAAGAGCCTTGATGGGACTGTTATAGTGAGGTGGAAATATCATTATCTACAAAAATTTACATTTTATATAAATATACTTATGTATATGTATGTGTGTGTATATATATATATATATATATATATATATATATATATATATGTATATATATATATTCAAAATCATGAGTGTTTCTTATTTATTTTATTCAGGAATATATGCATATATTTTCTGGTTTTATTCTACATATATATGCATATATATATATATATATATATATATATACACATACATACACATAGTACAGAACAAGAACAATGTATATTTGTACAGCAGAATGAAACATTTAGAAATTATTTTGATTCCTCTTTATTTAGACACAATCTACATGCAATAAAATGCACACTGCTGAAGTGTGTAGGTCAATACCTCTTATAATATAGATGTCTCTGTCACCAGCACCCCTGTCTACATGCAGAGCATTTTCATCCCCTAGACTGTCTTTCAGGCAACCATCTCCACTACCTCTCTAGACACAGAACCAATGACAGGATTTCTGATCAGGATAAATTCATTTTTCCTTGTTTTGAACTTGGAAATATTTAGTGACCAGTTTTTTTTTTTTTTAATTTTAGCAAAAGATCCTCATTGTTTTGTTTACATTATTTAATTCATTTTTGTTTCTTCCTAATCTTTCCTCATGTGGACATAGTATAATTTTCTTTATAGAAATTTGGAGAGCTGCAGAATTTTAAGGGAAAAAAGTATGTGTGTGCTTGTGTGTATAAAATCATACATATGTACATGAATATGTGTATTACATATAAAAACAAGTATTTATATATGTATTTATGTGTGTCTATGTATATGTATTATATACCTTCTAAAAAGATGCATGCTCCTCCAAAACAGGGTAGGGATTTATAAAAACAAAAAATGGAATCCAGGAACAGAGAAAAGAATTAAAAGTACTTCTCAAAATCATGCTGAAAGTAAGCAATAACCTGGAAAGAATTCATGGTTTCATGGGGGTTCCTAGAACAATTACAAAGACATTCCTTTCCCTGTTCAGTTTCCTTAGCATCTTTGTTGAAAATCAATTCAATTAATTAGTGTGGGTCAATATCTGAGCTCTCTTTTATGTCATGTGATCTATGTATCCACCTTTGTATGATTAATAAATGCCTTGATTACTATGTTTTTTATAGATAGGCTGGAAATCCCATAGAGTAATTTCTCTAACTCTGTGCTTTTAAGTTGTCATATTTATTTTTCATTTTTTCCACTTCCACATCAAACTTATAATTACCATCGCTTATAAAAGTTACTGATGAGATTAGAGTTGAGATTTTTGTTGGGTTTTTCAGTAAATAAATGACTATCTTCATTTAGTGAGGTTTTCTTTATTTTATCTCAATGAACTTTTATTATTTTAAGAGTAAATATCTTAGTCATATTTTGGTAGTTCCCCCCCCCCCCAGGTATTTTATTAATTTCCAGTTGGTTGCAGTCTCATGTATAAGACTGCAATTGCTTTTTGTATATTGAATTTCATCTTGTGAATTTGCCAAATTTACTTATTAATTCTAGTTACTGTTTTACAAATTCCCTGGATTTTTCTATGAAAAGGATTTTATCATATTTTATAGACAGTTTGACTTATTTATTTTCAGACATATTTTTTAATAATGAAATAATGAAAACACTTTCTAAATGATTTTGAATCTCAAGGGAAATTTAATCTTTCATCATGAACTATAGCTTTAACTGTAGTTTTTTAGACACCTTTTGTCAATTTAAGGAACTTCTTGTTTGGTGAACACTTTTATCATGAGAGTTGTAAATTTTTGCTAGTAATATTTGAGCATTTTTTGAAACAGTATTTTTTTTTGTTCCATTGCTAGGTACATTGCAGAGACTGAGTTTTGGATATTGAACTTACCTTGTGCTCTTAGAATTAATTTTACTTGGTTAGATGTATTATACTATATATTCTTAGGTTCAATGTTAATATTTTTAAAGATACTTTAAATCTAAATTTGTAAATAATATGGGTTTGAATTTTTTATATATCCTTGCTATTATGTTAAAAAATATAATTTCTTTCTTGAATGTTTGATGGAATTCATTAGTGAAACCATGTGGGTCTAGTGATTTGAGGGAGAAGGATTTGATAACGAATTCAACTTCTTAAAACTTGAAACTTGGAAGTGTTCAGTTAATTTTCCATTCATTTACTTTTTTTAATGTCATGAAGCATAGGTATAAAAGCTGTTTAAAATATTTATCTATCACACATAGTGGCTCGCACATAGTCCCAGCTACTCTGGAGGTTGAAGCAAGAGAATCACTTGATACGAGGAGTTTAAGGCTACCCTGGGTAACATAGCAAGGCTCCATCTCAAATGAATAAATAAATAGTTTATTTGACATTTCCTGTATCTGGTTTATTCTGAGCTTAGCATTTGATTGCCTTAGCCATAGAAAACTAGATCCCTGGCTCTTTATATGCTGAGTAATTTTAATTGTGCTTGGACATTGTGAAGCTTGGGTTGGTAGTAGGTTCTGGGTCCTTTTATAATCCTCTGTAGAATGAGATGTTTTGTTTTTCTAACCTGGTTGAGACTGCAAATACAACTTATGCTCTGGGTGGTAGTTCAAATTTCAGTTAAATTTTCTAAGCCTATGCTATACTGGATTGGATCTGTCCCAAGTATGAGCAGTTCAGGGGTCAGAGTAAGTACTGTCTCAACAGGGGTTGTGTTCTTTCATTCATATACTCAGAAACATGAGGATTTTTATCAGACATTTAGGATGCCACTCTGCACGAGGATTCACTTTCAGAGTAAAGCTATAAAATAAAAAAAAAGAAGTATGAAACTTAAATTAGTGTGGATTTCTTTTTAGAGTTCTTTAAAAAAAAGTTGTTGATAGACCTTTATTTTATTTATTTATATGTTGTGCTGAGAATCAAAACCCAGTGCCTCACACATGGTAGGCAAGAGCTCTGCCACCGAGCTACAACTCCAACCTTCTTTTTTGAATTCTAACTCAGTGATCCACTTGCTTATGTTTATTTATTCATAGTCCTAGGTTGTTCTCCTTTTTATTTTTATTTTTTTTTGTTTTGCCCAGAATTTTTAGTTGAATTCAGTGGGGAGGCTGGATAATAGTGGGATACACTACCACAGTAGAATTGGAACTCTCCCTTTGGTCATCATTATTCCTTGAATATTGATTTCATATCAGGCATCCTCAGTGAAGAGTCTAATTACATCCATTTTTATGTTTTTCAATACTCTTTCTTTTTGTGTAAGTAGATTATCATAAAGTCTGAGTGAAATGACAGTTTTATTTCTTCGATTTCCAATTCTTATATCTTCTATGTTTACAACCCTGGATAGAACTCTCAGCACAAAGTTAACTAGAGACAGTGATAATAGCATTCTTGACTGATTCTACAATTTAAAGGCAAAGCTTTAAAATATTCAGCCATAAACAAAGTATTTTGTGGAAATATCAGGTAGTTTGCATTAATGAAGCAAACTCATTCATTTAATAGTGTGCATATCTGCATTTGATGCATGCTATATTTTCACAGTTTTACTTTTTTGTCATATATCCTTTCTTTAATATTTTCTGTTTCTATGCTTCAGAAATATCTATTAAATACTTAATGATGAACTTCAGAAACTTGTGACCTTGAAAAACTGGAGAGCAGGAAAAAATCTTGAAACAAATTTCCCAGTTCAGTTACACAAGTCAAGAGTTCTGTCCTCAGGTAACTTACAATACAGCTAAGGAAACAGAAAAGGAAAACATATTTGAATTACAATGTAATATAATCACTAGGTGCAATGCATTATATAGTTGTCCCTCAGCATCTATGGTAAATTCTTTTCAGGACATCTCCTATCAATGTCTCTGAATGTTCTAGTTCCTTTTATAAAATTGGGTATACTTTACATCATCTCTAGATTACTGATACCTAATGCAATACAAACACCATGTAAGTAGTTGATATGCAATAATACTGCATTGGTTAGGGGATAATGACAAGAGAAGATATTTTATACATATTCAGTACAAATGCAATTTGTTTTTCTATAAGTTTTCCACCTATAGTTGGTTTAATCTAAAACTATGGAATCCTTGGACGAGGAATACCAACGGGTTTTGGCACTGAAAATGCAGAGAAATGAATATTTGAAAACTTTGAGGTTCGGGGTGCATTGTTTTTTCTTTCTACATCATGGTTTTCCTGTCTGTAAAAATGGACCTTACGATGACAACCACGTGGTATTTTGTGAAGAGTACACAATATAATGTAAAGCACTGAGTTGGAACTGAGACATTGAAAATAGTAATAAATGGAACCGTATTTGAATTATAATAATAAACATCATAGTAAAAAAAATTGCCTGGAAATGCAGATGAAAGAATCCATGTGAAAAAAGATGAGATGAGCAGGTATTCCCTTGAGGGGATGTAGAGGGGAGATTATCCTTCCAAAAGGAGGGAAGTGGTAGCTCATAAAATGTTGACACTGAGTTTTTACAATGGGCAAGACATTATACCAGAGGTAGTAAACCACAGCCCTGAGCTAAATCCTGCCTGCAGGCTCTGTTTTCATAAACAAGGATTATATTGTGACATAGTTCTGGGTGTTTGTTTATATATTGTGTAAGGTTGTTTCAGCAATTTAATACCATAGTGTTTGTATTGTCCAAGACATTAGGTCCCATATTATAGACAAAATGTTATCTGTCTATCCCTGTACACTAGTTTGCTTACCTTTGCACTACCCTAAGGACTATAAGTAAACTTCCTTGGTTAATTATTACAGCATTTGACACCAAGGAAAAATGAAAGGGTGAGATGAGGAAAAACAATTTCTCAAAATGGATTCATGTATAACATCAGGACAGATAGGTGGATAGTTCATGGGGAATAATCAAAACTGGGACAGAAAGAAAAATTATGGCCAGTTTTGAATTATTTCATTGACAACCACATAAAAATAATGTCAAAGTTGGAAACTGCTTGAATCAATAAAGAATAATTTTTCAAACCGTATAGCTGCCTGACAAAGAACAGACCCTGTGTTGGTCAGCTTTTCATTGCTGTGCTCATAATACCTGACAGGAACAACTTAGAAGAGGAAAGATTCATTTTGGCTCATGGTTTCAGAAGTTCCAGTCCATGGTCAGCTGACTCTGAGGCAGAAGGATCATGGTGTAAGGGCATGGTAGAGGGAAGCTGCTCCTTTTGTGGCAACTGGGAGAGGGGCGTGGGTCTGGAGCAGAGAAACCCCTTTCAGGACACACACCCCCACCCCGTAACCTACTTCCTTCAACTAGGTCCCAACTCACTATAATCCTCCCAGCTATCAATGGATTAAATCAACAAATGTATAAATACACTGATGTGGTCAGAGCCCTTAGGGTCCAATCATTCCCTAAAAGCCCAACTTCTGCCCCCTGCTGCATTGGGAACCACATTTTTAGGAGCATGGTTTTCACATGACTGGAAGAAATTCTGTATCCAAACCCTAATAAGCCCTTTGCCTACTATTTCGTCCCATATTTACTTTTGTTGTTGTTGTTGTTTTATTTGTTCCTTTTAGATATACATGATGGTAGAGTGTATTTTGACATATTAGACATACATGGAGTGTAATTTTCTAATAAGATAGTTTTTCACCCATTTGCTGTTTGCACCCCATCCTTTTTGACTGCCTCTTTAGTAGAAATGTGCTTGTTATTCCTGAGATTCTGGCTACAAAGTTTTGTTTTTGTTTTTTTTCTTTCAGATATGTTCCTTAACTCTTTATTCTTACTCTGATAGGGGATAGACAGATGTGAGTGGTGGGAACATGACATTAAGGGAATGAGTCCTTAAAATGGGCTCACTCTGTTGACCCTCACGTGCTTTCTCTTCCAAGAAGCAATTTACCTGTAGCCCTGCCTGGCTTAAGTAGATAGGATATGTTACATTCTTTAATAAATTGCCTATTATCTGAGGAGACAATGTTACCCAAAATAATGTCCATAAGAGGAACCCAAGTACACTGAAGGGGGAGACTTATGATTTTTCATAGATCAGATCCGGAAACTCAGGAAGATAATGATAATTCCTCATAACCATAGAATCTCTATGAATTTATGATTAAGAATCCAATTAGACCCAGTCAGCATGGATCAAAGCGACCTAGTTGTCATGGCTATGGGGACTTGAAACTCTCATGTTATTTTGCTGTCAGTCATAAGAGGTGGACCTGGGCAGGGCTCTCTGGAAACTTCTCTGGGATTCCCAATAAAACTCGAGCACAGGAGAAGCACACTGTCCCTCTCCTCTCTGAGAGAATGCAGTCTCTTAATAGTGTCACCTTTCTCTTTTCTATCCCTTCAATAAGCTCATGCCTGATTTTCTGAGTGACATTATCTGAAATCTTTCTGACTTGATTACAAGAATTGAGGCTTGAAGGGAGTCTTCCCTTTGCCTCAGTTTCTCAGAAGCCCCCAGCTCTATAAAAACTCCACTACCATTTTTTTTTCAGGATTTATATATGCTTTCTTCTACTTCTTCCATTTCTTTTTGCCCTGTGATTACTTATGACCTATATAAATTCCAAGTCTCCTTCTGATACCTTGTTAATTTTTTCCTAAGCTTATGAGTCAACATTTAAAATAAACTACAGGAATTGGATTGTAATGACCTTAGGGTATCGCATATGAAGAGGGTATTGCTGTTTCCTATAATGCAAGACATAGTAAAGTCATGAGTATCAGCTCTAATTTCCCAGAACAAATCTATTTTCATGTTGTTTCATTTTCAAGAAGGTTGCAGTGCACCTAACTCAAGGAACTCCCAGAACACAATGGTTAACATAACTGTTGAATTCTCACTTGTGAAATGGGTTATGCAGATTTTGAAAAGAAATGAAAATAAAAAGAAACAGGATGGTCTGACCTGGTCAGGAAAGACCTCCAGATGAGAGAAGCTGACATTGGAGCAGAAAAAATGTGTTATAGTCAAGTACAGCTCTAAGAATAATAACAACACGTATGAAGATAGATGGCTCACAGGACTAATTGAGGATCCCGAGGGCTTATATTCTATCAATATAATTCAATTTATACCAATTAGTTCAGTCCATTAATTAATGCATTCATTCATGATTTCATTCATCCCATTTCCATTCAGCAGACATTCCAAGTACTTTTCAACTCATTGGCAATTTAGAGATAAACAATTCATGGAGTTCAAAATTTATTGTGGCCTACAAAGCATGTGCTTACGTGTGCATGCACACATAGACACACATACACACACACACACACACACTTTATAAACATAGGTTATACCATGTTTGTGTACACATATACAGTAATTGCATAATGGTCACAACTGTCATTTACTAAGCATCTCATGTCACTGGCATTCTAACATCATCTATAATTTTGCAGCATAGTCAATCTGGTATTCATGTAACCAAAGAGGTTCATGCAGGTGAGACAAATTGCTCAATTTCCCCTGTTACATGGCCTCATTGGGAGAGGTGAAAATTGCCACAATAGAAATCCATTCAAGGAAAAGTTAGCATAGAGGTGACCAGCAATGAGTGTTGCCAGGTGTGTGCGATGATTGCTAGAAAAACATTTCATAAGATCGCTCAAGAGCTTTTAGTTCTTTAGAAAAGTAAAACACTTTCTGCATGAATCAATTCAAGAATGTGCCTTTCTTTTATTACAGGATATTTTGCCACTGACATCTAGAATTGTGGACTGTTCCAGCAATTGTACATTCCACTGGTTTTTAATTCCTGGCCTGGTCCTCTTCACCATCTGATAGGAAGACTGACCAGAGAAATCTTCTGGGCAAGATTGCCCTGTACCTTAGATAGGGGTTAATATGGGATAACTGAATTTTCCTATATTAAATTGAAAAAGCCCAGGGTGATTTACATCTGAATCTTTTCCAATCTGAATTCCAGGCAGGCGCTAAGGTTTCCTCTTGTTCTCTTCAAGGAGTTCTGGCACATAAGAAGTGAAAGAATGCTGAGAATAAGTTTAGAATCAAAATGAACTGAAGTGAGAGATTTAGGTGGATGCTGGCATTTTTCTTTGTGAGCTGAAGCCCTGACTAATGAAATGCACTGCATGTTGCAATAACGTTTTTATTGTTAGTGTCACTCTTAGAGCTCTATGAAGGTTCCTTCATTTTGACAGTCCCCACAATAGTCAGAGCTAATGCATCTCAAACTTGAATGTGCATACAAATCACTTGGGGCTCTGGTTTAAATGCTAAATTCAAAATCAGTAGCTCTGAGACTCTGCATTGCTAAGCAATGTCAGGTGATCCCTACACTGCTGGTTAGCAAAGCTCATTTAACTCAGGAAGGTGAAGATATTGGACTAACAAAGCATGGATGTGGGTTGAATGTGGGTTTTTAGTCATTGTCCTTTACATTTTGTCTTGGAGTATGTAAGATGCAAAGTGAAAATATTATACAACATATGTAAAATATCAAAATTTCAAATGTAACTAGAACATAGTAGGCTCTCAAAACAGATTTTTATTGTAATTCAGGATACAACATGAAAAATACATGGCTGATCAGAAAATATTCCATATTTTTGTCAATGCTTCCTCACTATCTGCAGTAAGGGCCAATTTTTTTCTCCAATTCTGCTCAGACCAATAGAAAATAAATTAAAATACAATAAAAATAAATTATTAAGAAAAAGACACCAAAAAGAAGTATAAGAATAAGCTTTACAAAATTATATTCACACTCCAGTTAGAATGAAAATCATTAGGATTTCAAATAATAATAAATGTTGACAAGGATGCAAGGAAAAGGGTATACTTGTACATTGTTGGTGGGACTGAAAATTACTACAACCAATTGGAAAGCAGTAGGGAGATATCTTAAAGTCTCAGAATGGAACCACTATATGACCCAGCTATCCCACTTTTTAGCATTTATCCAAAAAAATTAAAATGCTAACTCACAACTTCTGTATTTATTTACACACTGCCCCAATATGCAGGGCACAAACTTCTCTATGAGCATCACGGCTTTTGTGATGAATGATTCAGTAGAATATATAAATAAATGCATTCATCATTCATCACAGGATCATATGTAATAAGGAACGATGTTTTACATGCCATAAACACTGACTGACAGCCTATTAGCTGCTTACTGATGAATCTGGGTTCTTCTCCTATGAGTAATATTGAAACATTGTTTTATGTATTACACTTACTTCCTGTTTAAATTCCTCCTGTTTGCTCCCTCTGGCCTCCCGCCATCCCCTGCCCAGTTCATCTAAATAGCTTCACTATTACTGATTCCAGAAAGAGTAAGACCCTTCTTATGTGAGGAGGCTACCAAAAAAACTTTTATTTTAATAGGGTTTGACAGCTTCAGAAGAGAGTCTTCAGATGATGGCTCTGTTAGGAAGATTTTTTGTTTCTGTTTTTTCCAGTCAAGGATTGAAATAAATATATTTAAGTGACATGGATGCAGAAATGTGGTATTTCAATAACACTCTAAGGTCATTGAAATACTGGTTAAATCATTAGTTATATAAAAAAAACGCATGTTGTGTTCTCCAATATTGGAGGAGTAAATGATGAAAAAAATTATACATAGTGCAATATTAGTGAAAGACAAGAATCCACTTTAATACAGATTGAACAAGAGAGTAAAATGCTATGTTTGAGGGTATTGCTTTGTCTATTGAAAGAGACATGTGGGGCAGGTGAGGAGATTAGATGTGTCTTATATTATTGTGCCCTCAAATTCAGAATCAGGAGAAAGGAATGAGAGAATTGCCCTGGAGACATGGCTAGAGAAGCAGCTTCATAAAATGTGTTAAACAGAAAAGGTCTTATATGCCTTTTGATTTCGACATTTGCCTCTGGAACACCTATCCCTCTCTAATGTACAAAATTTGCTTATTGCCGGCACATCCTCCTCAGTTGAAATATACTCTAAATTATTGGACTTTAAAATATATGTACTTATTGCACAACTGACTCTTTTTAACTATCTCACTGGTAGTATCAGTACAATGTGAGAATAGACAGCTATTATTTTCTTTCTATTACAGAGAACTGTCCAGAGGGGTCTTTGGATCCTGTTGGTGATTGTTTTTTCACCATCATCTATCTCATTTTCTGTCAGTCTTTGAGAAAAGTGAATGTCATACATTTGTATGACACATAAGAAATGAGAACTTTCTATATGGTTATCCAGAGGAGAATCCTGAGACAGTCTCCAAGACCTAAAGATATCATCAAAACCTATAGACTGACTTTGAATATTCTGATCTTTTTTTTTTTTTTTTTTTTTTTTTTTTTTAAGAGACAGTGAGAGAGAGGTAGAGAGAGAGAGAATTTCAACATTTATTTTTTAGTATTTGGCGGACACAACATCTTTGTTTGTATGTGGTGCTGAGAATGGAACCCAGGCCACACGCATGCCAGGTGAGCGCGCTACCGCTTGAGCCACATCCCCAGCCCTGATCTTTTTTTTCTTTAATAACAATCATTCATTCAGATTTCTTGGCTTTTTTTGGGTTTCTTTATGTATGTCTGAAAAAAGTTATTTTTGAAGAGCCGTAAGTAAAATCTTTTAGTCATTGCTTAGATGGTAAACAATCTCTCTTTATTGTGGTTCATTCAGTAGACAAACTTTCCTTAGACAAAAAATAGGCCTTTTAATTTCTCTTTGACATTCTTTTTATCTAGCTGAGAAATGGAGGAACACAAAGACATGAACAGCAATTTTGGGAGAATATGTTTTCTCATTACATTTAATTTTCTACAGATCAATTTTATGTAGGTCATTCTAAAACTGTGTTTCATTCTCAAATTTTCATTTCACAAAACCCAAGTAGATCTATTAAAGAAAAAATCAGGACAGTATATAGTGAGAGATGCAGGTATACCAGTGCTTATAGCAGCACAATTCATAATAGCCAAGTTAGGAACCATCCCAGGTGCTTGTCAACAGATGAATGGATTAAGAAAATGTGGTGTATATATACAATGGAGTTTTACTCAGCCATGTAGAATAAGGAAATTATGCCATTTGCCAGTAAATGGGTGGAATTGTAGATCATCATATCAAGTGAAATAAGCCAGACCCAGAACTTCAAGGGTCAATTTTTTCCTCTCGTATGTAGAAACTAGAGAGAAACAAGGAATTAGAAAAGGGAGTGGAGGTGGGGGAGGATCCTCTAGAAGTTAAATATAATTGTCTTTGTCCTGAGTAAATGTTGGTGTTAAAAGTAAAGAATCAAATTCTGTCTCTACTTGCACAAAATCTTATGAATGCCACTTAATTTCTTTAAACTTTAGTTTTCTCATCTTTGATCTGGTGATGATGAATGAATGCCTCACATTTTACTGAGCATCAAATGAAGTATTACTCATTAAATTCTTAGCATAGAGTCTGGAAACTAATAAACACTCAAGCTAATTGTAGCGACTATTTCTGAACATACGTTTCAGTAGTTAGATATTTAAAGAAAACTTATAGAACTCTTGTATGGTAGGTGGCATTCACTCTCTTTTTCCTGTAAGAAAACATGAAAGGAAAGGTTAAGTAATTTTGACATCACAGAGCAGGTTCTGTAGGTGGATCTTGAATGTCCCCCAAGACCCAAGTGTTAAAGGCTTGGTTTCTGGGGTGGTGCTATTGGGAGGCGGTGAAACCATTGAGAGGTGGGGCCTAGTGGGTGGTCTTTGAGTGATTGCAGGCATGCCCTTAAAGGGAACTGTGGGACCCCAGCTTCTCCTCACTCTCTTGATTCCTGTACATGAGAAGTGAGATGTGCCCCACCTGGTGTGATGTGCTACCTCACCCCTAACCCAAAGAGATGGAGCCAATGGACCATGGACTGCAACCTCCAAACCTGTTATCCAAAACAAACCCTTTTAGTTGATTATCTCTTGTTATAGTGATGGAAAATCAACTAACAAAGTAGTTTAATCTGAAAGATAAACCAAGCATAGGTCTTCACTCCACTCTATATCATGCAGCAAATAATCCTTTGAAACTGCATAGTTAGTGCCTTTTGTATTCAATGTGTGTTTGAAGCTAGAGTTTGCCTTTTCATCTCACTTGCCTTTGTGTGTTCTAATTATAGGAAGTAATGTTTGTTAATCCATTACTCCTAGAGACATGGATCTGCAGGCAAGATTCTGATACTAGTTATTTCATATCTCACAAGTGGAGATTAAAAATGTCAATCTCATTTCTATTCTAACAGGTAGATGTAATAATATTATCTATCTTTTGTATCTCTTTGAGGTCTGGGAACACAGAGATTCTTGACATGAAACTCCCAAAATGAATTATGCATGTATTATTTTGCTCTCCACAGCCCTCACCACCATTAGAAATGGCATGATTCCCCAAATAGAGGTCAGATATTGCTCAAATATGATTTTTTTGGATTAATGATACATAGAAATCAAAATCAGATAAGACCTATGAAGATAAGATCTACTCTTTTCCTGATGTACTCCTAAGACTATGTTGTTGGCAACATCTAGAAATAATTGATCACAGATCACAGAAAGGTCGATCAATAGTATAGGACATGCCAGCTAAAAGCTTAAAAGTCAACAGAATTTTTGAGTTTAGAAAGTAAGGATTAGAACAGAGCTCAGAAGAGTTGTTATTTCCAGTAACCAAAAATCAGGCCTTTCTTTGAATGCAAGAGCATTTATTTGTTCATTCACAATCAGGGTAGACAATTCAGATATTTCAAACACTAAAAAACAGCAAATACCTACTGAATTCCTTTCTAGTGCATGATTTGCTGCCAACTGCTAGCCTTTTTATGATTCCTCTTTGGTTTTGATGACCATGACATCAAAAAAAGTATAAACAAGGTTTTTTTGTAGCTCTCTATACAGACTAATCTAAAGCTCTCCACAAGGAAGTACTAGGGCCAGTGACTACTGATTGAGCAAACTTTTAGATATTGAGATCTAATAAATTATCTCTCAAAAAATCTATCTCAATACCAATTCATCAAAAGACCTTGAATTTTGTTGTTGTTGTTGTTGTTAATAAATTTAGAGGTCCTGGTTGCCCTCTCTATGGCAAATAATACAAGATCAAATCTTATTTACTCCTTTTTTTGGGAAGCAGGGGTGCTCAAATCTTATTTAATGATGCCAACTTCAGGTACTTACTGGAAGTTAACATTGTTCGAAGAAGTAAATCTTAGAAATCACGTGTATGGACTTATACTCTTTAATGCCTGAGTTTAATACAACTTCAGCAATTTACTAACTCTGACCCTGAACAAATTACTGAACCATACTAACTTCTATACAGTTAAAATAGGAACTGAAAGCCCTATGCCTCCTATGACTGCTTTTGAAAAGGTAAGATGAATTAAGGCACATGAAGTGTTCAAATGTTTATTACCATTAATATTATGAGAGAATAATGAAGAAGTAAAAACAGATGGAAACATCCAAAATCACGTGGAAAGAGGGATCTGGATAAATCTTCAGATAATTCACATGGAAGCCCACAACTTCTGATGTTAACAGACAGGGCAGTCTTACATGAAATAGGTAAATGATGCAATAATATTTCCCTTTGAAATGGATTAAACCTGAGAAAGACATTGATTTGTCAAGGAAACACAATTACTCATTTTTTTCCAGCTTGTCTAAAATGAGATGTTTAAAAGAATATGAAGCCAGACATCAAAAGGAAGAGAAATGTCCCGTACCCAGCAATGAGCAAGGAACCACTTTGAAGCTTTTTGCCCAAATATTCCAACCATGCCATTGTCTCTGAATAATAAAATAATAAAAGTCTTTGGAGTTTAAGAAGTAGCATTGTTTTATTAAGAGGAAATTTTATAACTTTAGCAAAGCCAGGTGTTAAAGCTACATAGAGTTTGTGAGAAAATGTTGGAGTGCTTAAATAATATTTTCAATGACCTCCACTGGGAAATCTAATCTATAGAAATAAAAATACTGGTCCATTAGAATTTATATACAGAAGCATTTATTTTAGTATTTTTATGACAGCAAAAAATAAATTGAGATTTTGCATAAATGAAGAGGTGATAAATTACATATGATAAATCATGATCTATAATACTAAGAAACTATAAAAAGCAATGTTCAATACACATTAATAAGGGAAAAAAGAAAAGAAGGGAGAGAGGAAAGGAGATGACATGACTGAAAGGAAAGTGAGGAACTCGGAGATGGTTGAGTGAGAAATGAAAAACAGAGACCAGGCAGAGATACACACGAGAGTTTGTCAGAGCTGACAAATAAAGGCCTTCTCTCTATATAGGACAGAGAGGCAACACAGGAGTGGGGTTCTAGACTTTTATAAGGGAGGCTCAGGGATTAGAGCCTTGTAGGCCCTAATGTTGGCAGTTAAGGGTGGGGTTAGTATGAGGGAGTGGTGAGCATTTCTCAGACAGGCCCTTGGACGGGAAAGTGAAATTTTTTTTTTTTTAAATGGCAGCTGTCACTTAAGATGGCCATCCAGATGATAAGCAAGGACCTAACACTGACTCATGTTCATTTGTAAATTTTACAAATCAGGAAACCCATTATTACAAATCAATAAAATCATGAAAGATTTCACAGCATTTATGGAAAATGGGTTATTTGCTTTCTGAAGCCAATCACATGATTGGAAACTGCAGCATTCCCTTGATTTCTCATTCATCTTATATCAAGTGATCATTGAATGAGAAGCAGCATGCCTGCAGAGATATCTGCAGTATATCTTAATTATCATATTCCTTTTCATTTATGCATTGTAACTGAATATCTGAGGCCCTTGAACTTTTGGAGGAGCAATGTCCTCATTTAAGAATATAAGAAAAGAACATAGTGCACATCACAACCATAACATATAGTGAGTGTGTCTGAGAAGGAGGCGGACAAAAAAAAATAGACTCAAGATGGGAGCCAGAGCCTGAGGACATTGCCAAAGAAGTCTGTGCTGAGAGCTCCATCTTCAGAAGTTCTGATAAAAGAGCAACACATTTTACTTTGAGCAAGTTTGAGTTGGGTTACTAAGACTGCAGATAGATATTTTCTTTATCCAATAGGAGATAAAGAGAAAAAAAATGGGTGAAGATATGATTAAGTGTAGATTTGTGATGAGAAACACATCACAATGTCCTCATTAATTCCTCAAGATCTAATTTCAAAAACTATATTTCTTTATGTTATTTGAGAACGTATAAAAGAGTAACACCTAAAAACAATTTAAAATAACATTTAAAAAATATCCCAAATTCTACAACCTAAAATTATTTTCTTTGGGGATTATTATCCAATCTCTCCCATGTGCAATATTATTCTGTGTTGAAGAGACTTTGTATGTTTTTGTGTTTTGAATCCTCCTTTTTTCATCTAACCAAAACTTAGGTTGCATTGTTAACAAAAAGATGAATAATGTCTTATTGGAATATTATTTCATTATATGTATATTTTAGCTTCACTTTTTAGTAGATGATCTACCATGATTTTTTTCATATACAATATAAATAAAGAAGAAATCTCTCTTGTTTCCTTTCTTTAGCCCTTATCCCTTGGGAAATACTTTTGATATTTTTAGTCATTTTCTCTTAGGCCACTTCTTCAGAAGATGGCACCAATATTTTGCATTCTGTTTCCTATTTGCATGAGCTATTCTCATTTGTGTCACTAAATTTTTATGAGAAAATATTTGACAGGAAGAAAATCAGGTGCATTTTTTTTCATTCCAAAAACTATATTTATGAAACTATGAAATTCTTAAAATATATCTGCTTTTCTTATCAAGTTTCCATATATTCTTGTTAGAAAATTAATGTAAAAAGAATGTTTCTCAGTAACCAATATAATACAGTGAAGAAATTCTATATTACACCTGGGTCCTTTTATGAATATTGCTGCAAATATAACTATATGCTTAGACATCTTATCCATAATCTCTAAATATGATCTACTTATTGGTCTCAACTTTTATGGAAAGAAGAATAACAAGAAATTGTATAGCCCATTAAAATTTCCCATGCACTTTTAAACTCAATTTTCTGTACTCTTTACCACCATCCTGGGTAACAGATATGACTATTAATCTACTTTTTTTAGATGTGAAAACTGAGACTCAAAATAATTTAGTTAATATGCCTAAGGTTGCTCAGCTGAGTAACTGTCTCAACATACTACTTTTTCTATCGTCTTATACTTCTGAGAGTTGGGGAAACAGATGTGAATTCAGCTTCTTGATTCAAAACTTATCACCCATGATTCTAAATGAATGAACATCTTTATGCTACTCTTTTAGTTTTAGATAGTATTATCTATACTGTAGGTCTATCTAGGATTTTTTACTACTGCACTGAAATCTTTTTACCTGACATCATCAACCACCATTTTATTGACAATTCCAATGACTGCTTTTTAACCTTGCTGTGTATCTGCCATTACTTTCTTCCTGAAATATTCTGTTTCTTCTATATTTCAAACACTCTAGTCTCATGACCACTTTGTCTCAGTCTTCTTAAATGTTCTTTATTCTGTCCCTAGATAATAATCTATTCTTGCTCCCTATATAATTTTACCCTTTCTATGCCCTTTCAGTTGTGGATTGCTATTCCACTGTAGGTGGATGAATTGTGTCCCTTAGAAGAACATGACCATGTTCTAATCCTGAGAACCTCCGAAAGTGAGCTTATTTGAAAATAAGTTTTATGCAGATGTAATTAAGTTAAGCATTTCAAGATGAGATCATCTTGGATTTATAATGGGCTCTAAATCTAATGACTTATGTCCTTGTAAGAAGAGAAGGGGACACAAAAACACAGGGGGGGAAATATGAAGATGGGGCAATGTGTCTATAAACCAAAGAGTGTCAAGAATTAACAGCAAAATTAAGTAAAGCTGGAGGCTATAAAGGAAGTGCTCTTGTGTGGGAATGCCTAGTAATAACCATCACAAAGGACTCTAGAGTCATGATTTGTCCTGAGTTAATTTGAGCCTGATCTCATAGACCTACAAATCTTCCAAACTTCCTACATTTATAAACTTGATCTGTTTTTCACTGATATAATTATGAATTACGGTCTTCATGGTGTTCAGAGCCTGGCTGAAATACTAATTCCTTTTGTGCTAATTGTTTACAAAAAGAAGTAATGCTTTGCTCTCGTTTATTGTTGTCTTAGCATGATCCCTGCCCTATGTATGCCTTGTCCAGTAACCTGCCATCTGCCACTATGGACCTCCAAACTACTCTGAGGCTGAATACCCTTAAGTGTCTACACCCCACCTGATAGAGAACAAGGACTTTGGGTCACTTCCCCCAACTTCACCCTTTTTTAGCAGGAAGCAACGTGGACATGTCATCACCCATTTTTCCGTAGAAGTGGAAGGTAGAAATTGACACTGGGGAAATATACCAGTGGTCCACTTTAAGCTTTGAATAGAACCCTTGCTGCTCTGCCACTGAAACTCATTTTTTAAAACAGATATGTTTCTCTTCTCTCCCTGCTCCTCCCTAGTCTTTTCCCCTCCCTCATCAGGGGAAACAAGATTATCTCTCTTCCCAATTTAGGCAGTTGTATCTGTCCTTTAGTACACACCCACCATAAGAATGAAGTAATCCAGACTTTGGGTATGGTATCAGAAGATCTCAGAAATTACTATCTCCCAAATTAACAAGAGAATTGCAACTTCATCCAAGAACACATGAAATGTAGCCTTTGAATCACCTTTTTAAAAGTTCCTTGTTCCTGCTGGTGGGGAGAATCACAGTCTCTGAGACAGAAGTCCCTGTGTTTCTCCTGTTCTAGCAAATCAATGAAACTTCTTCTTTTCCTTTTCCTTAAAAAAGAAAAAAAATCACCAGAAAGTAAGAGAGAAAAGTGGAACGAATTCTTCTACAAAGCCTCCAAAAGGAGCCAACCTTATGGATACCCTGATTGTAGATTACTAGCTTCTATAATTAAGAGAGGAAAAGAAGAGTGTTGAGTCAAGCCTCTTATTGTAAGGTAATTTTTTACAGTATCCTGAGGAGTCAATATAAGTCTCAACAAATCCAATATTCTAACCATTTTATTGGCTATGTCAGTGTGGTTGTCCCCAGACATGTAAATCTGAATTAATTCAGAACTGAACTTTTCAAATGATCTCCCCAAACCTACTCTCTTCCCTGTGTTAGAAAATGGTGAGACCATCTGTAACCAGAACAATATTGTCTACTTAAGCAACAGTTTTTTCTCTGAAGCTTCAGTTACTAGAAGCAGATTTAAATGACTTTCAAATACATGTCTATAATCTTAATCTGTGCTGCTAACTCCAATTCAGTAAATCATCCTGTCTAGTCAACATCTCTGCTTGGTTTTTGAAAGACAACTTATACTCTACCTATGAAAAGAAGAAATCATGAAGATTCTTCCCACCCCAAACGTCATACTCTCAGTTTTCTGTATCAGCTTTCTCAGTGAGCGCTCCTATCACATACATGTTTGAATGATCCAGAAACCTAAAAGACATGATTCATACATAACTCTTTTTAACCTTCTCCCAAAACACATCCCATGCATCACCAGTCCCATTTATATTCAAACCTTGAATGTGTTAACCTCTCTCCATCTTCCTACTATGTCTTTAGGACCTATTTCTGTCATCTCTTTTTTGAATTTTTTCAGTAGCCTCTTAGTTGGTAACCGCAAGTATTATTGCTTCTTCCAACCCCCAAATTCAAGAAAAAAGTTGATTGCTCTTCTTGATCAAAACTGTGATCACATTTAATTACAACATGTCTAAACCTCTTCTTTGAAATACTTGGATGGGTTCTTGTCATTCTTGTTCCAAAACCTAAACATGAAATCTTGCTGAGTCTGGTCTATTCCTCAACCTCTAGACACAATCTTTTTTCTGTTCTCCATCCACAAGGCACTATCACCTTCATCACATGCCGTTCAGAATCCAGTTTGTTGGGGACCCACTTTCCCTATCTCTTACATTGGTATTGTCTACCATCTTTCACAACTCACGTTTCATGTTACATTCTTCAGAGAAATTTTCTTATATCCTCCATACTAAGTCAGGCTCATTTAGTGTATGTTGTTCTAGTGCATTTTCTATTTTTTTTTTTTAGTGGTTAATTTTTTTTTTTAATTTTTTATTGTGGGTTGTTCAAAACATTACAAATTTCTTGACATATCATATTCGACACTTTGATTCAAGTGGGTTATGAACTCCCACCTTCACCCCATACACAGATTGCAGAATCACATCAGTTACCCATCCATTGATTTACAAATTGCCATCCTAGTGTCTGTTGTGCTCCGCTGCCTTTCCCATCCTCCAACCTCCCCCCTCCCCACCTCTCCCCTCTCCTCCCCTCCTCTCTCTCTACCTCCTCCACTGTATAACCCTGAGGGTCTCCTTCTATTACCATGCA
>NW_026000174.1:51286484-51296674 GCF_001458135.2 Marmota marmota marmota | reverse complement strand
TACCTTGCAAGCGCGAACGGCGGCTCTGCCCTGCCCCTCCTACCATGCCCATGTACCACTGGGTCGCTCGTCTGCCCACCTTGCGGGTGCGGGTGGCGGCTCCGCTCCACCCCCTCTCCAATTGGGGTCACGTGGTCACCACGCTGGCGAGCCGCTGGGCCTGCTCCGGGCGCTGGCGGCGGCCCGGCTCCTCCCCTCTGGCTCGATGACAAATTGAGGAGACTCGGGTGAGTGTGCCTCACCCCCCCCTACCAGGAGACCAACTGCTTATGTCACCGTTGGTATTGATGAAGTTCTCTCCTCCGCCGCTTTCTGCTGACATCAGATCTCTGCCATGTTGGTATCCTATGCGAATGGCAGCATTTCGTTCCCCTTGCCGGGCAACCAAAGCAACGGGTGAGTCCTGACCGGCCCTCAGCAGGACCCGTACCGAGAAGCAGTTTCCGCGGGCTCCTAGCCCCGGTCCAGGGAAGTTCCGGGAGCCGGAACTCGGCCGCTCCGTGCTCGGTGTCCATTTTCTCTTTATTACTTGTAAAGCTCTAGAGAATTCTACATTTATTTGTGTGATTATTACATGAATATCTGTCTGATCCTCAAGAATATGAGAATGTGTCTGTTTTCTTTACGGTTTCTGCATTGTTTTGTCAATCACTAAATCCATAAAAAGAAAAGATGTTGAAGAAATGCTAACAAATCAAGGGCAAAACATACTTTGTGTGTGTGTGTACATCCATGAACACATTAGCTGAAATCTATGCAATCACAAATGTTTGATCTACAGGAATGCCAACTTTCATATCAGAGCCGGAGACTGGGAACCTGATTCCAACATGGCAGTGCTGTGTAGGGTAGCAGAATGACGCATATCCCAACCACAGGTGCTGTTATCCATCCTCATTATGCTTCACTGCAGTGGAAGGTGCATGGAAACTGAGCCTTTCTGTGGGGAATACTGCTAATTTACAGAAGTGCTCAAAAACCAGGACTGACTGTATTTTTATCAGAGATATTTATTACCACTGGAAAAAGGAAATGCAATAAAAACAATTATTCAAAAAGCAATTTCCCTGGACAGTTCTTTGTTGCATGCTGCTACTACTGTCACATATGTTTGTGTTTTAAATAAGAACTTTTCACTCTTAACATCTTATGCTACTGCTCTATGATTTCAAACCAGAGAAGACAAGTCACCTGGCTCTATTGATGCAAATGCTCTATATATCATCATAAGGGCTTTTACTTCCAGTGTGTTGGAGTGCTACTTGCTCATGAAGCAAAGTTTTATACTTCCATTGATGATACGTTCTCTTTTGTCAAAAAAGACCTGTTTAGTTTGGGATTGGAGGTGAACTTGCTCATCTGAGGAAAACAGACCATAAAATTCACCTTCAACAAATTTAGAGCAGGAACTTTGTAATTTCTTTCTCTTTGTCTTTCTTTCTTGCTTTAAACTAAAATATGAAATTTATAATTAAATTAAATTTAAATTTATAATTAAATAATTTTATAATTAAATCTTGTTCTCCATAATGGTATAACAAAACCAAGTAAAATGGCTTTAAGTCCTGACCCAAGCTTGAGCTCGGACACTTGTCAAGTAGTAAGTCTTGCCTACTTTAATTTTTGTGGGCCTCTTTCTTCTCAGATCTTACATGACAACAGTAACTCAAAATTATTCTTTTCTCTTGGGAGTGTTAATAATAAAATTGAAGACATGGCATGAATTTAGTAACAGTAAACATGGAAGTATGTAGGTCTTGTTACTCTTATAATATCTATGCATCTTATGATATCTTATGATATCACCTATCTACCATATATACACATCTCCTATGCTATATTAGGACTTCTATAAATATTAATTTTTCTGGAAATTTTTCTTATTGCTTAACTATGTCTATGGTGTCCTATCCTTCTGATATAAGGTTATAATTTTCATAAAAATCACCCACTTAGTTCCCAATCTTCCTCACTACACAGAAAAACACCTTTAAGGACAAGAATCTTTCCTATCTCACACATTTCTGTATCATCAGTATCTTGCATAAAACCTATTACATATTATGTACTCAGTGTACACTTTCAGATAAAAGAATAAATAGAATTTGTAAAAGATGCTGTCTACATAGAACGGCATGAAATAGCTTGGCCAGAAAACTTACTTTATTTCTAGTGTTCAGATAAGGAGTTTTGAGGTTAGCAAACCATTTGGACAGATTAATGAGTCTCACCTTTAAATATATGTCTGCAGAGCCGTTCACCTGTCAGTCTGAAATCAGTTCTAATTCCTCATCCATATTCACTTATCTACTGTTTCTTTAAATGCAATCATGTTCATCAAGGAATTAGATGCTAAGTAATCACCTTCAACTGGTGACAGGATTACTTTGCAGAGATGTTTATTTAGCATAATGTTGGGCTACTTCCTTTTACAAGTCCCAAATGCCACTGTCCTCCTTCTGTGGCACTGTGAGTAGATCTGTTGATAATGCTTCTTTATTTCAGTGGTCCATTTCTAAAGTGTGGATAAACATGCTCTCTAAGCTGGGCGTTTCTAGGACGAATCAGCTAATATTTGCAGAGTGCCTGCAGCATGGTAGGTAATGTGGAGATGCTAAGTGTCATTATGTGTAAAGTCATACTCGTGAGATATTCTGGGAGGGAAATGTCCTGAGAATGTTTTGCAGGGTAGTGCTGAGTAGAGTGAAGTGTGGTTCTTTCTAGAATGCAGCAGTTTGCACCAGGGAAGAAACCTTTCTCAGAAGAACCTAAAATAACTTTCTTTGAGGCAGGCAAAACTTTGAGAGTAGCCATGGCTGAATAAAACATTGACTGCCACTCTAAGTCAGGGACACAATGCCCTTCTACTGCCTGGTTCTCTAGCCAGTATGGAGCGTTGGGCTCAGGCTAAGGAAATTTCATATCTTCCCTATATGAAGTTTGCATGGTTACCTGATACAAGAGTTCCCTCCCTGATCTCAACCCAGCCCTCACTTGATGTGCCCACGATATGTGTTCCTGAAATGTGGAAGAAAATATATTACATAACAGAGCAAAATGAAAGATCATTCCTTAAATTGCAACCTCTACTCCCTTCCTTCTGATTTTCTGTATTCTGTCCTTTCTTTCAAAAATAACACTGAGCTCCTTCTACTTGTCAGGCACTGCTCTAGCTAATAATTTGATGAGGGATAAATATAAAAAGAAAATCTTTTTTTTTTTGCCTGGGTATCCATTCATTTTTCTGGATGTCTGAATTTGTGTTCTTCTTTAGGTTGAATCATGGACTTAAGGCAATGTAGTCTACTTTAACCTAATAGAGACTATAGAGAACCTTATTTAACAAATAAGGAAATTGAGGTGTGGATGAGGGTGTTTTGTCAATAGTCCCACTAATACTGATGATGCTAATGATGACCATTAGGGCGACCATAATGATGAAGATGATGCTACTAAAACCTATTTACCATTAGAACTAAATTTGAGGTTTATATATTTTGTTCATATTTTTATTTTTATTTTTTAAAAGAAAAGCCCAGTATGGTATTAACAAATACCTGTTGAATAAATTAAGCAATGAATCATAATATTTATTTCATCTATTACACTAATTTGTGGATAACTTCTATTGGTATACACAGATCCAACTGATTTATAAGACTATGTATACTCTGTATGTCCTTTCAATATGTTAAGCTTCAAAAAACATTTTTCAATGTTTTTAGATTTTAAATTGTGAGTTACAAGCCATCGGGGGTTCATAAAATCAATTTGGTGACTGTGACTAATATTTTTGATAAATGAAATAGAATACAAAAATTTGTGATGTATTATACTGATTCAGAAAATGATTCATTTGTTTTGTGTAACATTTATTTTAGTAATACACATATTATATGTGCATTTGATATTGAAGAATAATGAAGGGAAAATAAGTACTTTTTTGGGGGGTCGCAATAAAGAAGTTTAAGTCACACTTGATCAGATTCCATAGCAACAGGAAATAGAACTTTTCCCTTCTCCAAGGTTACAGTGCACTCGAGTCAGCAGGGAAACTCAATCTCTGTGAATTCAACTTGGTGGTCAATAGCAGTATTTCTGATGTTGGATTACTTTGTCACCTGCTACCCTGTTTTCCCCACATTCAAAGAAAAAAAAAGGCTTTAGACTTCAGCTGAACTTGTCCTTAGATTACTCTGAGTCATATTTTATACTTTCTTACCTCACCTTTTGAATCCATCCTTGAAATACAGATGATAATCAGAAGCTACTTTGAAAATGTATACTCCAATAAAATAGAAGATCATGAAACATCAACAAATTTCTAGACATATGACCTACATAAATTGAGTCAGGAGGAGAAACACAATTTAAACAGATCAATTTCAAATACTGAAGTTGAAGATGCCATCAAAAGCCTACCAACAAAGAAAAGCCCAGTACCAGGTGGATTCTCAGCCAAGTTCTATGAGACCTTCAAAGAAGAACTGATGCCAATACTCCTCAAATTAATCCATGAAACATAAAAGGAGGGAACCCTTCCAAACTCATTCTATGTAGCTGATATCACCTTGATTCCAAAACTAGACTAAGACATATGAAGGAAAGAAAACTTCAGACCAATATCCCTTATGAATATAGATGTAAAAATTTTTAATGAAATCCTGGCAGACTTCATATAAAAACATATCTAAAAGATAGTGCATCATGATCAAGTGGATTTCAAACTTTGTTCAGCATACAAAAATCAATAAACGGAGTTTATTCCATCAATAGACTTAAAGACAAGAACCACATGATCATCTCAATAGATGCTGAGAAACCATTTGATGAAATTCATCATTTATTAATGGTCAAAACACTAGAAAAACTAGAGATAGTAGGAACGTATCTTAACATTGTAAAAGCTATCTCTGCTAACCCCAAGGCCAACATCATTCTAAATGGGGAAAAATTGGAAGCATTTCCTCTAAAAACTGGAACCAGAGAGGGATTCCCTCTTTCACCATTCCTATTCAACATGGTCCATGAATCTCTAGTCAGAGCAAATTCAACAAAAGAAGGAAATTGAAGGGATACAAATAGGAAAGAAGAATTTAAACTATCCCTATTTGCCAATGATTCTATATTTTGAAGACACAAAAGTGTTCACCATAAAGCGTCTTGAACTCATAAATTCAGTAAAACTCAGATTTAGTAAACTAGAAGTGATGCCAGAATTAGACAGGCAGTCAGTGTAGATAGGTAAATTGAGTCAGGTCAGATCAAGGAGGCCAATTTTGAGTGAGTCTGGGAAGTTGGAGACTGTCCCCTGAGGGATTAAACTGTTAATTCCTTCAGAACCCTTTCTCCATCCTTATCAAGAACCTGCCCCTGCTCCAACCTGTTGTCAAGGTAACCTCTCCCAGGAATTTCCCCTCCCTTATAGGGAGCTATATGGTTGATAATGTGTTCTCAGCTACTCCATCCTGCCCTTTCCCCTTAAGCCCACCTGTTTCCCACCTTTGGGCCCTTCCAAGGAGGATTCCTGGGACTAGTCACATACACAGGAAGGAGAAAGATAAGGGGGAAAAGGCAGGAGAACAAAGGAAGCCTAGGACATATAAAAAGGGCAGAACACCTCGCTTCTTGGGATACCAGGATACCAGCGATGGCCCCCTTTTCCCTCCAGGAGAAGTCTATGTTACCCATTTTTAAATAAATCCTGCTTCATACGCTTGCCTTGGCGTGCTTCTCTAATGTTCAAACTTCGACATGTGGGGAAGCAGGACTCATCATCAATAACCCGTAGTATCAGAAGGATATAAAAGTAACAGCCCTAAATCAGCTGTGTTCCTATACACCAATGATGAATCTGGTGAAAGAGAAATCCCATTCGCAATAGCCTCAAGAAAAATAAAATATTTGAGAATCAATCTAGCAAAAGAGGTGTAAGACCTTTAAAATGAAAATTACAGAACAATAAAGAAAGAAATTGAAGAAGACATCACAAAATGGAAAGATCTCCCATGTTCTTAGATAGGTAAAATTAATATCATCAAAATCACCATACTTCCAAAAGCACTTTACAAATTGAGTGCAATCCTCATTAATATTTCAATAATGTTCTTCATAGAAATAGAAAAACCTGTCATAAAATTCATTTGGAAAAATAGGAGACCTAGAGTAGGAAAAAAAAAATCCTTAGCGAGAAAGTAAAACCAACATAAATAAACATATATTGGGAAAAAATGGTGCTGGGAAAACTGGAAATACATACATAGTAGATTGAATTTTAATGCCTCTCACCCTGCACAAACTCAACTCTAAGTCAATCAAGAACCTAAAAATTAGATCAGAGACCCTGTGCGTAGCTACTAGAAGAAAAAGTAGGCCCAACTCTCCCATCATATTAACTCAAGAATGGACTTCCACAATAAGACTCCTAAAATGCAAGACACAAAATGAAGAATCAATAAATGGGATGGAGTCAAACTAAAAAGCTTCTTTACAGCAACGAAAACAATTAAGAACTTGGACAAACCGCATATAGAATGGGAGAAAATCTTTACCACCCGCATGTCAAATATAGCATTAATTTCCAGGATACACAAAGAACTCAAAAAATTTAACATCAAAAACCAAATAACCCAATCAATAAATGGGCAAAGGAACTCAACAGGCACTTTACAGAATGAATGAATGAACAGGAACTTCACAGTAGAATGAATTGGACATAATCTTCCTGCGCTTATATGCAAATACACAACCTGTGTAACTCCATATTATGTACAACACAAGAATGGGATCATAAGTGGAATAGGTTACACTCCACGTATGTATAATATGTCAAAATATACTGTACTGTCATATATATCTGAAACAACAAATTTTTTTTTTAAATACATCCTTTTCTGGTAGAAGGAAATGAGAACCTTCCACTCATCTTCCCCATTGCTCTACTTGAGTTTTGGCCAGTTGATAATGAAAGGTGAGTGACTCACCCAAGATGGAGATTCAACCAAGAGATTTATTGGGGGGACTGCCCAAAGGGGAAGAAAAGGAGAGGCAGGAAACAGAGAGAGGAGAGGAGGATGGTGGGGAGAAAGAGAGCTGAAAGAGGAGAGGAGGAAGAGGAAGAGGGCAGAGAGGAAGAAGGCAGAGGGCAGGGAGCATGAGCTTACAAGCTTTGGCTTAAGAAGGGCTGTGTAGGTGACCTGATGGGTGCTGATTGGCAGGGTGACTCAGGAACAGCGAGGGGACACTGTGTCCTGTGGGGATTGGTCCAGAAAACCTTTGAATTTGAATTTGAATTTGGCACTCTTAGGCTTGGCACCCTTCTGACAGGAGGGGGAGGGCTAAGGGATTCTGTGATGTTCTCCTGAGATGGAAGCTGAACTTCAGTGAGGAGTCTCCCACACACCCAACAGATAACCAGGAGAGTACTCTTAACAGTATCTGTCTTTAAGTGCCCACCGATGTCTCCAGAGAGAGGGAAACCATCCAAGCTCTGCTGTGGCTTCCTTATTATGGCTCCTCAATGAAAACAGTGCTGTTCTGTCTCTCACGGCTTTTTTTGATGCTTTCCTTCATTTCTCAGAATTTTGCCAAAGACAACTCTCTTTCCACAATTCGCAACCTCAACCCTCTCACGAGTCTCTTTTTATATCAGGTTCACCATTAAAAGACAAAAAAAGTTTCTGATCCTGAGCCTCCAAGAAAATAAGATAAGTGACCATGTTTTCAACAATGCCGCAAATTTTACTACCGCCTGATGCATTAGTCTGCTTTTGTTTTGTTGTGACCATAAAACCTGACAAGAGCAACTTTTATTAGCAATCTCAGTTCCCAGATGGCAATTTCATTGCTCTAGGTCCAAGGGGAGGTAAAACACATGGGGGAAGGGTGTGGAGGAGGGGAGTTGTTCCCTTCATGGGAGCAAGGAAACAAGGTGGGAAGAGGTTACAGATAAAAAAATGCCCCCTTCCAGGACACATTCCCAGTGATGTACCTCCTCTAACCACACCCCACCTGCCTGCAGTTACCACTCAGCTAATCCAATCAAACTAAGATGGCCAAATTGGATTTTAATTTTCATAATCTGATCATTTTGCCTCCAAATACTCCTGCATATCCAAACCATAATCCCCGAGAAGCAAAGAACTACTATCATTTTGTTAAATAATCATTATTTACTAAAGAGTTCATAGTGGGCATGTAAATTAACTTTGTTTTATTTTACCAAGAGTTTTGTTTTGCAGTATTTTAAATTTTAGTTGGCCAGATTTTAAAATCAGAAGATTTCACATATAATTCAGCTTTCTGGATTCTCTGGAACGATTTGAAAATATAATAAGACAACAAACAGGGGGCTGGGGATGTGGCTCAAGCGGTAGCGCACTTGCCTAGCATGCGTGCGGCCTGGGTTCGATCCTCAGCACCACATACAGACAAAGATGTTGTGTTCGCCAAATACTAAAAAATAAATATTAAAATTCTATCTTTCTCCCTCTCTCTCTCTCTTAAAAAAAAAAAAAAAGACAACAAACAAAAGCCCTTGAGTTAATTTTCTTGGACTCCCCTAACAACCAGCAATGGGCTGACTTAACCAAGGGAAATTTGCTTTTCCATTTCCATGAAAATTGTTATTTCCAGTTCTGAGGATAAGAAGTCCAAGAAAAAGGGGTCAACAGGTAGAGTTTCTTCTTTAGTTTCTTCTTTGTTGGTTTGTAGTTAGCTATATTCTCATTATGTTTTCCCATGGTTCCTCTCAGTAAGTGAGTATATCCTATTCTCCCTCCTTATAAGGACACCGTTTGAAAAAATTAGAACCTTTTTTACGACTTTTGAGGCCCTATCTTTGAATGAAGTCACCTTCTGAAATTTTAGAGATTAAAGTCTCAACATAAGAATTTTGGAGGGGCTGGGGATATAGATCAGTTGGCAGACTGCTTGCCTTTGAAGCACAAAGCCCTGGGTTCAATCCCCAGCAGAAAAACACAAAAACAAAAACAAAAACGGAGTTTTGGAGAGGGCATATAGTTCGATCCATAACATTTTTCATGTTATCATTGATGGGATCTGAGCTGTAAAGATTTGCTTTCAGTGTCACCACTATTTCCACTATTCCTTATTGTCTCACTGAATTGAGGTTGAGTACCATTTCATTATCATTAAAATGGCATTTTTTCTTATGGTATTAGATATACTTCCCTAGGATACATGTGAAGAAATATCTAAATTTTCAAGTTTAACCTCCCTTTGAATTCTATCTTTATGCCTGCTGTGGTGAGAATGTACATATCCTTCTAAAATTCATGTTGAAACCTAAATCCAAGGTGATGATACTAAGAGGTGGGGCATATAAGAGTTTATTACTCCATGAGTGTTCCGCCATTATGAATGAAATTAATGCCCTTATAAAAGAGCAGATTGCTGGTTGTCTCTTCCATCTCCTTTACCTTGTGAGGATGTGACGAGAAGACAACATCTTGGACACAGTACTCGCTGGTCACTGAATCTGCCAGGACCTTCAATTTCAACTTCTGAGTTTTCAGAATTACGAGAAATTTCTGTCCTTTATAAATTATCATATAAGGTATTTAGCTACAGCAGCAGAAATAGATGAACATGATCCCTTACTAGGTAGTTTAGAGGATGTGGCTTGCCACATCTGAGCCTTAATTTGCTCACCTCCCAAAAATAAGACAGTATCTATCTAATAGGCTATTCAAAAATAAAACAGTATCTAACTAATAGACTATTAGGTAACTTATCTAATAGCAGTATCATGACAATCAGGTGATTCAGAACAAAATTTTCATTTATAGTCTTATTTTTATACATATTACTGTAAAAACCTTATCAAAATGGCTTAGAATAATTATTTTCAAAGTAAGAAACCCTTAGCAGCAACATTAGCATCACCTGGGAATTTTAAAGAAATGCAAATTCTGCTGAATCAGAAACTTGGGGGGGGAAGGAAGATGGCGGCGAGGGGAGTGCATTACCCCCGTGTGCTGCTTCACTGTGTGGGAGTATGACAAGTCAGGACGGCTAAAGGATATCTTGTTAGGAATTTCCAGCAATAGTGGGGTGCTCCGGAACCTGGAGGAAGGATTTCCATTGCACGAGGATCGGCTACGGGGACTCAAACGCGAGAGGTTTGTCGCACGGAGGGTAACTGCTTATTCAGCAAATCGCCCCGCGGC
>NW_026000174.1:51270681-51281930 GCF_001458135.2 Marmota marmota marmota | reverse complement strand
GGGGGGAGTGTGGAAGATGGGAAAGGCAGCAGAGCACAACAGACACTAGGATGGCAATTTGTAAATCAATGGATGTGTAACTGTTGTGATTCTGCAATCTGTGTATGGGGTGAAGGTGGGAGTTCATAACCCACTTGAATCAAAGTGTGGAATATGATATGTCAAGAAATTTGTAATGTTTTGAACAACCCACAATAAAAAAAAAAAAAGAAACTTGGGGCATAGGGCCTAAGAATCTGAGTTCCAGGTGATTTTAAAGCATCTTAAATCCTAAGAATGACTGGTTAAGTTGCTTAAAGAAGGCACTATATCAATACAAAACCATATCTATTAAAGTTGGATCATTTGTGGAGAAAAAAAAAAAAGCAAATCCTGCAAGGATGTCTCTTTGCTTTTACTGTTTCTAAAATATCTGATAATCAAAAAACAATTAACAAAAACATCAAGACATTTTATATCCACATCTGCAAAATAGTTTCATTGTAACCAACTATATCATAAATGTTTTCCAAAAAATAATCATCATGTTGATTTAGTTGATATTAGTAAACATTAACTGAAATTAGTGATAAAGATAGTACGAATGAACTTTGTAATGGAAATTATCATTTGTTATAAGATTGGAAAGGAAAGAATATTTATTCACTCTATTTGTTCTTTTTTCAAGTGCTTCATTAATTCTCCAAATATCTTCCATGCCTTGAAAAGAGACAAAGATATTTTACATATAAATGACTTATCAAAATTGACAGGAAGTGGTGTTTTCATTTACTGTGAAAAAAGAACAATTCAAAAATCTCAACTATTTATGAGGTTGGGGCGGAGGGGAAAAAATTTTAACATGAGATAATGAAATGCTCTTAGTGATTTTGAAATTTCGGTGGTTAGAGGCAAATCCTTATTCTGAAGGGTTCACATTAGTGACAAATTCAAGAAGATGTCTCTGAGCTCAATTTCTTTTTTGCAAGAAAAGAATGAATCTGACAAGAGGAAAGGATATGGGCCAGGATCCTTTCACTTCATGCAAATCCCAGCTATGCAGTCTTACTCTGCTCAGTGCCAAGAACAGGGCTTGAAGCAACTGCTCTCCAGCTCCAAGGGGATTTTCAAGATTGGAAGTTATTAAGGATTCACTGGTTACAACTTCAGAAGATGTCTTCTGGCAGCTCCTTTATTTCTTTTTTAAGAGTTTTTAATTTAGAAGAAGACAAAAAGAGGCCCATGGATGGCAGACAGTTGGGAGCCAATTCAAAGGTGAAAAATTACCTTGAAAAATTATTATTTCTAAGTTTAATGGATGTTTGCCTCCAACAAAGGCTGTAAGATAATTTCTATGTATCACTGTTTGTTGTTTAAAATATCTTTTGATGGGGCTGGGGTTGTGGCTCAGCAGTAGAGCGCTCGCCTCTCACGTGAGAGGCCCTGGGTTCCATCCTCAGCACCACATAAATAAATAAAATAGAGATATTGTGTTCAATTACAAATTATATATATATATATATATATATATATTTTTTTTTTTTTTGATGAGCTTTCATTGAAACCAAAAATGAGGGAGGGTAAGTCCAAGGTCACCCAAATAATGCCCATTATCCCAGGCTCTACAGAATCCAGATCCTACAATACAACAATTCTACCCTTGCTGCCTCATGGCTTTCTTAGATTCTTGTATTTATAAAGTAGCTTGTCTGTATTACCATAACTGAACTTGAGACCGCTAGAAGTCAGGTAGGTAAGTAGACTGATTGATTTACCAAATTCCATTTTACCAAAGAAACTGTCCCAGAATATGTGTATATTTCCTGAAATTTTTCAGCTAGTAAATGGTAATACTAACATTTGAAACTAAATTTCTCTGCCTGTAGATATATATCTATGACATGTGTATCTCAATTTCACTAAAGAAATATTTCTAAAAGTATATAAAAAATAATTTAAAGTATTTTAAAAAAAATAATTCTTATTGCCTTTTACATATACTTATGCCCATCCTTTTAAATTGGTAATTCTCTGAATTTCCTTTCACCTTGATTTTAAGGTTCTCTTAAAATTCTCTTTCTTACTCTCATATACAATAAAGATTTACATCTCTCAGTACATATTCAAGAGAAAATTCCCCTTTGGAATATGCAATATACTATTATTTATTATTGCCATCATTTTTTGCAAAGGTTATTCCTACTGGCTAACTTAAACTTTGTGTCCTTTTATCAACATCTCCCCATTCTTCACTCTCTGATCCTGAGCCTTTAGTAAACACCATTTTTATCCTCTGTTTTGATTTTAACTTGTTTAGATTCCACACATAAGTTGGATTATATGGCATTTGTCTTCCTATGCCTGGCTTATTTCAATTAGTGCTCATCCTCCATATAATCATAAATACTAGAATTTCTGTTTTAAAGGCTGAATAATAATATATTGTACATATATATCACATTTTCTTTATTTCTATGATGATGGATACCTATGTTGTTTCCATATCTTTACTACTGTGAAGAATGAGACAATGTTAATTAGCTTAACTTAACCACTCTACAATGTAAACATATATTTAAAAATCACATTTTGTAACTTTTAAATTAAAAACAAAATAAGATTTTAAAAATGTTTAGGAGACCCTCCCCCATCCCATATAGGCATCCCATCTGGGCATCAGTTTTACTTTCATATGTTGATCCACAGGAAATAGAAAAGAAGAAAACAGGCTCTTTTTAGACATGAGTTATAAAAGAACAGGTATCCTAAATAAAATACTAAGGAAACTACATGATGCAGAATGGGACATTTCTCATGTGATTTATACAAGAAATGCATTCCCCAGGTTATGGCGTAAGTGATGATAGGAATATAGTCAGAAGCGAGCCATGAGCAGTCATGAAGTCACTGCAAAAGTGACCTAAGCCCCACTACATGGGTTCCAAGTAAGCAGTTAGATATTCAAATATGAAAGTGGAATGTTGTGATGGTTAATTGTAAGCATCAACTTAGTGGAACTAAGGATGCCCAGATAACTGATCAAACATCATTTCTGGGTTGGCAAGATGGTAGAATAGGGGCCCTCCAAGCACTAGTTTGTTCTTCCACCAGACAGAACCAAAACAGCAGTTGTGCAACTGCACGTGAAGGTGAATAGCCATGGGTGAGCTCTGGAAACTGCAGCAGAGAAAATTCATAATAGGCAAGACATGGAATCAACCTAGGTACCTGCCAACAGATGAGTAGATATAAAAAGTGGTATATGTACACAATGGAATAGTGTCAACCATGCAGAAGAATGATATCCTGTCATTTGCAGGAAAATTGATGGAACTGGAGAGCATTGTGTTCAGTGAAATATGCTATACTTAGAAAGACAAGTACTGTATGTTTTTTCTCATGTATGTAAACCAAAAAATTTTTAAATGATCTGAATGTAAAAGAGAGTGTATTAGTAAATGAGAAAAGTGGTTGAGTTGGAAAGGTAGAAGGAAGGGTGAACCAATCACTGACTGACATGTGCATGTGTGGAAATCTCACAGTTGAACCCATTAATTTGTACAATTAACATGTGTTAATAATAATTAATAATAATAATGATAATAATAACCAATAGAGGGAAGCACTAAATTGTAACAAGAGAGTCTAAGTATCTAGTGGTTTCCATTGATCACACAGAAGAGAATCACAATAGATAGATATCTAGCTTTTTTCCTGGATTCTCCCTGAGAAGAGGGAACCCTAGACTATCACTTAGATGCAGCCACTGTAAAGTTATCAGATATTACTCTTCAGAACATGAACTGAAATGCCAGGTAGGAAAATATAGTTTTAGATATTGTGCAGATATAAGATAGACTTGGTAGGGATAATATGGAAAATGAATTGCCTCAGGAAATGAGCTGTGTCTGCTATCCACACACTTGAGTTCAAGTTCTGACACTAATGTAATTTTGGACAAGTTTCCACTTCTGAAATTTAATCTGGGAATCTAAAGAGTTTTTATTAAAGTACTTACGGCTGTCCCAAATTCAGTGTTCAACATTGTCCAGGTACTGTGCTAAGTATTGCACATATATCATCTCTCACTTTCCACAGATTCCCTTAACTAGATAATATTATAATTATGGAAGTGGAAACAAGGCTTAAGGAGATCAACTTTTTGGTCACAGAGATATTAAGACACAGTTCAGGATTTGAACAAATTTTACTAAATGAAAAGGGTCTTTGTACCATCAGTCTTTCTGAGAAACTGAGTGAGGTGCTATGTATTAAGTCCTTTGAATCAAAGGACTTCTATTCATTCCTTAAACTGTCCATATATCAGTTTTTTATTCTGTAAAATGGAGACATGTGTCCCAGCTGAGGTAGGATTATTAATAGAAAGAGACAACCATGCATCTTAAGTTCTTCAGCACATTTCCTGTGTTCCATAAATACTATTGTTTTATGACTAATCTTAATAAGCTTCTATCCAGCCCTCAGGAAAAAAAAATGATATATGGAACAAAAAGAAGCTTCCAAGAGTGACCCAGAAGAAAATATTTTAATGATACATTGATTAGATCACAAAAGAAGGAATTGAGAGAAGACTAATAGTGGCTTTTGGGATACCAAGGTAATTAAACACATAAAGTCAGGGACTTTATACCTCTATTCCACAGAATCTTGCAGAGATTTTCATAGTGAACACTTTAAAAGTTATATGAAATTCCATGTTTTACTTGTAAACATGGCTATCTTATAAAAGTCTTAAACATATGCATTTTGAATTAAAAATGTAACCCCAAATATCAGAGCATTTTGTCTCAAGCTACCAAAAAAAAAAAAAAAAAAATCCTGACAAACTAACACACTTCTAGACAAAAGCAACACTGAAGTAGAGAACAATCAGTATAGGATTTTTTTTTTCTTTCTATTCCAATATGCCATTTGCCTTTATTAATATTCAAGTATGGATAAAGAGAATTTTTCATAGACTTGTTGAGATTTCAAGTATCAAAACTATCCCCAGAGAAGGGATCAAAAACAAATTCCCTGGTTTTGAAGTATTAGTTTTTTAATGTTCTGTATAAATATTTTCTGTGGACTTGGTATAAAACATGATTTAAATGCTGTTAAAAGTGTATGATTCTACAGTTGATGCCAAATTTCGCTTGTCTTCAGATAACTACCATGTTTGTACAAGAATTTTCTCCAAAGTGTCTAAGCCATCTTCCACTGTCATTAAAAGGAGAGGAAATGGCAATTAAAACATAAGCCTTTCCCTGTCATCACTCAAACCTCAGAGCAATCCTGGGGCTTTTAAGAGGTTGAGAAAAGTTCAACAGCAATATTATTTCACTAAGAAAAGATTATTGCAACTTTAAAATCTCGGTCTAGCCTTCCTTACTTTAGATATCAAATTATTATATTATCTATCCAAAATCATTTGTTTTATTATTATAGCTAAAATGATACATATTATTAAAAAGAAATCTATTTATGTATAGTTTAAAAAATAAACATTATTAAGTGATTGCAATCCCATAGACAATGAAAAATATTCAAAGCATATTTTTAAAGATCTTAAATTGCTTGAACAGGTATGCATCCCTCTTTTAAATTTTTTCCAGATAGGGTTACATTGTAATTGTGTATATGTAATATATATTATAACTAAATATACCCATTTTTTCTTGTGTAATTTATTGCTTTTGTTTAAAAATTATTATTTCCAGATGTGAAAAATATTATCCTTTATTATTGTTTTTCTATTATTTATCAATTTAACTATTTTATGCATTAGAATTTTGTTTGGATATTTTTATTTTTTCCCAATTTCTACCTTTTATATATCCTTGAGTTATTAAAAGATTCTTTAAAATAACTCTCTCAAACATAATTTGTGCCATATCTTAATATTATCAGCAACTGTATGGTTAGAAAGGAAGGAAGGAGACACGGTAGGCAGGCTGGAAGGAAGTGGGAGAGAAAAAAAGGTTGGAAGAAAGAAGAAAAAACTGATATTTGGGGTGGTAAATGTCAAAAAAACCATTTTTTTAATAGAACTAAACATTATTGCTATTAAGTGCATCACAGATTATTTACTGATTTGTTGTTGTTCTAATTACACAATTTGTTTATAGTTTGGAAGTGGAAGCAATTTTCTCAGATGAGCTTTGTCTAACTTAGGGAAACACAGGCCCAATCCGTCATATGCAACTGATTTATGTATATTAAAGTAATTACCAAAAGAAATTTGTTGATTTTTAGAAGACAAGGAAGATGCATGAGCCACTTAAGTAAGTGATGGAATTTAAGGAATAGTTCATACAGAAACATTCTATGCAAAATATGAAAAACATAGAAACTATGAAAGATCCTAAACTGCATAGTCTTTTTAAGGAGGCAATTGAACAATTTCAAAGCAGTCCTACGCCCCTTTTCCCTGATGGATTCCTAAGTCTTGGAATTTTGACCACCTAGAATTTTAAACCTGATGCTGTCCATCAGATTAAGAGTTTCCATGGTTTTAGAAGGACCTCAGGTCTCAGTACACATTTGCCACCTTCCTGTGGGGCACAGCACCAGGGAATTAATGGTCACTCAATCACTCCTCTTCTGGTTTTTGAGATTCTACCCCAAGTAGAAGGAATGAACTTGGAAGAACAGCCTGATTAGAAAGAAACTGAAAACGATAATAATAAGCTTCCTTCTACTCCTTGAATACATTAGTTCCTTTGGCAGATCCTCTGCCCTCCCCAGAAATGGGTAGTGACCATTTCTTATTGTCTTTGCAAACATTTTCACAACAATCACCTGACTTACCCTTGTTCATAATCGTTCAGCTTCAATCACATTCTTAATTTTAACTAAGCAAGAAGGACACTCCAATATAAAATTAACTCTGTTAGGGAATCAAAAGTATTTTGTTCTTCTTTAAAGAGGTGATCACTTGTTCAGTATTCTAGGCAGAAAAGGATGTTTGAGAATAGATATGAAAATACTTCTGAAAAAAAATCAAAACTTTTTCATCTGACTCCTTAGAAGAAGAATATCTCCAATTTCAATTCATGTCATTGTCCATGGGGATATGGAAAGGGTAGAAAGGAAATGGAAATGTTTCGAATCATCTCTCTTTTCAATGTAAAAAAGCTGAAGCAGTTTCCCTTTTTATAGGGAATCAGGACAGGAGAGTGTTTTTGTTTATCTTGAAATCTGTTCCTAATTCCTATTCTGCCAAGACCATAGGAATGTTTTCAAATAGGGAACCCCTTTGCATATGTTGTTTTTAGATAAACAACAATAATCAAACCTGGTTTAGAGTAAATTAACATTGATTAGAGCAATCACAGATGTGCAATTAGCAGTTGGTCTGTGCCTTTGCCCAAAAATGCAAAGAATTTCAAATCACTAAGGAATTAATGCTTTTGGGGTGTGTGTGTTTTAAGAACTGGTTTGCTGATACAAATATGAGGTTACATTCTGATCTCCAAATGAGAATATTTTGATTTCCATCACTTTTTAAATCAAACCATTCTGGCCTCTAAATGAGTATATTTTGATTTCTATCACTTTTTAAATCTGTGGCTAATAAACCATTTCATAATCTTAACCATTTAGGGAGGGACTTTTGTGTTAAGAAATGTCTAGAGATTCCTTCTGAGCTTCTGCAGATTTTTCTTTAAGGTAAAAGTGAGCCAGAAGCAAGCATTTATTCATATTGTTTCATTTAATTTTTAATAGTTCTGTGAGGTTCGTAATTTATAAATAAGGAAATTGAGGATCAGAAATACTATACAAGCTGTCTGAGACTACTAGTGAATGACAGAGTCAGGATTTGAAACAAAATGTATTTACCTTGAAAGCCCTTAATTGGCTCATTAACCCAAATTGTATTTAGGAGCCCTGGGCAAGTAGTTAATGACCTGGCTGGGATCTGGCTCCTGACCTTGAGTTATCTCCTTCTGCCTCACTATGTTTAAATTCACTGGATGGGTTTGGATCCCACCTGTGACCTGATGTGAGAGAAAGTGTCTTCTATTTTCCTGGTACACCCTTACTTTACACTTTATGTTGTCTGTTCTCTACAAGCCACCAAAGAAACCTTTTTGAGGGGACCCTATACCTCCTTTGTGTGCTCCTAAGAGCTTTAAATAACAAACAAAATAGCATCCCAACACCTTCCTTGGACCTGAAAGGCACTATGTGTAAAAGCCTCTCCAACCCCTGCTCCTTTAGTAGATTTCTCCAGCCAGATTACCTTCCTTCTCTCTTATCAGTCTTATTCATGCCTTTGTACCTACTATTCCTTTCTTATGGAATTGTCCTTCTCCAGATAGATGCGGGCTTATTTCATCCCATCCAACAGTTTTCAGTTATATGTCACCTCCCTAGAAAAGTCTTCCTTTTATGTCTTAGTTAAAGTGCCCCTCAGCAGGAGGATCGCGAATTTAAAGCTAGCCCCAGCAAAAGTGAGGTGCTAAGCAACTCAGCAAGACCCTGTTTTTAAATAAAGAATACAAAATAGGGCTGGAGATGTGGCTCAGTGGTGAAGTGTACCTGAGTTTTCAATCCCTGGTACCCCTCCAAAAAAATTAAAAAAAAAAACAAGAAAAAAAAAACATTCTAAATCATAATCCTCTTCACTGTTTTAATTTCCTCTACCATGTACAATGGTCACTTTAATTTGTGTATATACTGTTGTCTTTTCCGCATAGTATAATACAGTCAGGGAAGTTATCTTCAGTCTATTCTCTGTTCTTTACCAGTGATATGACCAGAGTAGTCAATCGATAAATATTTATTCAATTAATGTATGCATGAATTAATCAGTTAACATCTGACTCACAGTAAATGCACACAATTCTGTTTCTATCAATAAAAAAGGCAACATACCTCCCTAGAAAACAGTTGCTAGTTTCTTGTAAAACTAAACTTGCAATTATCTTCTGATGTAGTAATTGCACATTTGGGCATTTATCCCAGAGAAATGAAAATTTATGTTCACCAGAACCTGTACGTAACTGCTTCTAGCAGCTTTATTCATAATTTCCCCAAACTGAAAATAAGCCAGATACCCTTCAGTGGGTTAATAGTTGCTAGTATGCTCATACTGTGGAACACTATTTGACAAGAAAAGGACACAAACTATTGATTATACTCATCCACTTGGATTAATCTCCAGGAAATTATGTGGAATGAAAAAAGCCAATCATGAATGTTACATGCTGAATGATTCCATTTGCATACTATTTTTGAAAGGATGAAATTATAGGGATGAAAAGAAGATCAGTGGTTGAAGGGTTTAGGCAAAGGGAAAGAGGACAGGACAGAGGTGGGTAGGTTTATAAATGCACTAAATGAAGAATCCTTGTTGTATAGTGACAGAACTGTTTTGTATCTTGACTGTGTGGCATAGGATATATGAACCCATCCATGTGGGAAATTTGCACACAAATAAATACACACACAAATGAACATAAGCATAACAGGAGAAATCTGAATAAGATCATTGCATTGGATTAATGTCAACATACTGATTGTTATATTATAGTGTATCTTTGTTAATTGTTACCTTTTTATCAAGGGTAATATTTTACAAAGTTAAAATTCTTCTTAAAGAATTTTTAAAAATCTTTTTCATATTATTTTTAAAGTTGTTTGCAAATAAACAATTGTCCCCAAAATGTTTAATATTTTAAAACAATACATCCCTGAGTTATGAAGAAGGATATTATGTGTTCTAATATGGGTAAACTGCTGTTCACAAGCAATACTGAGAAAAAATTGTGTTAACAACTCCACGTATTCTTTTTTTTTTAAATTTGTTCTTTTTAATTTTATATGTCAGTAGAATGCATTTTGTCATATCATACATACTTGGAGTATACTTCCCATTTTTGTTGTTGTGCAGGATATGGAGTTACACTGGTTTTATATATATATATATGAATATAGGAAAGTTTTGTCCAGTTCATTCTACTGTCTTTCCCATTTCCATCACCCATCCCTTCCCCCTTATACCCCCCCACCCCACCCCGCAGGGTTGCAATCCAGTGAACCTCCACTCCTCCCTCACCCCTGCCTATTGTGAGTTAGTATCCACATATCAGAGAGAACATTTGGCCTTTGTTTTTTTGGGATTAGCTTATTTCATTTAACTATGAATGTTATGTATTCTTAAACTGTAATTTACGATCTTATTGAAAGAAGGTTTCTAGATCTTCCACTTTAGAATATATTTATTTCTTTTCTCCTCCTTTTCAAATGCAGAGTCAGGCTTTTTCATTAATTTGGTATATGCATTGTGCCAAGGCCATGGGGAAGGCTATTTGTAACATTTGCATGAATCACTTGGGTATGGTAAGGCTGGGAGCCAAATGCAAATATCCAAAAATGTGCATAAGAACCTGTACTGAATACACAATGTCCTTCTAATCTACTAAATTCACAATTTGGCAAGTGTCCCTGTGGTGACCATATATGACAATGTTCATTATAGCTTTTACATGGCTGGATCACACTTAAGCACAGCTGAATTCTCTGGAGACACACACTGAACATTTTGATTCTAAAATACTCCTTTAATCCAGATCAGAAAATTCTATTTTGGGTCCCTGAAATAGACTTAATTACTTACTACTCAATCTTTTTATTCCCCTCTTTTCCTACAGAATAAGACTTTCCTTTGAAAGGTTTTTAAGTCGGAAAGAATTGAGTCTGAGCTGGGTGTGATGGCACATGCCTATAATCCCAGCTATTCAGGAGGTTAGGCAGGAGGACTGCAAGTTCAAGGCCAGCCACAGCAACTGACCAAGATGTGAGTAATTTAGGGAGACCCTGACTGGGGATGGATCTCAGTTATAAAGCTCCCATTTGTCCAATCCGTAGTATAAAAAAAAAAGAATCCAATGTCTAGTTCTGTCAATTATTAACATATAAAAAGCATAAGCAAATAATTGTAACTCTGCCTTTCTTTGCATATCATAACGCTCCATTATTGAAACTCTCCCCATCCTATCTCAGGTACTAATTACTGGAAAGACACTTGCAGATTCTTTTTTTTCTTATTTTTTTTTTATTTTTTATTTTATTTATTTATTTTTATTGTGGGTTGTTCAAAACATTACAAATTTCTTGACATATCATATTCCACACTTTGATTCAAGTGGGTTATGAACTCCCACCTTCACCCCATACACAGATTGCAGAATCACATCAGTTACACATCCATTGATTTACAAATTGCCATCCTAGTGTCTCTTGTGCTCCGCTGCCTTTCCCAT